>NW_024423319.1:90795249-90836604 GCF_017311325.1 Ursus maritimus
GGGGGGGCTCTCTGAGCCCACCCAGAGGTCCATTGTGTTGGCTGCACAGAGCGACAGATCCACACCGCTGACGTTTCTTTGCTCAGCTCCATTCTTCAGCTTCCAGCCTTCCCTCCCTCCCTCCCTCTCTCCCTCATTCTCTCTCTCTCTCTCTCTCTCTACCCTTCCTCGCATCCATCCCCCCGCTGCCAGCAGGGCCAGGGGCTTTAGGGCGAGCATGGCTTCCTGGCCGCGGCCAGCTGTTAGGAGAGCATTTCATTGCACACGCACGCACACATGCACACACCCTCCCAGCCCGGCCTGTCAGCCAGGCTCCGGAGCCCGAGCAATCTTTTTATAGAAATGCTGAGGTGACGCGCTGTCTTGCGGCGGGTCCTCGCCTGAGCGCTGGGGCTGTTTTGTCCTCGGAAAAGACCACACTCCAGCAGCGCCAGCCGAAGAAGCCCGGGCACACGGCTGCTCCCCTCGGGAGTGCACCTGGCCGCGAGAGCATTTTGGCCGGGCTGGGGCGTGGGCTTTTTGGGGGGCGCGTTGGGGGTGTCCGTTTTGACAGCGTGCGGGGCTCACTTTCACCCACAACGCTGTTCGGTCCTCACAACAACCCTGTGGTACAGGGTTATCCCATTTCCAGGACGTGGATCTGTCCCATTTCCTGGATGAGTACATCGAGGCACTGAAAGACCACGCGGGCCTGAGTTCAGCAGCAGGGACACGGAGCAGGGGTAAAGTGAAGTAAATTGCACACACCCCAGCCCATGAGACTTCAGGATACACTCCCTGTCTCCTCTTCGATGCTTATTTACAAGCTCAACAGATGTTACTTTAAAACTAAGGTGATCGGTGGATGGAGGTCACCTCACCGTGCTCAGATGTCACGAGGTCCCCCATGGCAAAACTGCCTTATACAAAAATGTCAAGGACTCAGGGACACAGTGTGTCCTAAGACCCCTATAGGTATTTGAGGCTCAGCCAGGAGGAGGCTGGGGCTGGGAGCATGGGCTTGTAGACATGGATCTCTCTGGAATCTAGCCCTCTCTTCCTGGCTAGCACAATGCTTGTGATAATGGGAAGATGAGAAGAACAAGAATTTGGGGGGCCGGGCAAGGGGGAGCATCGGCAGGGCCATCCCTTGGGTGTGTCACAGGGAGTTTGGAACTATCTAGAGGCATTCGAAATTTTAAGTCCAGCCTTGGAGAAACACGCTGGGAACCCCAAGTTGTACGTTTCTGCTCTAGGTGGGCATGAGTCTTGGAAGACCCAATTGCCCAGTTCTGTCTACAAGGGCACAGCCACAAGTCGGAAAGCTTTTGGATCGGGCGGGCGACTCAGGGCCGTCCTGGGCACCAAAGGATGAGGCGCCAGGGTGCCGACCAAGCCTGCCTCAGGCTGGGGCTTCTGGACCAGGGCTCGAACCAACGGCCCTACTAGTTGCCAGAGTATTGAAATGCTTCCGTGTCTGTGGTCCCACGTGCCCCATGGCCCCCACTGTCAGGTCTGACACAGCTCAAAGCCCAGGTCCCTGGCCCCGGGGCCCAGGCTGTCCTGGCCGTTCAATATTTTGAATGCCACCCCCAGGGCACCCCGCAGCTTGCTCCCACAGCCGGCATCATGGGTTTTTTGCTCCCACCCCGTCCAAGGCCTCCGAGCTCAGAAATGCCAAACGCCCGGCGCATTCGGGTTAAGCTGGCCTTGCTTCGTTCTGTGAGCTAGGCTGCCCGGAGAATAATAGCAGCTCCCAGGATGTCAGGCAAACAGCCCCTGTTGATTTTCCAGGACTTGAATAGCAGCTTCGTGGAAAACGTTTCTGATTTGTGTGGAGGCTCTCCCCCAGCCCCGGCCCCCGAGAGGCCGGCCTAATGCTTCTTTTCATGTGGCAGGATCGGATATGGCCAGCGTGGGTCCTTTCTGTCAGATATTACGAGTGGTTATTACCGAGGCAGCCTAGCTGCCGTGCGGGGCTCGGCCCTCACTCGGGGTCTGGCGAGGCGCTGCTGTTGTATCTGAATTTTTTCATCTACAAGATCTGAATCCAATCTAGTTGCTGCGAGCCTGTTTGTGTAGCAGAAGGGAGGGGCGGAAGGAGGAGGGGATGGGGTGGGGGTGGCCCACGTGAGGCCGCTCATCCTTCCGGGAGGTTTTGCTGGTTAATGAGATCTCTGATTTGTTGGCTGGGGGAGGCCCCCTTTGGCTGACGTTGAACAGCTGATGGGGACATCGGCGTGTCAGGATGCCAAATGGTGACAGTTTGGACCTGCACCAATGGAACGGGGTATTTTCCACCCTGATTGCCTCCAGTTCGAATGAGAGTGGGCTTATTTGAATCAGGTGGACCCGGGCAACAATCGGAGAGGGGAGCAGAGGCGGCCTTCTGCGCTGTGCGCACACACGTGTGTATGTGGTGGCGGGCCATCATTTATAATTCCACATTTATAGAACTCACAGGGCTGCGTGCGTTTTCAAGCTTTATTTGAATCCTGATGCTCTATAGACAGGCCAATTATTTCTCCCCTGAGGAATGCAGGCCCCAGAAGGATGGGGGGCCGAGCCCCCGCCCGGCTCGACTGCAGAGCTGTGTGCAAAAGGAATAGGGGAGCCCGTCTTCCTGTGGGGTCCATGTTCTTTCATTCGGGGGGAGCGGGGAGTAAGTGGGGAGGGCATTAAAAAAAAGAAGGTCCCCTGTCTGAAAGGCCCCTCAAAAGGGCGGGTGCATTTGGCTGCCTCAGCTGTGGTTTTGAGAGAGAGGATTAAGAAGAATCTGGCCCCGCCTCATCCCCCCCCACCTATAGACACCCTCCGCAAGGGGGAGGGGTGGGTGGGAAGGGTGCTGCACTAGGTGAAGGGAAGGCTCCTCCAGCAAGGCGAGCCTTTCTGCTTGGATTTATTTCAAGTGAAAATCCATGGCTTTTGCCCCGGGTTAACACCTGCCCCAAACACACATCAAACCGCGTTGATAAGCTCATCAGCTGAAATAACGCACTGCTTGGTCAGTCTGAGGCAGCTGGGCCCTGGAAGCTCCGAGCCTAGCCCTGCAGCTTGGCTCTATACCAAGAAGGGCCAGGGGGTGCGGAGGGGGCTCTGGGGCGCCCCTCCTGCACGCTGGGGTGGGGTGGGGGCAGCTGTGCTCCAGCCTCTTGCCAGGTGCTGGGGAAGTCAGGCAATTGGCCCGGGGCGGGGGGGGGGTTCGCTAACCGCATGTGGGGTTCCCGGGGGGGATGGGAGGTGCAGGTGGGTCTGTTTGCTTTCGGATGCTGGGAATCTTACAGTCCCAGGACAGCTCTGTGGGGCAGGACCTCTGAGACCTGGCTGGGGTGCTTTCCCTGGTGGCACGGCCAGAATTAACTGCTTCTCTCCCGGCCTTGCTTTTCCTTCATACATTGTTGGATGACCCCTGGTGTGACCAGCACGGAGCAGATGAACGGGGCATGGCCCCTGCCCTGGAGGAGGGCGGGAAGGCGAAGGAGCGAAGGAGCGTGTAAGTCAAGGGCCCCGGGGCCGCAGCCCAGGGAGAGACAGATCCAGTCTGGGGGGATGGGGGAGGTGCCTCACGAAGCCGACTTTGGCACTAGGCCTTGAAGAATAAGGATTTCACAGTGGAAAATGACATTCCAGGCGTTAAGCATGAAGGAATCGCTCCGCGATGAAGAATGGAGAGTCGCTCTAATTATAACTGACACACTGATTTAAACATTTATTCACTCCAACCACACAAATACACACGCGTGCTCACACTCGCAGCACAAACAGCAGGAAGGGGGGTCCCGAGGGCTCTACTTTGAGCTGCAGCTGGAGTCTTTCTGTTGAAGAGGACTCTGCTTTTTCCGACCAGGTCTAGCTCTGCTGCTCCGCCTCACAGACCCGCGGCCAAGAGCCAGCCCCCAGGGCTTCGAAGGCCTCCGATGTAGGTAAAGGCGCCCACTGTCTGGCCTTGTGAAAACCTGGTGACCGCTGCCCCCGGGGTGCCGCCCAGGTCCGGTTCCCCAGGAAGCACACTGTGGCTAGAGATTTGCGGGCAGCCTCTGGAGGGGTGCTCTCCAGAACAGCACCTGTAGGGCAGGAGAGGAGGCAGGAGCGGGCGGGCAGGTTGGACTGAAGCGTGGTTGCACCGGAGGCCCCGCTGATCCCCTAGGAGACACCCTGCAGAGTCATCTGGAAATCGAAGCAAGGAGGCGGGGCTTGGAGACTCCGGCATTGGCCAGTCACTGGGAGCCGGCTGCCCGTGGTCACGTGCAACCAACTCCTCTGGCCCGCGCAGTTCCAAGACACTACTTGGCCGAGGGTGCTCAGAGCTGAGCCCCAGGCCCCCGGGGTTGGGGGGGGATGCGCGCCACAGCCTCACAGAATCTGCTTTAGGTCAAGGCGTCCAGGTCGGAGAAGGAGGCCCCACACTGGCCTTCAGGGGCCAAGGCCAGCGGGGAAATCCCAGCTCCTGTTCTTGCACCAGGCCCCTGCGTGACTTTCGGCACGTTCAGGAACTCCCAGTCACACACATCAACAGGAGGGTTCAGCACGTATCTGGCGTTGGATCAGATTCTTTGGTGTGCTATTAACAGGTTTTAGTTTTTAGAAGAGTTTGACGTTCACCGCAAAATCGAGAGGAAGATACACAGATTTCCCACCTCCTTTCTTCCCCCTTACACCTGCAGCCCCTCCAGTACC
Source organism: Ursus maritimus (assembly GCF_017311325.1). Taxonomy (NCBI): domain Eukaryota; kingdom Metazoa; phylum Chordata; class Mammalia; order Carnivora; family Ursidae; genus Ursus; species Ursus maritimus. The sequence goes on from NW_024423319.1 coordinate 90,799,906, forward strand.
AACACCCCCACCCACCCACCAAAGTGGTACGTTTGGCACAACTGATGAACTTACACGGACACATCGTTACCACCCGAAGTTCAAAGTTCATTATCACTCAAAGAACATTAGCATTCGCTCTTAGGATTGCACATTCTATGGGGTTGGACCGAGGTACGAGGAGATCTACCCAACGTTAGAGTAACACACACAGTATCTTCATGGCCTTAATCATCCTCTGTGCTCTGCCTAGCCATCCCTTCCTCTCCCTGCCCCTGGCAACTACTGATCTCTTTAATGTCTCCATAGATTTACTTTTGCCAGAATGTCACAGAAGTGGATTCATACCATATGTAGCCTTTACATGGTAACTTTTTTCCCTTGGTAATATGCACTTGTTTCCCTCATGTCTTTTCATGGCTTGATAGCTCACTTCTTTTTAGTGCTGAATAAGATCCCATTGTCTGAATGGACCCCAGTTGACTTATCCATTCATCTACTGAAGGACGTCTTCGTTGCCTCCAGGTTTTGGTGATTATGAATAAAGCTGCTATAAATATCCACGTGCAGGTTTTTGTGGGCACATAAATTTTCAACTCCTTTGGGTAGATACCAAGGAGTATGATTGTTGGATTGTATGGTAAGCAGAAACAGCCACAGTGTCTTCAGAAGTGGCCGTACCATTTTGCACTCCCACCAACAATGAACGAGAGTTCCTGTTGCTCCATATTCTCACCAGCAGTTGGTGTTGTCCGTGTTCTGGATTTTGGCCATTCTAATAGGCATGTAGTGGCAGCTCGTTGTTGTTTTAATTTGCATTTTCCTAGTGGCATGCATGGAACATCTTTTCATAGGCTTATTTGCTGTCTGTATATCTTCTTTGGTGAGCTATCTGTTAAGGTATTTGGCCCATTTTTTTCTTTCTGTTTAAGTAGACTCCACGCGTAGCATGAAGCCCAACATGGGGCTTGAACTCATGACCCCAAGATCAAGACCCGAGCTGAGATCAAGAGTCGGATGCTTAACCCACTGAGTCACCCAGGTGCCCCTTGGCCCATTTTAATTGTTTGTTTTCTTATTGTTGAGCTTTAGGAGATCTTTGTATATTTTGGATAATAGCCCTTTATCAGATGTGTCTTTTGGAAATATTTTCTCCCATGATTAAATGTTTTTTAATGTGCTATAGTGATCTTTCTTACAGAGGCTAGGCAGACTGAAAGCAGTGTGCACTCACACATGCTCACTTAATTTTGCCCTTCCCCTAGCCCTTTGAGAGAAGCAGGTTAGGAATTATCATCCCCATTTTACACAGGGGAACACTGAGGATGAGGGAGCTATGTGACTTGCCCATGGTACACAGCTAATAAGTGGCAGAGCTGAACCCCATGAACAGTAGGATCCCTTAATGAAAATCACTTGGGACAAGAATTATTTCTTAGCCTATAGGCTAATGATTCCCAGCTGTGGCAGATTAGATTACTGTTTCTAATTCTTTACACTCCCTCACTATTAGGGAATGATACGTCATAGCCTCTGCCATGTAACTTTGTGGTACTTCCTGCTAGGGTCAGCTCTATTTCCCCACCCCATCCCTGCTGACCTTGGCCATGGGAATTGTTTTGGCCAATGGAATCATCGGGAATGAATGTGAGCTGAGGCCTTATATGTGCTTGCATGATTTGGCTTACTTAGCCTCTTACGTTCCAACTGTCGCCATGGGGGGACTAATCCTGCATAGCCATTTGTCTCCAGATAAGACAAGTACAGCAGACCTGGGTCCAGTTTTTAATCTGGACTTGAGTCCAATGGATCCCAGCTGAAATCACCTAAATTGCCCCCGACCTGCAGATCTGTGAGTGAGAAAAAACAATGTTTGCTCTCGTAAGCTACTGGGAAGTTGGGGTTTGCTTGTTATGCAGGAGTATCATGGTAATAGCCGACTAATACATTCACCCCAGTTGTCCGTTAGAATAACTGGGGAGTTAAAAAAATCTCCCCATTCTTAGGCATTACCTGCAGAGATTCTGATTTAATTGGTCTGGGGTGTTGCCCAGGCCTTGGTCATTTTTCAAAGCTCCCAAGGGCATTCTGAGGTGTGGCCAGGGTAGAGAACCATGAATCTAGGCTGACGAAGTCCTAGCAGCCTATACTTGTGTATATTCATCAGGGCTGGGCCTAGGCAAAGTGATGGGGTCCTTAATACACAGCCTCTTAGTTTAGCGCTCCTTCTGCCTTATTACTACTGTCCTTCTCCCCCATCAGTGTCCCCTCTTGTAGACACTTCTTTTCACTGTCCTTTATGCCTTCGTATGAATTCAGATAAAGGAGTTGCTTTCCCTGGATTATTTGAGTTCAAGCTTCATCTCTGAATTGTGGAATAAAAGACTCCTTGCCTGTTAAAAGATCTGTGGGTAAAACCAAGCAGAGCAGAAGAGGTTTAGGGGGGCAGAGAAGAGTGTTTTGTAGGAAATCAGACCTTCTACTGGAGGCAGGGAGGGGTGGGTAGGAATGGTGAGGGGGGTAGCGGGGGGGGGGGCTCAGGTGAGGAGACCAAGGAGCAGCCGGCCTGTGACTTCCAGGGCAACAGGAAGATTAGGGAATTTATAGCACTTGTTTCCAATGCACAGAAACGGGCAGGATCCAGCTTGTTGGTGACCAGGCTGTGTGAGTCTCCCCAGTGTCAAGGGGGAACTTAATCACTGTTCTGGGCAGTCACATGATGCCTACTTCCCACAGCCACAGGCCTCGCAATCCCCTGGGCCACAAACCAACCATGAGACAAGACAGGGCAACCGTGAGACTATTTCAGGGGCCCAAAGTGCCCCCTTCCTGGCTATTTCCCTGTCCCCCTATTTCTCCTCAGGGTCTAGACACCCCTCCTTTAGGGCCTCCAACCCCAAAGGGGCTGATCCGTACCCTCTTTTTCTGACAATTGAGCTTGATTATCTATGACTGGGCCCAGACCTTTAAATTACAAAAATCCTTTTATATTCTGGCTTCAGGGAAGCCCACATTGGCCCGGCACCTCCCCATTTTTTATCCTTAAACACAAAAGGCCAATTCTATCCAGCCTGGTGGGATGTCATGCCTCACTGGTGACTCACACTCCCAAAGGGAGCCCGAGAGTTTCCCTTGTACTTCTCTAAATGCCGTGGAGGTGAAAATACAAGTTCAACCTCCAACAGGACATTCTGCTACAACCTCCTTTCCAAAGGTTAAGGTGCTACAGGAGACGTTTGCATTACACATCTGTCTCCGGCGAGGACTGGTGTGAATGATAGCATTCAGGGTAGGCACAGTGGTCACCTCCCAGGTCCCCTTCAGTGAAGGATTGGTTGACCCAGTTGCTGGGAATGGTGTTAGGCCTCTGGTGGTCAGTATCTTCAGGGACTGCCTCTGAGATCAGGACCTTAGGTCACACTCCTTCCTGGGCCAGCTCACATCCAGTGATTAATCAATGCGACAGTGTAAAGGTCTGGCCATTTCAGCCCAATGGGGGACAACTCTGAAGGGCCATTCCAGTTCCAGAGCTCGCTGTGGAGCTGAAGTCTTAGCTCTTTTTTTCTATCAGTGTCCCACGCCCTTTGCTTTTTGATGACTTTGTGATAGATTCACATCCCCTTTGCTTCATTTCTCCTGCTCTGCTCCAAGGGGCTATCGGTTCAGTGTCCCTTGAAGAAAGGTGCCATGTCCTCGGCTTCCTGGGATGGCCCGCTGGGTACTAATGTGCTACAGCCCTGCTTAGCATTTGCGACAACGGTTCGCAAGACTTGTGGCGACTGGTTTCCTGCTGTCAGCGGGAAATCTCCCCCACTTCTTAGCAATCATCATTTCATCTGGATACATTCTGTTCTTCTCCATCATTAGAAAGAGGGCATGTGTCACCCTGGGAATAATTAATTCTTGATAATTGGTGGTCTGAGAAATGACTAGATAACACACTCTAAATCACTAGATGCTGCTGAGAAGAATAACCATAACAAAACAACTGTGCGCTATTTATTTTAAATAGTTGTTTACCTTCCTCTTCAGAGAACTTGGTATTAGGGTCATTAGCAAATAGGAAAATTTGCTGACTTGAGCTTCGCCTCTCATGTCTTCCCCTGTGAGAAGACTTTCCGAGCACTGAGATGGTCAAAAACATGCAGCAGGAGAGAGGGGAAGCCGAGGGGAGGCCTGACTAATCGTCCCCAGACGCCTGGCTGTGGGTTTCGCCAAGCTTCACTATTTATGTTGTGACTCTCGTGGTGTCTGTGGTCTTGCCTCCCCTTTATCTGGTAACAGTATCTTGTCGTTTGACAAACCAGCTGTGATGGTTCACTGTAGGTGTCAACTTGGCTGGGTCACAGGGCCCAGAGATGTGGTCAAACATTATTTCTGGATGTTTCTGTGAGGGTGTCTTTGGGTGACATTAACATGTAAATTGGTGGACTTTGAATAAAGTCTAAGTTTCTAAGGTAGCAGGATATAAGCCTGGAGTTGCCAATGAGCATCTTCCCACCACTCCAGAGAAGCTTTCCTGACATGAAGTCAGTATGAAGGGGGGCAGAACCAATAAATGGAAACAGACAGAGAGAATTGAGTACTAGGCATGTCGTTTGAATGCCTAGATCCAGCCATGCCTGAAGCTACCTACCTCTGGACTTTTTAGGTACACCAACCAATAAATTATAAATTCACTGTTTCAAGATAGTGTGAATTGAGTTTCTGTGACTTTCAACCAAAGGAACCCTAAATGATCCAGCGACTCAGAGGCTCTGTGGGGCTGAGTGGGTCAGCCCCCTCAGGGGAAAGCTATCTGGGGAGATGGTGATGGAACATCCTTAGTCGCTTCGATTATATATCCTGGGAGGGTGATGCTGCGCCCGTTATTGATTAAGGAGGCCTTGCGAGCTGGAGCCCTCCACGGCAGCTTGTCAAGTCGGCGGCCCCCGGTGAACCATAGCCGCCAGTACTCATCTCTTGTGTAGCCTTCTGCCACACCGACTCTGTGGGCTTAGCCACGTGACCTGCTATGGTTACAGGGACACAAGCGGGCATCAAGCAGAGGCCTCGTAAGCACTTCCACATCGGAGTTTGTCCTCTCGGAGTGCTCTCACTTGGTACCCAGCAGTCATGCTGTGAGGAAACCCGACCTGCAGAGGGCACGTGGAGGAGAACCATGGCCACCTTACTAACGGCCAAGGACCACCAACAGGAGCATGACTGAGTCCATCTTGGCCATTCCAGCCCCACTGGTGTCTCCCGATGTCTGCGGCTGCACGAGCGACCTCAGCGGACCTGAAGATCGGCAACGATGATGGTTCTCTGTTCTCCCAGCGAAGAAGTGAGAGGTGGTGGTATTCAGGTGCCTAGAGGCGCGGGCTCGGGGTGCTGGCAACGGGAAACCATGTCACATCCGGGGACCTCCCATCTCATTATTTGGACTAGACAAATGACCCCTCGAAAGAAAGGCCAAGCTGATAGAAGGGGCTGGACGCTACGACATTTTCGAAGTCATCCACAATCCACTTCTGTGTTTTGTGTGTGAAGTGTAAATGAATGAACGAAGCAGCCCCGTGAATTGCATTGGCGAGGACTGTGAGGGGCGGGCTCTGAGAGTGGGAAGAAGTCCTCAGGTTAGTAGCCAATAATAGTAATTTCGCAAACTTACAGTGCTTCCTACGCGCCAAGCACGGAGCTAAGAGCTCTGTACGGCACGTCCCTTTCAGTCCTCACTACGATTCCTATGAGGAGGGTACTGATGTTGCCCCAAGTTTACTGGTAAGTAAACTCAGAAGTTAGGCGATTTAGGGTGAGTTTTCCCCCCGAATCAGACCCTGAGCCAAGATCGGAGTGTGAGTGGTCATTGAAAAGAGGCGATTCCAGAGAGCACCAGGAGGAAGAAGCGGCAATGGGCAGATCCGTGCTGTGGGTGACTGCTACCCAGTCCTCCCAGGGAGCTCCGGCAGAGTGTAGACCACACCTCCGAGTTGTCCCACCCGAGGGCAGGGGAGCTAGGGCATTTGTCCTCCGACTCCTGGCCTCGTTGGCTGAAGACTGCTCCCGGGAGTCTCAACTTTCTTGGCACCTCGGTCCTGCCCTGTGGAAAGTGGCATTCGCTCCTGCGGTCAGAGAAAGCCCCCAGGCTTCTCGCAGGTTCTCGCGGCAGGAAGCTGCCAGTTTGCAAGGGAATCCAGAGCGCTCAGTGCACACAAGCAGGGCGCTGGCAGCATCTGCCGCATTAAGTACTGGCCCAGGGTCACGGCGACGGTAAGTGGTGAAGCTGCGGTTTGAACCCGATTGGCCTGATTCCAAGCGTGTGCCCTTGACCCTCCGTTCCCTCGCTTCTCTCGTGGTGGAAAAGAGCACACATACACAGCGCCTTTTCTGAAGACCCGTTTGAGTTGGCGTTAAAAGTAATTCATTCTAATAAAGGCAAAGCCACGGCTTCCACACCTTGAAAGAACACCGGCGAGTCTGTAAAATAAATACATCCTGACACAGCCCTGAGCTGCTGCTGTTGTAGAAAAACGCTCGCCGCAGACCTGCCGCCGGGGAGGCCGTGGGAGGCAGACACCGCCCCTGAGAGGGCACGGTTGGCCCCCATCCAGGGGCAGGGAGGGAGATCGAAGGCCCTGTGCATTCTCTCCCCTGAGAGCTGGGTGAGCTATGCCATCATAAATGCCCTCCGCGGGCTGTGGCAAGCCCGAGATCCAGACACGGCGCGGCCCATGTGCCAGGACGCCACCTCTGCGCGGCTTGGATTTCCACCGTGGGTCTGACCCCCACATGGCCCTCCTGCCCCGCAAGACACATGAACCGCAGAGCCCAGCGGTGGAAGAAGAAGGAGAAGGAGGAGGAGGGGGAGGAGGGGGAGGAGGGGGAGGAGGAGGCAGGACCAGTGATGGAGAGGAGAATGTGCCAGCGGGGCTCTGCCGATCGCTGGAGAAAACCTTGGGCCTCAGGAAAGCACCAACCCCAAGGAGGCCGATGAGACTAAGCCCGCTCCTCTGGAGAGAGCCTTTCAAATCTGGCCTCAGGCTCTCAGCGATCCCCAAACTGCTTCAGAGCCCCGGGTCCCTGGTGGGCCAGTCTGGAGAATGAAGAATCCCCCGCTCGGCGATGGAGGGTGGAGAGAGGCAGCCTCGGGGACCCTCGGGGCCGAGGAGTGACAGGACCACAAGGCTGGTGGGGCCATCGGAGAGCATGCATCCCAGCTTTTTTTATCTTTTATTCTCAGCTGCCCGCCCCACGGCTGCTTAGTGAATTGGAAACCTGGGGCAGAGGAGAGCAGCCTGAGTAAGACCCAGGCGTGGCTTCCACCCCCACCCCCACCCCGTCGGTGACCCGGCTTCATCAGGCCTGTCCCCCTGCCTCTTCTCTGGCCTCCGAGCCGTCGGTTTTCCCCCCTGGTGGCGGCTGCGTTCCGGGCGCATTTCGGAGCGGGCAGGAAATGCCTCACCCAGCCCTCTGGAAATATTCGTCTTTGAACAGCCTCATCAGTATGAGGAAGAAATAGAGAGCAGATCCAATCTATTGGCGTGTTTTTCTAATTACCAGATTGATTTACCAGAGAAGTCTCCCCAGGAATTTGACTTCTCTGCAAGGTCTTTGCAAGTTCTAAATTTGTTCTCTGAAAAAAGCCCGGCCAAATCCACCCAGATTTGGGGGAACCGGGTCCCTCTAAATCAGGGCACAGAAGCTTATTTGTGTCCTAATGGAATCTGAATAGAATTTAACGCACAGCCGTTCCGTGTGGAGTGCATTCATATTTTTAATTAACAAATTAGGAGCTATTTTGCTCCCCTTTGAACGGCAGTCATGTGGGCCTGGTTCCTTTTCGGCCAATTTAGTCAACTCGGATGATTTTAATTACAACAGTCACGAGCACCAGAAATTCCTGCGTCTGACAGCTTCACGACCTGGTCCATTGACTCTCATTTAAAAGCAAGTTCTCCCTGAACAGAGATCTCCGAGGGCAACGGTGGGCGTCAGGAGACGGGGCCAGGGACTGTGCCCTTGGGTGCCGGCAGAGAAAAACCTCATTTTCCATTGTGAGACCCATTAGTCCTGATTACAAGGTTGCCAGTTCTCGGGCTCCGCCTTCACATTTTTAAGAAGTGGTGGCCCTTGCGGGCAGCGTTTGAGAACCGCGTGGGCACAGAGGAAAATGATCCCAGCTCTCAAGCCCCCAGCCCTGTCACCCTGGACTTGGACACTTGTCCTTGCTGCCATGCTTCTCGAACTCTGACCTGTGCGTGGAGCCCCTGGAGATCTTAACACGAAGATGCTGCCTCAGGGGCCTCAGGGTGGGGCCCGAGCTGCTGCATTTCCAACAAGCGGGCCAGTGCTGCTGGTCCCCAGACCGTACTTTGAGAGGCAAGGCTTTGGCTGGCTGTATGCATTTTTGGGGGGCCTCCCAAATCCGGAAGAGGGGCAGTTACCTGAAACGTGATCACACAAAGCGCAGTCGTTTGGGTGTGGGAAGGCAGATGGGAGGGAGTCTTTGCCGCAGTGAGACTGCCTCCTCGGGGTCCTGCATCTCCAGCGACCCCCGTACTCTCCCCGACCAGCCCTGGCCCTCCCTCGACACATTCCCGATCAAGGTGGTTGCCTGAGCCCTCGAGGCAACTTTGGTGGCCTTGACTGACCATGTTGAAGCAGTCTACCATGTTGGTGAAGGGCTGATGATTGGGCTGGTAGAGCAGGGGTGCCCGGGGGGAGGTCGCAGATTTTGTGGGGGTTGATGGAGCCAGCAAACCACTTTGGAGGCAGAGAGAGTCCATTCTGGAAACAAATCTGTCCCCCAGCCCTCCCTGTGCTGGCAGAATGGATGCTGAATTAGCAAAGCAGAGAGAACCCGGGAACACAATGTTCCCTGAGAGGTTGCAATCAAAAGGGTCCCAGCCCCCCACCCCCTGCTGAGAATTCTGTGAATTTATGATGTGTCGACAGTTTGAGCCCCAGCACATAGCAGTCTGATGGGCTACAATTAGGAGTGTGCGCTAAGCCCCTCCCGATTCCTCCATCATGTATTCATGGAATTTATGTGGTATCAGCAAAGTGAGCCATGTGCACATTTGGGGCAGGAATTTTAGAACTATGATGTAATCATCCCCAGAGAGGTGGCCATGAGAGGAGAAAGGAATAGCAGTAAAGACAAATGAAAAGTCCCAAGCCTACTAGAATCTGGATTCAAAACAAACAATGTGTCATGAGTGTTTTTATGACATTTTTGAGAGTATCGGAAATTTGAGCATGGTGTATCTGATGGCATTAGGGAATTTTTGTTAATTTCGGGGTGCGATAATGGAATATGGCCATGTTAAACAGAGAGCCCTTATCTTTAGTGATGTGTGCTGAAATATTTATGGATGAAATGATATGATGTCTGGGACTTGCTTTAAAATAACATAGGGATAAGAGAGTGGATGAAAGAAGATTGATCATGAATAGATAATTTTTGGAGTTGTGTGATGGGTATGTGGGGAGTTATTATATGATTCTATCTCTTTTTGTATGGTTCAAAATCTCCACACTAAAAAGTGGAAAAAACTTCTAGATCACACTGTTCATTTTGCTGATACCACATTAATTCCACGAGCATGTGATGGAGAGAGAGTGAGAGAGAGAGAGAGAGAGAGAGAGAGATCAATCTCCAAGATTGTGTAAAAGACATTGCCCTGTCTCCTCTACCCTCTGGGCTGGGAAAGGGGACAAAAATGATCAGAACGTGATGAACCAATCCAACCACACCTTGGGGATGTACTGTAAGAGGAAATGAATGAGCCTTCACTTTTGAAGAGGATGTGGGAGCTTAAGGTTTTACTCTGTCTGGGGAGAAAACACTAGTCTATTCTGGAATATGTCTCCAAAGCTCTGAATCATTTCATCCATATGTCTCTGTGGATCTCCATCTGCCTTTACAGGTGAATAGGACTTTTGGGGCCATCTTATTGATTTGTTTGACCCTCATCCCCTCCCAAGGCAGGTAGACCAGCTGCCCTAAGCAGACTGTGAGCCTGACCTTGAGAGTGTTAGAGGTGAGAGTCTGAGTTGGGAAGGTAGGCTGCACTGTGTCCATCATAACCAAAGCCATCCAAGGCCAAAATTATTATTTGGTCTCAAGCTGAGTTGTCCAGGGAATGGTGAGGAAAGGGATCATTGTGGGACTGGATTTAACAGAACTGGGAGAGGGAGAAGAGGTATGGGTTTCAGTAATTTTTGCTCAGGGTCCCCACAATTTCCAATAATCATGCTGTTAGCAAAATGAACCTGGCTTAGGTTTGATTATGACACCAGCTAAACTTCACTGAACATTTACTATCCGGGGCTGTGCTACTGCTTTATGTGATAAGTATCTCTGAAGTAGATATTCATATGATTCCCGTTTTCCAGATGAAGAAACTATGGCTTAGAACAAGAACTTCAGCAACTTTTCCGAGACATTCAATTAGTAATGGTAAAGATCAGGGTCTGGACTAGAGTGCGGCAAGTCGGGCACTAAGAGCGCGACATGTAAGGAGACCCTCGCTATCAAGGTCAAGCAACTACCAATCCTTACATTTTGCACCCAGGTACTCTGGGCAGGGTCAGGATTCAAACCCAGGTCCATAGAACTTCAGCATCTATGCTCCCCCAAGTGAGTGCCCAGGGATTTTCCTTCCTAGCAGGGGACAGATTGGATGGGGTAGGTGGGGAGTTACGATGGAGGGAGTGAGAACGCTAACTGGAGTTGGTGGGATAAAACGGAAGGAGTGGAAAAGGGTCCCTTTGTACTCTATCATGACAGGATCATTCCTGGACTCGACATTTTAGGATTACAGTCTTTATGGGAGGGTTCTGTTCTCTCTATGCAGTTGCACCTTGCCTGTCCCATGAGTCCGGGTGCTGGAAGTCTGAGATTTTGCCACCTGAGTCTGTCCAGCTCAAGGTCTCTGCAATAGAATGCCACAGAGATAGGCTTCTTCGGGACCTTCGCTTCAAACTTTCGATAATCAATATCACTTGCACTATGACCGGTCCTGGTGGGTGGAGACTTCCCTACTCTTGGTGGCTATTTTTAAATTAGACAAAGACCTTCGCCAAGGTCTTTTGCCCTATACACTGCTGGTGGGAATGTAAATTTGCTCAACCCCCCCTTTGGAAGGAAGCCTGTTTCATGATATCTGCTCAAGCGAACCCTGAGCCCATAACCCAGCAATTCCACTTGCTGGTGAGCACAGAGTGTTCACAGAGAAGCTTTATTTCTAATGGTCCCCCCAGACTGGAAACAACCCAGATGTCCATCTATATGAAGATGGAGAAATAAATTGGAATCCTGCACGGCACTGAAAAAGACTGACTACAGAAGAATCTCACTGGAAAAAAGGCTAAGCAAGGAAGCCAGACACTGAAGTATAGAATGTATGATTTATTCCATTTGTAGGAAGTTCAAAAGCAAGCAAAACTAATATATGGTGCATACGAATTACAACAGTGGTTACCTTTGGAAGGTTATTGATGGGGGATGGGTGCAAGGGTGCTTTCTTGTGTTTAAAAAAGGTATTAGTTTTATCTCTTTCTCACTTGGGGAATATCGAAATCGCCGCCCAATAGCTCAAGGTTCTCACTTGCAAACAACAGTGTCCACTCTAAATTGTTTAAGCAGAAAGGGATTTATTAAAAGATATTAGGTAGCTAATGAATCCCTAGGAGGGCCAAAGATGCTTCAGCTCCTGGGCAATGGAGCCCAGACGACTTAACAGGAAACACCCAACCTCAGAAAGCGAATACTCTAGCTGAAACCTCCCTGACCCTTATACCTACAGCTCAGCCCCGTCGACCCTCAGCACTGGGTGCCAGCAGCTCTGCCTCAGTTGTCCCAAAGCAGAGGCATCTGCCACAATTCTTGCCAGAAGATCTGATGTCCTTGCGTGGGTCTGACGCCTCACGTCGCTCACGTCTGCAGCCGAACCTTACTGAGTGTGATGGATCGCTGGTCCCCGGATCACCTGACTATGGAGGATCCTGGGAATTGTCGTGTGTAAGCTTTGGGGCCCCGTCATGGAGGAAGGCAAGTGAAGGACATTGGAATGGGTACAAAGTGAGCTAAAGACGCTTCCCTTTTGCCTTTTTCTTTTTCGTGGGGAACCGAGCAGTCAGCACTGGGGAAGTGGTATGGTAAAGCCCTGGTCCCTGGTGAGGAGGCTGGATGCCCTTTTCTGCATGGGTCTTGTCCGCATTTAGCCCTGTTCCACTCTCCCATGCCCCGAATCAGGCCTTGCTTGGCTCCCGATGGACTCCCTCCCATGGTTGGCTAGGAAACACCAAAAGTCACTGATTTGGAAAACACAGTAGAACCACAGGCCAAATTTCACCCACAAGAGAGAAATAAGAATAACTCCCAGGACACCTCAGGGGAATTTCTGTAAGCATGCTCTTCTCTTATTTTCTGCAACATTCAGAGCCTTCTTGACTTAGGAACCATCTTTGACAATTGCAGCTGATTTTTGCTAATACAATAAGGTGCATACATTTATATTCATTAACATGTTTCTTAGGGAGAGGACCGTATTTGTGTGGGAGCGCCTCCAGAAACCTTTTGGGGTAGAAGTTGAATCGGGCTGGGAAAGCTGCTCTTCAAAAGAAGAGGAGGAGAATCTATTTGCATCTGAGGGGGAGCTGGCTGAAGGGATAAGGAAGCGTGGAGAGAACCAATGGGATGGAACAGACCAGAAGCTGCATGATGTAAAGTCATCAGGAACTTTCCTAAACTCATGAAATCACTGGGGAGAATGAATGGCGTGTGGACTCCAGGATTCTGATTCCAAAGAAATGAAGGCATCTGGATATTTAAAAAGATTTTTTTTTATGAGAGAGAGAGAGAGGGAAGGAGAGAGAGAGGGAGAGAGAGAGAACAGAGGGAGAGGGAGAAGCAGACTCCCCACTGAGCAGGGAGCCTGACATGGGGCTCAATCCCAGGACCCCGGGATCATGATCTGAGCTGAAATCAAGGCAGGCAGTTAACCCACTGAGCCACCCAGGTGCCCCGCATCTGGATTTTTAACAACCCTTCCTGGTTATCATGATGCAGTTGGTTTGGGCAACTAATGGCGAGGAGGTCCTATAAACAATATTGACAGTTTCAGAATCCCTGTTGGGTTGACATGCTTCTAAGATCACCCCAAGTCATATTTGCTTCCCCTCCAAGCAGTTTTTCAAGAGGCACGCATCTCCCATGTTTTGTTCAGGCGTTCCCAACCTTCCTCCCTACAGTAAGACGTTACAGAGAATGGAGGGCTCTGCAGAAATAGATGTTTCCAGAAAACAGGTGTTTTCCCAGTGAGATATAAGAATTTTTTTGGCTGCAAGTAATAGGTTTTGCAAACAAAATGTGGTTTAAATAATGAGAACATCTAATGAAGTCTGGTTTCAGGGTTGGTTAATTCAACTTTTTAGACAGGTCGTTAAGAACTGAAGATCTTCCCATCCTTCTCCACCATCAGAATACTGCTTTTTAATCTTCAGCGTGTCTCCTCATGATTACAAAATAGCTGCCACAGTTCCAGGCATCATACCCTTGTCCTATCATGTCTGAGGCAAGGCATGAAGAGGAGTTCCTCATTACATACCCTTTTCAATCAGGGAGGAGCACCTTTCCCAGAAGCTATGCGGAAGCCTCCTCCTCTGGCTGCCCAGGGTTATATGGCCATGACCTAGCCGCAGGGGAGCCTGGGAGAGCAAGTATCGGCTAGTCTTAGTCTTTTCAGGCAGATAGGCTTGGACAGGAAGAAAGAAGCGGGAAAGGGCTGTTGGAGAGGCAACCAACAGCATCCCCCACAGTGATTTCTTTGAGTAGCAATGTAGAGTTTCCAACTGTTTTTGATGGCTGTGTTTCTCTCTCTTCCTGAACAGAGACGCTGAACCACTCTACCTTTTGGGTAGGCTCAGCATGGAGTAGAGAAAAGAGATCACCCCAAATATGAGTGAATTTTTGCTCCACTGCTGTGAGGTCTCTGATAGGTCCCAACCTCACTCTCCTTTTCCAATTCCAGGCCTTTCCAATTCTAATTCTATCTTGGGCTGAGAAATCAAAGAACCAAGTTTATCAGGAACCAGTGTGGAATATGAGTCAGTCAGCTCCGAATGAGGGACCAGGAAGTTTCCAGTGTTAGTACAATGTCTAGAGTGGCTCAGAGGCTCTGAGACTTTTTTGGAGGAAGGAGATGACCAATTTATTTCTTATTTATTTAAAACCTTTTCATTGTGAAAAAAAGTCAAGCTTACAGAAAGATTACAAAAACAGTAAATAAATTCCCGTACATACAAGTCATCGAGATTCAATAATTCTTACCTTTTAATCACATTTTCTCTTCCCTGTGCACGCATGCGTGTGTGTGCTTGTGTGTGCGTGTGCGTCCCAGACACCCATGTTATCACTGCTCTTCTGCTACTGTTATTGGTGTTATTATTGTTAGGGTAGAACCATTTGAGAATAACTTGCAGACATGATGATATTTTCATCCTAAATACTTCCGGATGTACGTCTTAGGAACACAGCCATCCTCCCGTGTAAGCACAGTACAGTGACCAAGTCCAGGAAACCTGACATTGATACAACACAGAGATTCAGAAATCGGACCCTGATACAGCTCTTACTTACTGTGCGGGCCTCATTCAAATAGTGCCAATTACCCCAGTCATATGTTTTATAGCATTTGTCTTTTGATCCAGGATCCAAGCCAAGATCCCATGTCGAATTTAATCAGAGACCTTTTCAAGTCACTACAGAGTTGGGATCTGGGCTCTGAGAGCTGAGGATTCTGGGTAACGTGTCCCTCTCCCGGTTGCCGACTACAGACGACTTTAAACTTCTCAAAAACTTCACTCCCTTATTTATCGCACTTGATCCTCACAACAGCCCTGGGAGGTAAGTAGGGCACAGGTTAGCATTTCCATTTTACGGATGAGGGAACAGAACTTCAGAGGGTCACGCAGAGGGTTCAAGCCAGGAGATCTGTGGTCTGGCCCCGGCTTTGCCGCTAAATCCATAGACCTTTCCTCCACTCCCCAGGGGATTAACGGGTGGATGACAGTTTAGCCAGCTTCACCCTTGTGGGAGTTGGCCGTGCTGCGGATGACACCGCCTGTGTCCCGGTTGGCAGTTGTCCCCGTGGTACCAGGGACCGGGCAAACAGAGGTCTAGGAGAATGCCAACTTGGGCAAGGGACAGACAAGCGGGGAGAGCCCTCTCCTCTACCCTAGTCCTGGCTGTGACGTTCCTCCATGACATTGGAGTGCCCCGGTGGGACGATCACTGGCTCAGGGACCAATTTCTCCAACTCCTGCAGGAGAAGAGGCGGGGCGATGACTTTCATGGTCCCATCATGGATCCAGAATGCTGTGGCTGCCCCGCCCCCAGCCCCACTTGGCCCTTACTCCTTTAGGACACGCCCCTCGCCCTTCCAGCTGCCAGCCTCCTCTGCGTCTCTTGGTCCAAAGGCTTCTGCTGCGCCCACACACAGGGCGAGAGAGCCGTGGTGCCAGTCTGCCGCCCCTGCTACCTCTCCCTGGACGCAAGCCTCAACCCGCGCATTTGCAGATAAATACCCCAACTCCCTCGCCTCTCGGATGGGCAAACTCGGAGTGCGATCCTCGAACTGGTGTCAGTCTGGGAGCTGTTTATTGCTGGTTTGTGATACGTATGGGAATCGAGAGTAAGCATTTAGGAACTTCTGTAGTCATTTTGCAGGTAATTATAGGTCTCGTGCACCTAATCATAAAAGAAAGAAAAAAGTGGGCTTGTGTTTGTCTTTGTTTTAAAATGTTTCTAGTAATTCATTTTTATTGTCTACTCAGATGATCAAGGATAAAACAGTATAGGTTCATGACGGTTCGGAAATTAAAACAAAACAAAACAAAAAACGCAGACCAAATCCTCACCATAGATAGTTTGAGGAGAATTGTCAAGCCCTGGCTGTCCCCACCACCCAGTAATGGAGGCCCCATGGGCCCATCTGCCCTTCCCTACTGTGATTCCCCACCACCCCACAGTGCTTCCCCAGTTAGTCCCCTAAATAACCGATTTACACGCAAATTCTTGTCTCAGGGTCTGCTTCTGGGGGGAACGCAGCCTAAGACAATGATTTCTAGTCCTTTCTAATTATCCTGCTACATCCTGTGATTTTCAAGTGGCTGTACTTTTGAAATGAAATGCCTTAAAGTTTCTACATGGAAATACCTTTTCGAAATACCTCAAGACTCTAAGAGCATTTAGAGTCCTTCAGGAGGCATTTTCTTCTCTCCCTCTTTTTAAATAACCAGAAAAATGCATTCTCTTGCATTTTAAGAAGCCCAGTAGGTCCTCGGGTTTGGGTAATTCTGTGGCTCAGCAGTTTCATCAGGGACCCTGGTTTTCCATCAAGAGGTATTTTCTATCCCTTCCGTGTCTCAATTCATCTGAGAAAATGACCATGAGTGAGATTTGCTGGGCTGTGGTCATCTCTACAGATCCACACCTTGCCTTCCTGAAAGCTTCCACCTGCCCACTGCCTTCCCGCCCCCGTCGGCCTGGTGGCCCCCATGAAAGCCTCAAGCATTACATGCACTTTGCATTTCTTTCCTCAGCTCCAGAGGTCTCGGACCTGGGAGAGGGGGGTTATGAAGCCGGACTGTATTCATTCTCCAAGTCTTCTAAATACAGAGGATTTCAAAGGAGCTGATCGCAAATCAAAGTAAAGAGCCACGGTCTTGGCTTTGTTCCCTGTCTGCTGTTCGTATATTTTATATTATGCACGGGCTGGGGGGTGCGCACGGCGGGGCCTGCTGGTTATAACTACAATCAATCAATCCCAACCTATTTTCAGGACCTGCCAGCCATCGGGACAACTTGCAGAACTACTGGAGCCTTCTTCTCATTATTTAAAGATGGGCGAAAGGACGCAAAAATACCTGATGAAAGGGTCCGGCTGACCAAGTGACAGGCTGGCTAAGGCCTGAGCGCCTTGGTCTCCGAGGCCCGGCGGGCAGGCTGGGCACGCGGGCAATCACTTTGTCCCTGTCGTTGGGGTAAGGTGGCTCTGGGTGACTTTTATGCTTATTGGATCTGGCAGTTCTGCCTCGGGTCCCCGTTACTGTTGGCCGCATGGCCCTCCCGGAGGCTCCGGCGGATTTGCTCCCAGCGGACCGCACCTGCGATTCTCCCCGGCAGGCCTGGTCTCGGCTGCTCCAGCTGCTCTGCCCGCACATGTAGAGAGTGGAGGTGCCTAGGAGTTTCCTTCGCCCGCCCGCCCCACGGTGGCAGGAGCCCACCGCCGATGACTGCTGGACCCAGGGGTGGGAAGGCCCAGCTCTCCTGCCCTGGGTCCAGAAGGGTCAGGCGGGAGCTCCCCTCTGCAGAGCTGGGCCCGACACTGCACACGCAATGGGCTTCGCGCCCTGGCCTGGCCTGCTTCTCCCGCACCCTGGCCAGTTTCTCCTGGGAGCCCTTCCTTTATGAATCGCTCACACTGGAATCTTCGGCTCCGGGCCTGTTTCTAGGGAACTCTGCCTAAGACAGCTAAGCAAGGGAGGGGGTCTTTGGGGTGGGGGGTGGGGGTGGGCAGGAGGCTTACAGTGAGCTGTGAAGAGAGAAGGCAGAAGCAGAGGGGAAGCTTCCAGGGAGAAAGGCCGGGCTCCTCGTAGCTCATGCGGGAGAGGTAGGCAGCGGAACGAAGCGGCCCCAACACCTTCCCAGTCTGGCTGGGGATGGAGGGTTGCCAGCCAGTTGGCCTCCTGGGAGGGGCCTGGGCACCTTCCAGGGAGCCCAGCACTGCCAGTGGCGCTTGCAAGCACAAGCTCATGTCTGAGGGCCTCCCAGCCCGACACAGGCCCTCGCTCTCTGCGGCCACCTGGCTCCGGGTGGCCACTGGTCAGACTGGCGAGGGTTCAGCCGCTGCCCAGCACGCAGGAGGTAGCCCGGCTAGGCGGAAAGGATGAATGACCAGCCGGGGTTGCTCCATGCTCTTCCTGCCCGTGCACCCCGCTTCCGGAGGCCCGCCTGGTCAGACGTGCTGCCGATGTACCAAGACATAGGACATTTAACAAGCCTTCAGGTTCTTAAGTGCTGACGCGGGGACGCCAGGCACCATGCTTGGCACGGTGGCCGGGAAAAGCGGGCGGTGGTGGGAGAACCCGGGCTGGGTGGGCCCCGTTCCCTTCGAAAAGGAAAGCTTATTCTCAACCCCGGCTGCACATTTGAAATAACCTGGAGAAGTTTTTAAAAATTCTAATGCTTGGATCTCACCCCCAGGGATTCTGTTTTACTTGGTCTGGGTGGGGCCTGGGCATGGGGAGTTTTGAAAGCTTCCTAGAGACTCTAGTATACGGCCAGAGTGGAGAGCCACTGGACGCGAAAGTTCTATGCCTGGATGGAATGCCTCAGGGCACCTTAGGTGAATTGGGATGACCGTGTCCGTGCTGGTCAAGGTATATGGTTAACTGGGCTTTGGCCTTTAAAACGCTTCCCAGATTGAAGGAGGCTGTTCAGGGTTCCCGAAGTGCTCCCCAAAACCAGCTGTGCCTCAGAATCACCTGCAGGGCTTGCTCCCCCCCCACTCCCCGCTCCCCAGAGTTTCTGACTCAGTAGGTCCAGGGCTAGGCCCAAGAACCTGCATTTCTCCAAAGTTCCCAGGTGGTACAGAGGCTGCTGGTCTGTGGAGCACACGCACAGAACCACTGAGTCCCTGTGAACTGTTTCTGGGGCTGAGCTGACTCTCTTGACAACAAGTTGTGCTTTCACTCACTCGTTCCCCGTTGGCCACTCCCGCAACAGTGTCCTGAGGGACTGGGTATTCGTTAGTTTCGTGTGTGCTGGTGCTCTGAAACGAACCAGCCAAATCTCGGCGACTTCACGGTGGCAACTATGTATCCTGGCCTCGCAGATCTGGAGGTGGGCTCTGCGGTGTAAGGTGGGCTAGATTGGAGTCCAGGCTTCAGTGTGGGCTTGTGATTGCCCCGCACGGACTCGTTCCGTGACCCAGGACAAGGAAGCAGTGGCTGTCTGTTCATCGTGGAGGACAGAAGCTTCAAGAAGGCTGGCAGAAGCTTAAAGCTTTACCTTGAGATTGACATGCTCACTTCCACCCACATTTCCTTGGCCAAGGCAATCCACATGGCCAAACTCCAAGTCAGAGGATGGGGAGATATACTCTGTCCACAGTAGACGGTGTCAGAGACAAGGAGTAAGGAAAGAATTATGGACAGATAATATTATCTATCAAAACCTGTTATGGGGCGCCTGGGTGGCACAGCGGTTAAGCGTCTGCCTTTGGCTCAGGGCGTGATCCCAGCGTTATGGGATCGAGCCCCACATCAGGCTCCTCCGCTATGAGCCTGCTTCTTCATCTCCCACTCCCCCTGCTGTGTTCCCTCTCTCGCTGGCTGTCTCTATCTCTGTTGAATAAATAAATAAAATCTTAAAAAAAAAAACAAAAACCTGTTAGGTGTCAGGCCCCGACATGAAGTTCTGGAGAGACCCAGAAAGATAAAGCAGGGTCTCAGCCTCTGAGAAGCAGAGACTGGCAAGAGAGACAGACGAAGATACAAGAGGGTGCTATCCACGAGACACAGGAGCACAGGGGTGGGAATGTGTCTCATGGCCGGGATGCCTGTCCTCCCACACTGTGCAGCCAAGGTCCTGGAGCTTCGCCCAGGCTGCAGTTCTGGGAGCCAGGACTGTGTGTGGGAGTAGCCCAGCTGGCCCACAGCCACAGGGCATGGAGCAAAAGGAATTGAGTCTGTGCCTGTGCTGGAGCAAGTCTGTTCCAGAAGGTCCAAAGTACCTAGTGCAAGGCAGAGACCAACTGAGGAGAACTGGCTTTTTATCAAAGGGCTGGCACGGAAACCAGAAACACAAGGGAGCCATTGAGAAAGTAAAGCCCAGGGTGACTGGTGGAGGCCAGAAGTTTGAAGGTAAGGACTGGGGGATGGGGTGCCTATTGCACGGAGTTGGGGACAGGGAAAGCACTATGAAAGTCATCGTGGGGGAGGACAGGCAAAGGGAAGTGGGTCTGGGTAGCCTTCCAGAGGAGAGGGCATTCCAAGTGGGGTATAGCTGGTGAGTAGGAGTTTGTTGGCAGATGGAGATTAGATGATGGGAGTGTTACGGGTTTGGGTGATCATTCCAGGGGCACACAGACCCCTCCCTTCTCCATAAAGTTCCCACAGTTGTTATGTCTGACCCAGTCGCCCTACAAGTCTGCGTTCTGCTTGGTGCTCCAGACTGCCCTGCGGCCCGCAGCCATCTCTGTACTTCATAGGTCGCCGACGTTTTATTGCCACTGAGGTCTAAGAATCTTTTTTTCTCGTCAAGTAATTACCACTGAAATTATGTGGTTTGATCTTGGAGTGATTATAAAACTCTGAGACTCCTGACTAGCATAACTTCGTTTCCCAGGGACCGGGGCCCAGAACCCCAGTGCTAGGTTCAAACATAAGGTCCACCAGGCCTCCTGCTCTTTAACTGCCTTCGCTGAGTGGGTGGGGGAGAGCCGTGCCTCCCGGGGAGTCCTTGCTCTGCTCCCAGAGGGTGGATCAAGTTTTGGTGGGCTTCTATTTTTAGAGGAGTCCAGTAAATCCCCCAAGGTGACATAATGAAACACACCAAGTTCTGCCGTGACCATCCCTAAGCTCCTGAGTTGGATGAGCTGATGAGGCCAGCAGGACCTCAACGCCATACGAAAAGATAGTCGGGATGGAAGGAAAAGCTTACTCGAGGCGCAAAGGGGTAAGCTGGGGGAAGGGGCTCAGTGAGATGAGCCGGGGCAGCGGAAGTGGCCACGCTCTTGGAAGCTGGGGAAGGGGAAACCACTGAGAAACCTTTCCAGCACAAATTTCAGTGAGTTCCTTACAGGGACAGAGCAGGTGACGTAAGGGAATGAGCAGGCTGGCTTTGTCCCTTTTCTTTCCTTTCCCCCATAACGGAGTCTCAGGCTTTGTTGTGTTAGGCGCAGAAACACTTTGCATAGTAATCACATAAGGAGAATCTCCACTTCCACCAAGATATATGTTCGCTCCCACTTTCCTTTAAAGACACAGCCCTTTCCTTCCCGGACTTTCGATGGAGACACCGGTATAAGGAATATTTCACTCTCCTTTTAATGACACTGCCCCAGACCCACAAAATGAAAAGAAATGATTTATGGCAAGTGATACCTGGCCTCGATGTCAGAGACTAGTCGGGGGCGCCGGGGGTGGTAGGAAGCTGGATACGCATGTCCAGATCTACCATGGGCCATTGGCTTCTCTGCTTCAGCTTCTGAGGCCAGATTTTCTAATGTAGCAAAAGAAGCGGGAACAAAATTTTAATATAAAAGCTTTCCAGTTTTGAAACGTTGACTGCAAATTCACGGGTCGTGCAATGCTGCTGAGGCCAGATGTGGAGTGTGGACCCCTGACTTGCACCTGCTTTCACTGGGGATAGTGTCATTTGGCGTGGGATGGTCAACTTTCCCCAAGATTGACACCTTCGAGACACATAGAACTGGTCCAGGAGGCGGGGCTAATACCAAAGGGGGGAGGGACACAGGGGTCCAGGTGGAGGCCTTCTGGGAATGAAGGGGAAGACCTGTTTTGCTTCTCGTTTGGGTCATTCCCTTTTCCTGGTCTGCTCCCATGAGGTGATGCTGCCTGCCCCCCTATAGTAATGTTTAACACACTGCGATCTCAATCAGTCCAGAGCCCACAGGAAGGGGGTGTGGGAGCAGGCAGACGGAGGCCCAGATGCCTGGCCGGAACCCCGCGGAGCTGGGGGCCAGCCGGGCCAGCTGTATTACTTTTCCTGGGGCCACTGAAACAAAGTACCCCAGACTGGGCTGGCTTGAAACACCAGAAAGCCATTCTTTCGCAGTTCTGGAAGCCAGAAGTCTGCCATCGAGGTGTCTGTCACAGGGCTGCGTTCCCTCGGCAGGCTCCTGGGGGGGGATCCTTCCTTCCCCCTTGCAGCTCCCAGCGGCTGCCGGCCCTCCTCGGTGTTCCTCGGCTTGTGGAAGCATCACGCCCATCCCTGCCTCCGCCTCACGTGCCCAGCTTTCCC
Source organism: Ursus maritimus (assembly GCF_017311325.1). NCBI lineage: Eukaryota > Metazoa > Chordata > Mammalia > Carnivora > Ursidae > Ursus > Ursus maritimus. Next base: position 90,821,921 of record NW_024423319.1, read on the forward strand.
GCGAGGGTCTGTGTCTCTCCAGAGGTCCCTCTCTTTATGACAGCAGGCACTGCATTGAGGACCCACCCGGATCCAGCAGAACCCCCTCTTAACTTGATTACATCTGCAAAGACCCTGTTTCCAAACGAGGTCACATCCTGGGGTTCTGGGTGGATATGAGTTTGGGGGGGGGGCACCATTCAACCTAGGACGTGGGCCGAGGGGAATCCCTGCCTCATTCGTTCATCAGGTGAGCGTCTGGGATGGCCAGGCCGCAGTCCCATCAGGCTGTACTGAGGCCCACCTCTGAGTCACTGCTAGCCCGGAGGGGCGGATGGGAGCCCAGGACGGCCCAGCTGGTCACCAGAGGGCTGGGGTGGGGGGCGGGCCCGGCTCCCCCCTGCAAGGCTGATGTGGAGGCAGTGGGCATTCTCTGCCCTGTGCTGGGCAGGGCATCCTGTCACCTGGCCCCCCGGCTCCGGCAGCCTGGGTCTGACTCCAGGCCAGGGCTGGCACAGGACATCTGTCCCGACAAGGTGACAAACAGCTACCACACAGCAAGGGCTCCAGTAGACCTCCAGCGGCCCGAGAACGAATCCCCGGGATGGGGTGAGGGAGCGCGCAGTTTGCATGAGGAGGTGGGACTGTTTTGAGGAACTCCCCAGGGGCCCAGAGAACCCATGTCTAAGATGTCAGGCGTGGATACGTCCCGCCCTTCCACATTTCCACCCTTCAGAGAGAGCTTTTCCACCCTTGGAATCTCGTATCGGCCCTCACAGTGGCTTTGTGGCCTTCCCCCGCCTGTGTGCCCCGATGCTGGCTCTCGCGGGAGGGTCTCTGGTCTCCGCGGGCAGAAGGCACTGTGTCCACGCAGGGGAGGGGGCAGAGAGCCTGAGCAGCACCCGCAGCTCCTTTGGGAGCATGCAGCCCCCCCCCACCCCCCGCGAGGCAGAGGTTTTGGCATTCCTGAGTTGGACGGGACATTAACTACCACCAGATCGAACCTTCCTCACAGCTTTGAGTCGGCTCCCCAAGGCTGCCCCTCAGGGTCACCCCGTGCTTGAAAAAACTGCAGACACAGGGCACTTGCTGCCCCCAAGGCAGCCCAACTCATTTTAGACAACTCTAATCTTTATCAAATTCGTCCCGATGCTGAGTCAGAATCCGCCTCCCTGGCACTTCACCCCTTAATCCTGGTTTATCCACTGGGGCCCAGCGCACAAGTATAATTCATCAAATCATCAGCTATCAGAGCTGGAGGCCACCAAGGCCAACCCCTCATCTTCAGTCCCCTCTCCTGCTCCCGATGCCACTTCCCGATGCACCAGCCGTGGCCCGGAGCGTCTGCCACTGTTATTTGTCTGCTTCCGGCGGATTTGAATAGCGTTTGATTTTTATTTCCTTGCCAGGCTCCGGTGCCCTTTCTGAAAAATCAGGTTGGCCTTGTCATTCCAGGGAAGGAAAGGAGGGTGGCGAAGGTGTTCTGTACAGGCCTGCCAAGTGGAGTCCTCGTGGCCACGCTCGAGAGCCCAAGACCTGAGCGGGCAGGAGACGGGTTCACCCACAGACAGGGAGGGGGGGGATCGTGGCAGGCCCAGCTCCCCGCGCGGCCCAGACCTACATGTGACCCCTGGCTGCAAACAGCTGCCGTTCTTCCTGCTCACATCCCCCAGCCCGATATAAAAGCACACCCATCACAGTATTTATAGGACTAGTAAATAAAGAATAAAATCGCAAGTTAAAGTAGGTTTTGATTGCCTACGTGTCGGTAAAACCCAGCTGGAATAATTTGATTCATGCATGAAAAAATGCCTCCAAAGCAGGGCCTTTTTTTAGTGTGCCGAAACCGAATCCCTCCTGCCACAGATAGAAATTTCTGCTCCTATAGTTTGGCTCCGAGACTAAGAATTAAAATCTAAAACGAGATTCCAAGAGAACTAATTATTTGCTCCCTCGAAATATACCAACTAGCCTTTCCCCAATCTTGCAGACGAAGCTGCTGAATGAAGCAAAGGGTGAGACTGTCCCCACCCCCGCGGAAGGGAACAAAGACCGTGGCCTCTGTCGGGCCTCCGGACGTAGCCCCGTGGCTCAGAGAGCCGTGTTTTTAGGCAAAATTAGCTGCCATGTGAATTCGATTTCTGTTCCCGGTATCAAGGGGCTGTGACTAATTTTATATTCTGTGAGTGGTTTTTGAGGAATGAAAAATCTATCCTTCCCACCCTCAACCGCCCACTCCCTCAAATAAGGGTTTCCCCTTCCCACGACGCCAGATTGCTTTGCAGACAATGCTACTCGCTTGTTACGGGAGACTCTGCGTTCCTGCCTGTGATGCCCCCTCGCCACCCCCGCCCCCACTACGTGCACACATGCACACATACGCAAAGCCTCAATATGGTGACCTTAAGAGTTAGCTTGGAAAAATACTTTTGTTTTAGAGACTGCGTGGGCTGGTGCAAAGATGGAAAGAAGCTCGAACAATTAAGAGCTGTGCTTTAGGGATCTGATCCCGGGAGGCAAGCTCCCAGAAGACATTCTTCACGGCTCTTGACAGTTTTTCTTTTACTTTGATACATGGTCTCCCAATTAGGCATCCAATTAGATTTCTGAGATTTGTCCTTAAAAAATATGAACACTTCTGAGGGGATGAAGGGGCTCCCAGTCACTCACAGTTTAGTGAGAATTAGTCCAATGCGATTGCTCTCCTCTGAACACCTTCGTGGGGTCAGCTACACGGAGACAGTGAGATTTGGGGTGAGAAGGAGGGGTGATTTTAGCGACAGTGTGCCTTGAGGATGGGAAGAGGCTTGCAGAGACGGAGGACCTGAAGGAAGGGACAGTGGGAGGGAGACGAGAGATGGAGAATGGCTAAGAGGATGCCGCCAAAGCAGATTTCCTCTCTGCTACCACATCGCAGAGACTCCTACACCTGGCTTCCAGCATTTGCTTGCGTTGGGTGCACCTGATGGACTTCTGTAATTTGTTTACGGATACTGACCGCCATTTTAAACACTGTTCTCATGGGGGGGCAGAATTTGAACCACCAGCCTGAAAGTGAATTTTGGGGGGTGGGAGGAGCAGAGGGAGAGGGAGAGAGAATCTGAAGCACACTTCCCACTGAGTGCAGAGCCCAACGTGGGGCTCTTTCTCACGACCCTGAGATCATGACCTGAGACGAAATCAAGAGTCGAACTGAGCCACCGAGGCGCCCCATGAATTTATTTTTTTTAAGTTGTAATTTAGGTTGTGCAAATGACAAAACTGACATTCAGAAGGCGAAAGGTGTCACGTGTGTCATAGTGAAGAGCAAGTCATTCTTCTAGGTGTAGGGCACATAGTGTCACAGATCAAGGGAGTGCTCTCTGTACCAAAAAAAAAAAAATCATGGGGACAAGCATGCGGAGGTCACAGTCAAGTGCTTTGTCACTGACTCTGCCGCCCCCTCCCCAGTCCCTGCCACCCTTTATTTTCAGTTCTCCCCTCACGGCGGAGGGGTTTCTGAAGCGCGGCCGCAGAAGTGCCCAAATCCCTCTCGGCTGCCTGCAGATGTTCACTCCCACCGTAGGGAACGTCTGCGGAAACCTAGTTATCCGTGCTCCGATGACTGCCGTGGCTCCAGGGGTTGAAATGATGCGTGGCTTCTGGTCAGAGGACGCCGCTAGGACCGGCAGGCTCCTGGGCCTGCAGCGGTTTCAGGACGGCAGGCGGAAGCGTGGCCTTGGGGAATGAGGACTTCACCCCACCCGGCATCGCGGACCGGGGGTACCCAGCGGGAGCAGCGATGGCTAAGCCCTTGTATGCACAATGGCACATGTACGTTTTGGGGGACAAGGGCGCTTATTGTTTCATCAGATTCTCAGAGGGATCCTGATGCCCTCTGCGCCCCCTCCCCCAAAGACAGAAAACCCATCGGCACGGACAATGAGCTTACCATCACAGTAAACGCTTTGTTACTAGAGCAGAAACTCAAAGGAGGATTGGTAGTACGACAACTTCGTCAGTCAGCGTAGGTAAGGCTATGCCTTGGTAACAAATTCAGTGGCTTACTGTAAAAGAGCTTATTCTGCACTCACGATCTGAACCCGACACCGGCCGGCCAGGGAAGATGCCCGTGGCAGTCGAGGACACACCTGGACTGAGAAAGTCTTCATCTCGACCTAAGCGTGCGTTGCCACCACAGCGACGGGAAAACCGGATGGCCCCAAAGCTCGCTGGCAGCCAGGCCTCCACCCAGGAGCATTGGCGCTTCATTGGCCCAAACATGTCACATGGCCCAACCAGAGGTGGGGGGACCTGCCGTCCAGCCACGTGCCCCAAAGGAGAACCGGAATATTTGTGAACAGCCCTAATGACTACCACCGCGATATAAAATTTTTTGAAAGAAAACCATAAAGTGTTCAGCTCATCCACTTTAAAAATTAAGAGCAAGGAACATAAAACTGTATTCAGTAAATATAGTAGATAATAAAAAGAATTTCACTTCCATGTTATGGCCAATTAAGATAGACAAAGTTAAGGGGGAAGAGATTGCAAGAGAGGGAGTGAAGGAAAGTGGGAGAAGAGGCGAAAGAGGAAGAAAACGTGGAAGGGGCTTTTGTGGGGAGAAGTGGGGGGCAAGGCCAAACGTGTCCTCAAGGTTGGTCTTCTCTGCTGACTGAGCCCCACATCTCAAATCATTTGGCCCTGGCTCCTTGGAAGCCTGGCAGTCTTCCAGTTTTGCCCAGCGCCCCATCTTTCTGGGGGCCGCCCCCAGTGCCTGCGTGAAGCTCTGTGCCGGAAACACCCTTGCTTGTGCATTTCACAGAGGCAATGTACAAGGGACCGTCAAAGTGGAGCTAGGAGCCAGGCATGGTTCGTGAGCCACTTCCCCCCCCCATCTCCCCCGCCTCGCCCCGCCAGCCACCAGGGTTCCTTTTGTGTATGAAGACCACCTGCACAGATGCCGCAGAGATACCAAAGTCTGTCAAAACCAGCAAGGAAAACCTCCTTCCTTAATTCAGTAACTGAATTCAGTGCACGTGGTGAAACTATTACATAAATATGCTAAGCACATCTTTTATAATAGAAAAGACTCGTTCGTTCTCTCTGTACGTCCGCATGTTTTAAAGGCATAAACTAGCCCCAAGGGCTGCGTCTTCCTCCACCCCCGCTCCTTTCCTGGCTCCCAGAGCTGAGGTTTCCCTCTGCCCTAGGAAAGCGACGCTTCTGTGGCGGTCCTTCCGTGGCCGCCTGCCATTCCCATTCACAACCCACAGCCCAGAAGTGGGGAGGTCAGCCAGGACTTGTCTCTGTGCTCCCGGAGGAGGTATGTGCCTAACCGAGAGAGGGGAGAAGTTGGGGGCTAGGGGAGGAATCCTGGGGCTAAGACGGGGCTGGGGTGTCTTGTATTTTCCAGATTTGTTTTGGTTTTTCTTTGCTGCCATCACCCCAGGCTAAGGTAGTGCGAATATCACCTTTCAAGGGCCCTTGAACCCTGTATCAGTGAGCTGTTGCTGTTTAACAAACGACCCCAAGATTTAGTGGTCTACAACAAGGACTATTTATTATTTCTCACTGGTCTGTGGCTTGGTCAGGGGATTCTTCTGGGCTGGGCTGGGCTCTAGGTCTCCACTGGGCTCGCTCATGCACCCAGCAAACTGGTATGATGACTGGGGCTTCTCTCACCACCACCCCCCCGCCAAGCTGGCCTGGGTTTGTTCACATGGCCATCGTAAGGCTCCAGGAGCGACTGGAGGGCAAGTCCCAATGTTCCAGAGCTTTTCAGACCTTTGCTTGGGTCACTTTTGTTACTATCTCATTGGCTAAAGTAAGTCACGTGGCCAATCTAGATTAAGGGGTAAGGAAATAGACTCTAATCCCTGCTGGGAGGAGCTATGAAGTCACATTGTAGGGACAGGGCTATCAGGAGGGGAATCCTCTGTGGTCATTTGTGCACTCTACCACTCCTGAATCCTGGCCTTTCCATTCCACTTCTTCCCTGGCATACGTTTCCCTGATGCCCTTCCTCTCTGCCCCACAATCCAGCACACAAAGGCAGCGTGGGGCCAATGTGCACTACACTGTGAGAGATTTGGGGTACCATTACGCATGGCAAAAGGACCGTCTCTGGCCTGTATATGACAGCAAAAACCAATCTAAAATAACAGTGTGTTTAAAAAAAAACAGAAAGTTCTCTCAGGTTAAACAGGCAGCCTAACAGCCTTGATGAAATCATCAGAGACCAAGACGGCTTCTAGCTCACCGATGCCTACCGCTGTCAGGCAACTTCCCTTGTCCTCATGGTCTAAGAAGGCTGCTAGAGCTCCACCCATCACATCTGCAGGCAGCAGTATGGAGGAAACGGAAAAGGACTGATCTTTCTCTTAAAGGAGGCCTTTCAGCAGTCTCACTCACTCCTGCTGATGTCTCATTGGTCTGAAATCAGCCACACTTCCAGGTGCAGGACTCACCTACCTGCTGAGGTGGCTGAGGCAAGGCTGCACACATCGATATTCTAACACATTTTTGGACTCAGAAGGAGCAGAACGGATGTTGGGATCTTTGCCAAATGAGGTCTTTCACAAACATGCCGTGTGAGTGCGAAATCACGAGACATCTTTGCACACATCTCATTTGCTGAATTATCACAGCCGGGGTGGAGTCACGTCCTGTCGTCAGTAGCTCCGGTAAAGGCACACATTCCCCTACTGTGGCCCCTGAGTGTATTTGCCGTTCCCTGTGTTCCCGCAGCCTCTTGGGCAATGCTCTGAGAGGGCCCAGGACTGGCTCCCCTACTTCATCCCAGGGTTGAGGTTCATTTTCACTTTTTCCTAATTTGAGCCTTGGATATGACACTCATGCAGTCAAGGTCACAGGTCCACAGCATATGGCTCATTGACTTTTTAACACACGTCTGCATGCAGGTAACGCCACCCAGATCCAGTTATAGAACTGGCCCCCTACCCCCACCCAGAAGGGTCCCCCTGCCTGGATTCCATCGACATCCACTCCCAGAGGTAACTGCGAGTCTGGCTTCTGCTATTATTGTGGCAACAAGTTCTTTTCGGGCCGCCCAGATTCTTCGGAACGACATCTGCGCCGGGGGCCTCTGCTCTCTGCCTGGTGTTTTGGGGTAACACTCCTCTCTCCCTGTCTACTGCAGCCAGGCAGGAGCAGAGCCAGGAGGCAAGGCTGCGGCATCCGGGGTAGGGCGGAGCTATGACCAGACCGAACTTTCCGGCTGAGCTTGACCAGAGCTCAGCTGCACCCAATCAGTCACCTGCACGGCGGGGCCCTCCGACGCCAGGTTGTAAAATGGCACGAAGCAGGTCTGCCGGCGAACCGGTCCTCCGCTTCTCTTCCGCAGCCTCTGAACAGAGGCTCTCTGCTTCTGGTCTTCCTGTCTCTCAAGGCTTCCTCGTGTTCCAAAAGGAACATGGCATTCCTGTGCAGGCGCTTATCCCCTCCTACCCCCACCGCCCTGCCTGGTCCTGTTCTCCCTGCTGGCACCCCATCCACGGAACCTGACGATTTATGCAATTTGACACGTTCTTTGTGGCCACCATGACTGATGTGTGCAAGGGACACGGAGACCCACTTTGGTTGTCAAACTGATGCTCCGGGTGCCGTCCTCAGACCAGCGGCATCGTCCCCATTTGGGAACGTGTTAGAAATGCAGACACCAGGCCCCCATCCCAGACCCGCTGAACCTTGTCACTGGATCCCTAGAGGATTCATGTGTCCCTGATATTCAGGCTGTGACACCAAGAGGCGCTCTAAGGGGGCAGTGGGCACTTGATCAGTAAGCAGGGGCCCCCAGAAGCACCTGCATCCAGGTGGCCCCTTCTGGGTGCCTTGCCTGGGTAGCAGCTGGACAGAAAGCCCCCCGCTGCTGTATTATACTGGGAGAGCTTCGTTACCCCACTTCTCGACTCTATCACCCTTGCCTCTGACTTTAGAAACTGTCCTTTCCTTACTACCAATCCACAATCCCTTCTCTGTAACAGAAACCCAAAGATTTTCTGTTAGGTTTGGCACAAATGCATTTGGTAGCGATACCTGGTTTGAACCGATGTGACGCTTTTTATAGTCATTATTTATCCCAATTTGCATGATTCCTCATATGTTTCGGCACAGCAATATTAACGTGTCTGATTGCTCACCAGGGGATGTTTCCTCAGACCTGGTTTCTGCAGGGCTTACCTTCCTGATCCACAAAGACTTCTCAATTCGGAAACTCATCTGGCCCGAAGGGTCTAGGATGGGGTTAGAGACCTTTACCTCCTTTCCCTTTCATAAATGATGCATTCCATTTTTTTAAATTTCCCCCTTCCTGGCAAATAATAATCGTCATAATAATTGTTATTGTTAATTACAAAGGTAAAACTTTCATGGAAAAATTCAGGCTATGGAAGTAGAGGACCCCGTCCCTGCTCCACACCCCAGCTTGGTGTCTGCCTTATTTCATTTTTCTTTTCTTTTCTACACTTGCACAGGTATACCCTGAAACACGTGTGGGCACACACATTTTATTTACTTATTTATTTATTTAAGATTTCGGGGTGCCTGGGTGGCACAGCGGTTAAGCGTCTGCCTTCGGCTCAGGGCGTGATCCCGACGTTATGGGATCAAGCCCCACATCGGGCTCCTCCGCTAGGAGCCTGCTTCTTCCTCTCCCACTCCCCCTGCTTGTGTTCCCTCTCTCGCTGGCTGTCTCTATCTCTGTTAAATAAATAAATAAAATCTTCAAAAAAAAAAATAAATAAATCGTACTCATCCTTCTTGACAGAGAGCAAGAGCGAGAGAGAGCACAGAGGGAGAGGGAGGAGCAGACCCCCTCGCCAAGCAGGGAGCCCAATGCGGGGCTCGATCCTAGGAGCCTGGGATCATGACCTGAGCCGAAGGCCGAGGCTTCACCGACTGAGTCACCCAGGCGCCCCCACATGTGAATAATAAAAGTGCAATCACGCTTTGCATAGCCCCCAGCACCTCCACCCACCCCCACTTGAACAGCGTATGGGGGGAAAAGCACACAGCAACATTTGAACGTGTTTGGCAGAAGCTGTAGGTGCCCTGCTGTATCCCTGGAACCTTCCCTCGTGCAGGTGTGCCATCTGACTGCCGGGGTCCACGTCCTTGGGATCGAGGGCTGTCTCCAATGCCAAACGCAGGGAAGCGCCGGGGAATTAACAGCTCCGGAAGCAGCCCTCAACCAAGGAATCTCCGGAGTTGGTGTAGAATTCTGCCAGCTCCCTTGCTCTTGGGCAATAACTTGGAGGCGTTTCCTAGACTCTCCCCTGCAGGAATGAGCCCCAGTTGTCCATAGGGGTAACCAGCTTAACATTGAGAGCACACCTTCTTTAAAAAAAACAACAACATTTCTTTATTTTAAAGAGAGAGAGTGCACATGCACTTGGACTCACGTGTGGGGAGGGGCAGAGGGAGAGGGAGAGAGAGAGAGAGAGAGTCTCAAGCAGATGTCTCGTTGAGCGCGGAAGCCGACGCGGGGCTCGATCTCACGACCCTGAGATCATGACCTGAGCTGAAATCAAGAGTCAGACGTCTCACCGACCGCCCAAGCGCCCCACGAGAGCACAGCTTCTATAGCCTGTCTTCCCCACCCTGGCTCCTGTCCCCACTTTTCTCTGCCTCCCACCCATGCCTCTCCCGAGGTTCTGCCACCTCCTGAATAAATAATCTGCCTTCTAATGCTTGTCTCAGGGTCAGTCTCCTTAGGAACCCAAACCATGACAATCGAGAAATGCCTTTTGCTCTTTATTAATTGTGGAGTATGCCACAATATGGCTATGCCATGATTTCCGTAACCATTTCCCTATTACAGTCCTATTATTGCATAATTATGGGGCTGCTAATTTCTCAGTGTGACCCCCGAGGCTGTGGCAGACCTCCTTGTGCATGCATTTTTGGGTGCAAGCATGAGTATTTCTGAAAGAAAGGCCCGTAGGGGTGGAGTTTCTGGGTCAAAAGGTAAGGATGTTTAGATTTTGACAGATCACGCAGGCATTTGCCTTAAAATATGTTGCATGTTGCATCGTTTTCTCTTTGAGTGTGTCTGCTCCAGCTAGGTGGGCTGGCTCCGACCTGCTCCCCTGCTCCGAATCTGCATTCTTCGGGGAGCGTGTGCCAGCTCGCAGGACATCTTCTGCTCCCACTAGTTAAACACGCACACGTGCACTGCATTTTCACCAACTGTCCCTCAGGCTATGATTATGCCGCCCGCCTGTAACTGGTTCCCTCTGAACGCCAACGCTCCTGCCCCTGCCTGGTGCCTTCCAGGGGCCCCATGTGTTTCCACAAGCCAGGTGTCGGGGAGGGGGAACGGGGGAGTGCGGCCACCCTCACCCTCCGCCTAAGCCATTCATTTTTGTCTCCTTCATGGCTGTCTGTCTTCCCTTAACAGCTTTTGTTCTAGAGGATGCCCTGTCTCTACCCCGGGCTGAAATAGATTTATATATCTGTCTTGCTGTAAACACCTCCTATGTCTTCTCCTCGTCAGGGATGGGGGTAAGAGGAAGAGCCGAGCTGAGAGAGCTGGAGAAGAACGGCTTCCCGAGGCTATGGCTGAAGCTCCTAGAACTAGCCAGACCTGAAGCCTCAGTTTTTGTCTTGGTTTGTGTCCGTAGAAGCAGATCCTGAGACAAGCATTTGATTCTAAGTAGTTTCTTTGTAAAATGATCACAGGAGCACACACAGGGGAGTGGAGAAGCACTTGTCTCTCGTGCCTTGCCTTTGGCGGGGACCGCATTTGTCCTCGAGGGATCACTTGGTTTTTCACCTGTAATTCCTCTGTCCCCAAGCAGCCTGAGGGCCTAACTCCCTGGGTGCCAACCACATGCTAAGCCACAGCACCGCTGGGGGGGGGGGTCAGTACTTGGAGGGCGTTTGATTGTTGAGGTTCAGAGAGAGTAAGCAATTTGCCCAAGGTCACACAGCTAGGACAGGATGCGGCAAAAACATGGACTCGGGTCTGGGTGACCCGACGACCAGTGTTTCTTGCTGCCTTTCTTGCTCCCGGCTGCCCGTCCTTTACCCAGCACCTTCTCTCATTAGGTGCCACTCTCTCAGGTCCCACCCCCACCAAATAAGAACAGAGAACAGTTTCCTGTCCTTGTTGGTTCCTTCCCAGCACCCTGGCTCACTGATCTCCCTGCATTTCCCCCATTTGCGTGGAGAGTTCTTTCTGGCATTCCCATGGTGGCTTCTCAGTGCCTACAGCAAGAAAGAAGCCCCACTGGTTTTGAACAAAGTGGGACTTATTGTGACCGCCCCACACTGTGGGGAAGCAAGCCGAGGCCCAGAGAGGCAGTGTGAGAACGCCGAGGCCACACAGCTGACAGTTGGCAGAGCTGGCCTTGGGAGCAAAGTTTACCTCGAAGCCTCGGTGGGGCTCCCTCAACACAAGGTGTTTACAGAACGCCTGGTGGTCCGTCCCGCTGCCCGGATTCCCACGGGCAGGGAGCCACGCGTGACCTCACTTAGGGGTGGAGTCGTGGTTCCTGTCTTTATCAGCATTTGGCAAAAGGCATTCCAGTCTCCTCAGACGTGCCTGCGAAGGGGACTCACAGAAAGTTCCCCAAGGAGCTGGGAGCCTGAGAAAGGCCTGGCTCCACCTTCCAGGGAGCCTCAGCCGATCTGGCCGGAGCAACCGTTTCTCCAGGAACCAGGCCCGTGCTGCTCGGAGCGACACTTCAGGCCCACACAGCCCTCAGAGGGAGGGCTCCGCCAGGGGCCCAGGGGCCAGGAACAGGCAGGCCCTGTCCGACTGTCGCCCAGCAACGCCGCACACAAACACTTGCTGACAGGAAGAGGCGAGCGGCGGTAAAGCCGCCTGACAGGGAGGTGATGGGGCAGCAGGGAGAGGCGGAGGGACACGGTGTGTAATTGCCGAGCCGGGGGCTGGCCAGTGGCCAGCGCACTGAGTTTAACCGTCTGTGTCACTGCCCTCCACGTTCAAGGAGAATGCCGCCTACTGCCATGTTTCCAGGCTGAGTGCCCTGTCGCGGTCCGGCCTGGGCCGACCCTGGGAGGACACATGTGGGGTCAGCTTTTGGCATGCCCCCCCCCAATCACATCACATCACATCACAGGCCGGGTGGCTGCGCCTAGACCCAATTGGGGAAGGGGAGGCCAGCTCTGGCGCTGGGGGGCCTCGGGTTCCTGCCCCCCCTCCCTCTGCCCTGCCCCTGCTGCTGCAGGCTCACCGTCTTGGAAACGGCTTCTGAGGAGGGCATGGGACTCGTGGAGGGTCTGTACCACAGCCCCTTTTACCAGGGAGAGCTCAGCCTACGCTGGGAGGCCAATACAGACACGCTGAGGCTTCCAGGTGGAATGTGCTAGAAGCATTTCCCGCCTTCCTGTTGTTCTTCCTTCTTAGGCTCCCCTTTACTCAATGAACCTCCCACTCAGCCCCGAATTAGCTACAGAGGCCCTTCAAACATGCCCAGGACGGCTGTGCAGCGGGGACCCAGGCGAGAGACAGGCGGATGGGAGTGGGGAAGGGCCGATGCAAAGCCGGCCCCCCCAGAGGCAGCCGGCCCCTTGGCCTCTAGAAGGTCAACCCGACAGCAGGCTGTGGAATCTGATAGCCCTCCTGTAGCTTCCAAGAAATAATTATTCCCAGGAAAGTGTTTTCAATTTTAGATAAACTGCTGTTTAAAACGCAGAAAGGACAGAACTCGAACAGTGGCAACAGCGTGCGGCTTCCCCCAGCGGGCCCGTCATTAACCATTGCTCCCCAAGCTAAAGGCTGCGGCTCTACCCCCAATTAACAGCCGCATTCCAGCAAGCTCCCTGTTTATCACGGCATTAGCGCTGACATCTGGGGACGGCGCCTGCCCAGGCCTGCCAGCAGGGAGGGGTGAGCTCCCATCCACCCACACTCCCACCGCGGCCCGGGCCCTTGCCTCAACAAAGGGTGGGCCCCCTCCGAGGCCGGCTTCCTCCCACTCCATGCCCACCACCAAGTCGTTCTCCCGCCAGCCGGGGGTGAGCCAAGTGGCCCCGTCCCCACGGGGACACGTGTGCCTCTGTGTGACTGTGTGCGCGCACGTGTACCCATGTGGAAAAGCCTGGTTTCTGGAGAAGATGGCGTCTGGGGACGATTCTCCATGGAATTTTCTGGCAACGGAAGTGCTTTCTCTACCTTCTCAAGCCCGTTTGTGTGTGTGTGTGTGTGTGTGTGTGTGTGTGTGTGTGACAGCGCGTACATGTCTGTGCAGGTGTGAGTGTGTGCATGTTTGTATGGGTGTGTGTATACAGTGTATGAGTGTGTGTGTGTGTGTGTGTGTGTGTGTCTAGGGGTGCCACAGCTACTCTCTTCCTCCTATTTCTCCCTTTCATTATGTGCCCTCTTTTTCTTCTTTTCCCTCGTTATCACTAAAGCATTGATGAAACACCTGTCTGCCCCCTTCTCCAGGCCTGTGCGGATTCTGTGGAGCCCAGATGTACTAGTTGCAGTGGCATGAGCCATGGTCCCCCAGTGCTTGTGAGAGCAGGAAGCCCAGCAGCTGCGTCATTCCAAGGACCCGGGACCACTGGGGCCGGGAAACCTTCACTCTGCACCACCAGGCCTTCCTGTGCACCGCCCTCCCCTGGCCCTGCTGGGCACCCGCCCCCGGCATGACTTCTGCTGAGCTCCCACTGTCCTCCGTGCGGCACACCCTTGCCTGATGCCTTAAATGTGGGTATCGCCCAAGGCCTGATTCTCGGCCTTCCCTCCGCCCCTGGTGCCCCAACATCCCCCAGCATCAGGGCCAAGCCATTCCCAGGGGCGCAGTGGTGACTTCGGGACCCTGAAATCCACAGCTCTGGTCTCAGCTTGCTGTCACCTTCACCTCGGTACTCTTGCAGAGCTTTTGATACAGGAATCAAACCAAATCCCCCTCTTTGCCCTAACAGAGTTCCCCATATCTATCAGAGACGCCTGTCACTACTCTGTCAGCCCGCACTCGAGCTTCCTGTTTGACTCGCCACCCCCCCCCCAAAGCCTGCTTCTGAATCAGAGCAGGTCCTTGTCCAATGTCTACGTCCCCCCCTCTCCTGTCGCTCCTGCCTGGCCACCCTGGGACTTTACTGATGAACTGGAAAGAGACAGGGATGGGCTCCTTCCCTCGGGCTGAAAACAATGCCCTCCACCCACACCAGGCTCTTGACCTTTGATCCCTCCTACACACAGCTGCTAGATTAATCTTCCCCTGCCGTGGGCCCGGCCCACCTCTGGGCCTAGAATTGATTCCAGTGAGTTGAGAGTAAATGGTGTGGGTGCCAGGCCTTTTGCAATTTGTGGCTTTGAACAAACGCTGGTTACTGTTTCAACAAACTTAGGAGGGGTGGGGTGGGGCGGACAGGTCTCACGTCTCTAGCGAAGCCTTCTGAGGGGAGATCTGAGTAGTCAGGATCCATTCTCCATCTTCTCCCCAGTCCCCATGGTTCAAGTGAAGACAGCCATGCTCCCAGGGTCCTGGGGTGGGCCATGGCCCAAGCTGGCCGATTCCAGCCAGGCAGCAGCAGCCCTGGGGATTTTTCTGGAACTGCGGGGACAGGGTGACGGTTCTAAATCAGGATTGCTCTACTAATAAAATGTAAGTCTGAAACTGCTGGTGGCCATCTTGTCATCACTTGGGATAAGTGCCTGGAATCAGCCATGCCTGAAGCCAAGTACCTTTTAACATGTTGGTTTCCTGAGCCAATCCTTTTTTTTTTTTTTT
>NW_024423319.1:90836614-90867088 GCF_017311325.1 Ursus maritimus
TTTTTTTTTTTTTTCTTTTTTGTATTGAGCCAGTCTGAATGGCGTTTCTCGGCCTTAGAACAGAAAGAGTCTCGCCTGCCCCAGCCCTGAGAGACTTCTCCCTGGAGCTCTAGATCCTTGCTTCCCTTACCCTTCGCTGGGCTCTGACTGCATTCAGTTTCGTGGGCGCTGGGGGAGGGGGCGCTTGTCTCGTGCGCGCCACCGCGGCCCGGAGGTGGTCATTCCTGATGGAATAGCAGATGAACCCCACAGCCACCTCCCAGTTCGCGGCCCCTCCCTGGCACCTGCAGGCCAGGCTCTAGGTGCTTTACCTATGCTTGCTCGGCCCTTACCACCCCCTGAGATGGGAATGAGGTCTGTCCCTGTTCTGCTGCTCGGGAAACTGAGGCAATGGAAGAGTCAGAGAACACCCCCCGGGTAACATAGTTAATTCGTTGCAGAGGCAAGATTTGACTCCTGGCTGGCTTGCTCCGGAATGCTGGTCCCTAACCGCCCCATCCTGCCGCCCCATCCTGCCGCCCCATCCTGCCGCCCCATCCTGCCGCCTCTTAACCATGCTGCGGCTTTATCCCTTTTTTCCAGGTCCTCTAGGGTGCCTTGAGTTCCTCCTGCTTGGGATGAGAAGTCCGCCTCCCAGCAGACTGGTATACAGAGGGGCACCACAACCGCCCTGGATTTATGTTGGGCCCCTCACCCAAGCAGGCTGTGGAGCAGCCAGAGAGCCCCGCTTAGGACACGGGCTCTGAGGGAGCCTGGCCTGTCCCCTAGTCCTGTGTGCCTCATGCCAGGGCCCCCTCGCCATCGTGGGCGGGGTGGGAAGCAGCTCCAATCCCACCTTGAACTGCTCGGTCTTTAGCTGCCCCTTTGAGTCTGAACGTCCGGGGTTGGGTCCCACTGGAGAGCCTTCCCCCGGTGGCGGGGTGGCCGAACGGGTTGCATTTCCAGGCAAGAGAGGCTGGCGTTAGGGCTACCCTGGGGAGGTGGCCAATCGTCCCTGGTTCTACACTTTGGTGGCTGCCTCATTTTGCAGAACTCTGTAGCAGCGTGCGCACGCTGAAAACGGTCCTTCAGAGTCCCTTCGACTCAGCTGATGCAAGCCTCCCCGGCTCTGGCTCCAAGAGCATCGCATCGACGTCATGGTCTGCAGTTTTCAGATTCATCTATCGTTTCAGCATTTTGGAGGCTCGGGGAGGCATTAAGTTCATCTCCTGGCTTCAGAGGAGGAGTTTTTGTCTTCTTGACATCACCAGGATTTGGGCCCTGCAGCGAAGCTCATCGAATGAACAGTCGTACATTGGGCCTTTTCCGCTTGCCTGGCGCTGGGCTTGGAAGCTGGAGATACAGAAGTGATGGCAGAGCTCCGCGTCCCAGGAAAACAGCCATGTCCAGAGTGCTAAGAGCCACGATGGTACTGAGCAGAGGAGAAGGTGACAGTGCTAGAGAAGGCTCTGGAGAAGCGACACTCCCCTGCATGGGCCCCCAGAGGACACGGACAAACTTCTCATCTTCCCCAGGCTGGTTCCTGCAGTTGTTCACCTGTGAGCCTGGCCCTGCGCACGTATTTTTCTTATCCTCAATACAAATGCAAGATCAGTAGCACACCCACTTTGAAGATAAGAAAACCAAAGCGCACAGGGGTCCAAAGACTCCGCCTTCTTGTCTCAGTTCTGAAGTTTGAAGGGCCTTCTCTACTCCAGAGGTCATGGTGGGACCCACCAAGGCCACCGTTGTGACCACGTTGCCAGTCAGTTTTTCCCTGCTTGATCTTTGTCCCTCATATAGACCCAAGTGTTGACCTTGAGACCACAACCCAGTAAGCTCCTCCACCCAAATTTCTTTTTTTTTTTAATTATTTATTTGAGAGAGAGAGAGAGAGCGTGCCCAAGTGGGGGGAGGCACAGAAGACAAAAATCGTCCAGCAGACTTCCTGCCGAGTGCAGAGTCTGACTCGGGGCTCGATCCCACGACCCTGAGATCATGACCTGAGCTGAAACCAAGAGTGGGACGCTTAACTGACTGAGCCACGCAGGTGCCCGTCCGTGCGTCAAAGTCTGCATTCTGGAGAACCCGATCTAAGACACCGTGTTACGTACCTTTCTCGTCTGATTTTGGTAGTCTGTGAATAACGAAACCTCCAAAATAACAGTGACCTAAATATGCCAGAAATTGATTTCTCACGTAAAAGTCGAGAGGTTGGAAGTCCCAGTGAGATCTAAGCGTCAGTAACTTGGGCTACTTTGATGTTGGTACTGGCACGACATGGCTTCCGGACCCAGAGTTACCTCACGGTTCCAGACGGCTGCTCGAGCTCCCATTGGATTCCTTTTCATGCGTGCAAGAAGAGAGCAAAGAGGGATGCGCTCTTTTTTCTTCCAGATCATATTCCAGAAGTTGCTTCCGCTTGGATCCCACTGGCCAGACTTGGTCACGTGGCTACACATGGCTGTAAGTTGAGGCTGGGACATATAGTCTTTACTGGGGGAGATGGGCATGTATCCAGCGCAAAACTGGGGATTTGATGTCTCAGGGGAAAGAAGAAGACGGATATTTACAATAACTAGCAGGCTCTGGACGTGTGCCCCCCACCTCCTGCAAAGCTACCCAGGGCTGTTTGGAGCCCCGGGGAGGGCAGAGGCTGTGTGTGGACTGCCTGGCATTTGGGGAGCACTCCTGGCAATCACCCCTCATCTCTACACCTCAGTTTAGATCCGGGAGGACTGCTGGCTCTTGCTATAAAGGCCCTTCGGCCTGGCTTGAGGCCTCCTTAAAGCGAAATCAGCTCACCCCCTCCCTCGCAGAAGCTCCCAGGGGAAGAATGACTTTTCTTCTTACTTGCCCCCTCCTTTTCTCTTTGATCTTGTGGTTCTTTAAGCGGGGCGTCTTTCAGTCTCTCCTGGGGCAAAGAGGCATCCCTTGTTTACCCACAAATAATTAACTGCTATAGTCACTTCACATATACACAGACGGCATCGCCATAATTACAGAAAATATATTACACATCAGGCACATGGAATGGGGGCAATTCACCACCCAGCGGGGCCTGGAATCAGAGGTGAATGGATGTATCAGCTGGCCCTGGGTTTTATCCCCGGCTGGGCTCCTTTGTGCATTTCTGGGCCTCTCTCTGCGCCTTGTAGGCTGCGAAGCTGTGATGAGTGGCCCCCTCCCAGCGTGTGTGTATATAGCCAAGCCTCCCCCTACACTCCCCTTTTTGCTGAGGCCGTAGAAACAGCGGGTTTGCCGGAGCACTGACTGTGTGACTGACCAAAGGGGAGGAAGCCATTGGAACAGGGTAGGGAGGTGGGCTGTGCAAGGAAGGGGCTAAGGAGGGGAAGAGGGGGAGGGGAAGGGGAGGGAGGAGAAAGATGAGGATTGACTGAAGGAGAGGGAGGCGTGGACCAAGACAGAGGGATGGGCTCAGAGCTCCTTCCTTAGGGTACTTGCCCGGAAGGGAGAAGAATGGTGAACATCTAGAGCTGGAGGGCGAGCCCGCCTCCTTCTGAGGGCACAGGATCAGCAGGGGGGAAAAGGGCACCCTGAACTCCGCGGTTCTGATTGAGTGCACCTGGCTGGGGGCTAAGGATCTGCATCTCTACCTCACTTCCGGACGCTGCGGCTGCCGGTCCGAGGACCACACTTTGAGTAGTAAGGATTCACAGCCACTTTCAAATTCATTCTCTCTTTCAGTCCTCACGATGACCCTGTCTTACAGCCGAGGGAATTGAGGCTCACAGATGCCAAGTACCTTGTGTGAGGTCCCCGGTCAGCCAGCCCATGGCTTTCTGTTGGTTTCGTATGTAGAGCCGTGTCTCCGCGTGCGCTGGAGAACATTTGCGAATGTGGGGGGCTGGGGAGGACAGATCGAGTTCAGAGGGTCGGAGAGTGCCTGGGACCTGTCTGGCGTGTGAGCTCCGAGGCCTTGTTTTTGGGCACCGAGAAGCCACGCCACGCAGGGGAAAGAAGTGGCTGCGGTGCGTGCAGAAAGGAGGATAGGCTCAAACCGAGGAGTAGACTCTATCATCTGTTAGCCTGAGCCGAGCGGGGCTGGGTCACTAAGCCGTGTGCCCGGAATTGCTCAACCTGAAGATGGGTTGTCTCTTGCAAAATGCTCACACCTCGTAAGATCAAATCTCTGTGTTCTGCCTGCGAATGTCTCGGTTCGGATGCACAGAGGAGGCAGCCTCTCTTACTCTGTGAGAGTAAGTCATAGAGCTGTCTTCGAAGAAGGGCGTGCTCTGGGCGGCAGGGGTGGGCGCGTGCGGAGAGAGGTATTAAATGAGGTAATGCGTGCAAAAAGCTTGGCATTGTGCTGTGGGCTCCTCACGTGAACGCTTTTGTGGATTATATTAATAAATCAGAGAGGCCTCTTGAAATATGACGTAAGGGCTTAGTGGCAACGACCTCCCTGCCGTGGGTCGGCCACATGCGTGAGAGCCACTGAAGTGAGGAGCCTTAAGGATGTTGTAGGTTCTTACAGAACTTAGGGTCTGCCAGGGAGATGCCAAGTTAAAAAGAGACTCCTAAGGAATGGGCGAACTCAGGGCTCTGTGAGGGGTCCATATTGGCTAGTCTTGGGGTGGTCCATCTGGGAAGGCTGTGCAGAGGGAGGAGGAGGAGGAGGAGGACGTGACCATGTTTCTGGAGTAGTCTAGGTCCTCCAAGAAAGCAGATGCCAGAAGAGGATTACATGTGCAAGGATTTTACTGGGGGACATTTCTGTGAGAGAAGCAGGGAGGAGCTGGGCAAGGCTGGGAGAGCCGCCGAGAGCCAGTGATGCCCTCCGACCCGAGAGAGAGAGGGCAGGGAGGTGGGTGGGAGCAGCCTGGACTGTCCTGAAGTCTCTGGAAGGTTCCACAAGGCCGGCAGACTGTCCTCAAACCAGTCAGCCGTCAGAGGAGTCCCATTTCTCGCAGGAACATGGCCACTTTAGCACCAAGCGTCTCTGGGTCGGTGGCTGGGGCAGTGGGTGGGAAAGCAGCCTTGGCCCGAGTGCTGGCTCAATTTCAGAGCTGGGCGGCCAGGGCCCTGATGTGCTTTTGTTCCCTGGAGTCGGAGACTGTTCCCAAACAGTCGTTTTCCAATCAGTTGCCTACGGGAAGGGGAAAGACCTTGAACTCCGTTGGGGACAAGGGCCCCAAGCCCATTGCAGTGCCTCCCGTGAAGTTGTCACTCTATAAATACTCCTCAACCGGCTGCAGAACCGGAAGCCAGATCCTTCCGTCCTGGGGAGTTTGTTTTCCTTTTGCTCAACGTACCCTCAAAATGAGATCGATTCCTTTATTTCCGAAATGTTTCCCTCTTGTGACATTCAGCCCTTTTTTGCAAAAGTGGCCAGGGGCTGGCACAGCCCCCTCCCACCGCAGTCCTCCAAGGTGAGAGGCCAGGCCTCTTCTTCTGCCTGTAGACAACACGGCTCAGCTCGGCTGGATTCTCTCTCCGGGGAGAGCCTTGGTCCCACAGAGCAGAACCACCTTGGGGTCAGATCTGCCACAAGACAGGCATCCCAGCGGGGGCTCCCTTGCTTCTAGAGGGAAAGGCCCAGCTGTCTTTCATCACCGCGGCTTACTCCGTTCCCTGCCCCTCTGCCCCACAGGCAGCGTGTCGCCCCCTTGGACACTGGGTACAGAGGGCCTGCAGCAGTCACAACAGCCGGGGGAGGGGGCTTTGCGCTTCCCATCAGGAGAGAAGTGGCAGCGACCCACGGGGACGGCCTCCAACCCCCACCCCCACTCCGCAGGACTCCAGGGGGGCTCAACCTCCAGGGGCAGCCTCCGCCCCGCTTCTCCGGAGGCTGCCTCTGAGCCAGGCGGGACCCGGTTCCCGCAGGTGCTCCACCGCCGTCTTGTACGCACGCGCTGTGCCTGCAGAGGCAGGGACCATGGTGCGGCCTGTGCAAGCCAGCCCTGCTTACTGAGTGCGGGTCGGTGCATGTATGTGCGTACGTGTGTGTAGGCACACGGGTGAGGGGGAGCCCCTGAAACCTAGGGGGGGAATAGCGCGAGCGATGAGCAATTTCTCACCTGACAGTTACGTCACTGCGGATGAATCGAACAGAATCAGCGCGTGCCAGTCATCTACCACCCCCAGACGCCGCCAGCAACCATGCTTAGAATACTATAGCCCTTGCTCCGTGCGGGTCCTGTTCTGAGTATGAACTCATGGAACCCTGACAGTGCCTGGTGAGGCAAGTCCCCCTATCTTGCCCACTTTACAGACGGGCAAACCGAGGCACCGAGAGGCTAAGCCATTTGCTTCGGGTAATTTATGCAGGAAGTGGCAGCCCTCATCATAGCTACTGGACTACAGACAGGGTTTGTAATCGCCTTGCAGAAGAAAAACGGAAAGCTAAGCCCCAGGTAGGAGTGGAGTTCTGGAAAGGCTGTATTACAGAGCACCAGACCCTGGGTAAATCTCTGCATGTTTAAAAAAAAAAAAAAAAGCACCTCATGTCCCTAATTTACCAGTTACCAAAAAGCCTCACAGTTGGTAGAGGACAAAGTTCTTGGCACCAGAGAGAACATCTAGAAATGCTGAGCTGAATCCGTGTGGACCATCGGCATTGCTTTCGAGAAGGAGTCTGGCCTTTATGTCATTTGCTTGTTCATTACTTCCCAGGGGTGACGTGGCCAAGCAATTCTGGTCACACGTGCTTTCCAGGTTGCAGGCCTGTGGATAAACCCAGGTAGGGTCTGGGAGTCGTGGCGATGGAGACGCCCCTCCGAGCCCCAGGCCATGGGCAGGGAGGGTGGGCACTTCCCACACGGGGCTCTGCAGCTCTCTGAAGGCCTTTTGAAGATCAAAGAAAGATTGGATCATTTAGTCTTGTCTTGGTAATTACTATATGTCTTCTATTTGTATTGTATTTCCAAGACTCCTCGACCTTGGAAAACCGGTTTTGTGGACACAGAAGCTTAGTGGGCTGCAAGAAAAACCAGCTATTTTAGGATCTCCGATGGTTTCTGGGGGTCAAGACTTCAGGAAGGGCTCAGCTGGGTGGTTGTGCCCGGGGCCTCAGATGTGGCCGCAGCGGGAAGGGGACTGACGCGGGGATGGGGGGGCTGGCCGGGCATTTCTCTCTTTGTCCGCAGTCTCGGGGCCTCTCCGTGTGGTCGTTTAGCGCGGGCTGGTTTGGCCTTCCATCTAGCACGGCATCCTCAGGCTAGCGAGGCACGTGGCTCGGTGCTCCAGGCCCAAGTGTCCTGCTGAGCTCAGCAGAAGCCACGTCGTCTCTTATGACCTAGTCTCAGAAGTCATGCGGGGTCATCTCCACCGCAGTCAGGTTTAAGGTGAGGGAACACAGACCTCACCTCTGCACAGAAGGCGTGTCCAAGTCCCCAAGAAGACCCATCCTTGGAGAATACAATCTGCCACAGATGGAGTATGGCAGGGGCTCTAAGACAGGGTGAGAGCCCTCCAGGGGGCCTCTTGACCCAGACCGCATCCCCAGTAATTAACCCCCACCAGCTGGCTGCCCGACGGGACTGCCCAGCAGGGCTAGCTGGGTGCTGAATGGAGACTCGCCTAGAGCAGGAGCCCTGGGATGGCAGGGCTGAAGGAAGGCAGTGAGGGGAGGGGTCCCAGAAGGCTGGACAAGCTGAGTGACACGGCGGCAAAACAGGTGACCCAAGCCTCACAGATTAGAGAGGCCCAGCAGTGGATCAGGGAGCGAGAGTGGCTGAGCTCAGACTGTCCTGTGAAGAGCCCAGACCCAGCTCTGGAGCAGGGGAGGGGAACGAATGGGGGCTGGGCCCAGCATGGGGAGTTGGCATTGACAATGGTGGCCACCCTTGCAAGGGGCACTGGGGAAAGGGCTCCGAGGAGGGACGGTGGGCCCTGGAATGTGGCATTTGCCCAAGTTGGCTTGGTGTTACCCTGCCGGTGTGGTCCCCCGCCACCAGCACCCGGGGCAGGTGGAAACCCATCCCCCTCTGAGGAGAGGCCAAGGTCTCAGGGAGGGGGGATGTGGGTAGAGGGGCTGCCTCCCAAATCCCTGCCTGGGACCTTGTGGCCCACAGCCAGGCCTACATGAGAAATTGATTACGTGGCCAACCTGACCGCTTAAGGCCTCGGCAAGCGGAGAGCGACATCCATAAAGCGCTGCCCCCCATGCCGGGCGCCTCGGCGGCCTCTGTTTGAAGGTAAATCCATCCATAAGCCTGCCGTCATTCTGGGCTTAATGTACATGATTTCTGGCATTTACAGCAGCGCAGCTCCGAATGCTGGAAGAAACTCCAGCAGAATAATTTGCCAGGGGAAGGCGCACAGAGTGGCAATTGCTCACGGCACATCTGAACGGGGACGGCTCCCGGGAAAACAAGCTCCCTGACAACACGCCGGCCCACTGGCCTCTCTCCACCGCTCACCCCAGTGCTAAGGAGGGTTCTGCTCAGAGCAAGACTGCTCTGGCACTGATGGTGGGTACCCTTGAGCCCCTGGCGGGGGTCAGTCCTCGGGGCCCTGAGGGATGTTCTTGGACATTGGGACCCTTCTCTTTGATTCAAAGGGAGCCACAACCATGTCATCTTGTCCCTTCCTTGGCTAGAGGGGCTAAGGAAGTCACCACACCCGGCCCTGGGACTGTTTGCTCTCCCCTGGGCCCCTGGGAGCATTTCTGGGCATCCTTCTACGGCCTTCTGCTGATCTCCTTGGCATCTGGCTCCCCTTTTCTGTCTGCTTTTCTGTCTGTTCCTCCCCTTTTCTGTCTGTTCCTCCCTTTGTCCCTGTGTGTCTCAGCTTCCATCTGTACGCCCTCAAATCGCTTGGCCTCTGTGTGTCTCTCCATCTCTATCTCTCTGTGTCTCCTACTTCTTGTCTCTCTCTCCCTGTTTCTAATCCTTTCGTCTTTCTCTTGCTGTCTCACTTTCCCTCTCTTATCTCTCTTTCCCTCTCTTGTCTCTCTGTCCTTGTCTGTCTTTCCCTGTCTCTCTCACCATTTCTGTCTCTCTGCCTCTCTGTGAGTCTCCTTGCCTGTCTTTCTTTTCCTCAATTTCTCTGTCTCTCTCTCTTTGTCTCCGTCTCTGTCCTGGACCCTGTGGCAGCGCACAGCCTGAGAGTGTGTCCCGAGCAGACTGTGGAACCAGCCAGCCCAGCACTGTATTCTCTTTTTCCCAGCAGCTCCCTCAGACCCACCTGCCTCCCGTCCCCCCGCCCCCCTCCAGCCCTCCCAGCCCAGCAGTGAGGCGTGAGCTCTCTGAGCGGGTTGGAGACAGGCACACGTATGAGCCCAGCCCAGAAGCGAGGCCTCCCGGAGCTGCCCTGACCACTTCTCTGCTGCGGAGACTGGCTCCTTTCCTCCTGCCTCCTTCAGTTATTTGACTTGAGGGCACTGGTGTCTACCCACACAATGCAGCTATGACCCCCTTGATCCAGATTTGGAAGGTACAGAATTCTCATACTGGTTCCCCCTTCTAAAAAGCTGACTGTTTGGGGTGAGGTTACACACAACCCCGCCCTCTCCCAACAAACCATGAAATGAGGATTCATGCGTAAGAAATGTATGAAGAAGGGCCCTGGGAGACTGGGAAGGGGGGTGGGGACAGGACCAGGAAGGAGGGGAGGCAGGCAAAGACGTGACCTCAGGCAAAGTCCTTGGACTTTCCCCTGGTTGTACAGGGAAACCATGGAGGGCAAATTAGGTCCCCGAGTTGTCCCACCCCAGGTCAGGGACCACGGGACAGTGGTTTGTCAATGGCTGTGGGGGGCACGGGAGGGGGGATGTGAAGTCCCAGGCATTTTGGTTCCCACACTTACAGGCAGAAGTCCAGCAGCCTGAGGGCAGTCCTTGGAAGAGCTGCTGCAGGTGCAGGCCACCAAAAGCATGCTCCAGGGTGGGGGACGCAGAAGCAATAGAAAGGCATCCCAAGGGCTCTGGGCTAAGCATGCCACTGTCTGCTAGACTCACACCTTCGGCTCCTCCCCAGGTTCCTATGGATGTGCTGATCGTGGATGGTGATGGTAGTGCACTCACTGAACGCTTACATGCATCAGGCAGGAATCAACGTCTTACGTTTATCAGCTCGACAGATCCCCGTAACAGCCCTAGGAAACAGTTACTATTACTACCCCCAGTTTTACAGATGGGAAAACCCGAGGCAGAGACAGGTGGTTTCCCCAGAGCACCCTGTGAGTAAGTGGCAGAGCCTGGATTTGAACCCAGGAACACTGGCTCTGGAGCTCCCCTCCATAACCATTATGCTATGCCTGATATCCTCTAGCACGTGGTCCGGAGCACAGGGACGCGATCCCCCTCTGCTAGCGTTAGAAACACCGACTTTCATCCCTCCCCAAACACTCCATTTTTAGCAATCAGCTCTGAATGTCAACTTGTACTGATCTTTTGCAGTGGTTTTCGTGTTTTCAAAAGCCCACATTTCACAGCCCCTGGGCTTAAATTTGCTACTTTATGGGACAAATGCCAAATGGCACAACCCAGCACGAGACCCTTCGAGGAGAGAGGCCATGCCTTCTCTGTAAGCCCGGCCCCTAGGAGAAACCTGCATTCTCTAGCCAACCACGGCCACAAAAGCTCTTGCCTCAGCGGGCAAAGGGTAAGGATGTGGGACATAGTCAACTTGCTTGCTGGCAGAACTAGGCAGCGGACAACAAAGTCATCAGGGCATGTGTAAGCCTGGGGCTGTGTGACTGGCCTCCTGGTGCCCGCTCATACCCCTTCTTTGCAAAGCAGCCAGGGCCATGCAAATACGGTCGTAGCACTGACGTGCTTGGAAACCTCCGATGGCTTCCCATCACTCTTGGACTAAACGCCAAATGCAGGGCAGTCGCACTGCACGATCTGGTCCCTGTGGACATCTTCAGACTCATTCTCCACCTCGGGCAGGCATGCCCCCTCACCCACGGGAGCTCCAGCCACCCTGGCCTCACAGAGCCTCAGACTGTCCTCCCTGGGGACAATGGCATCAGCATCACCTGGGACCTTGCCGGATGCTCTGGGGGGTGGGGCCCAGCACCGTGAGCTAGAACTAGCCCTAGTTGGGCTGGTAACAAAATGCCACACGCTGGGGGGGCTTAGACAACAGAGATGTATTTCTCACGGTTCTGGGGGCTGGAAGTCCAAGATCAAGGTGCCGGCAGACTTGGTGTCTGGTGAGGGCCGACCCTGGCTTGCAGATGGCCACCTTCTCCCTGTGTCCTCACAGGATGGGGAGAGAGAACTCAAGTGTCTTTTCTTATCAGGGCACTAATCCCATCATGGGGGCCCCACCCTCATGACCTCATCTAAACCTAATGACGTCCCCAAGGCCCCATCTCCAAATACTATCATGTTGGGGGTTAGGGCTTCAACATACGAATCCTGGGGACACACGTTTAGTCCATAACACACAACCTTCAGGGCCCCTGAGATTGCTGGAAGCAGCTGTAGGTTCTGGATCAATGTCCCCTGGGATGTAGGGCACCTGAATTCTGGGCATGTGGGGCCTTCCCCCCCCCCCACAGGTAGGGGGCTCTAAAGCGAAAGCCGTGTAACCTCCTAAATTCAGAAACCATTTTAAAGAACCTTAGCCAACTGACAAAGTGGGGGTGTCAGTGTCCTGATGACTCCCTGTTTGCTCCCAGGACCACAACACTGCCCCAGGGTCCAGAGGAATGTGTCACACGGAGACAGAGAAGAGAGGGTGGGACTGGCTCCAGACATATCATCCCCTCACGCACTTAGGATGAAAAAAAGAAAGAAATGGCTTCAGAAAAATCAGCTCAGGGAGAATGGCCCCACACAAGCCCAATCTGCTCCCAGCAGCTTCTCTAGGGCCCCTGGGGAGAAGGCAAGCAAAAGTGCCAGGGACTGTACATCTCCCTGGACCATCCCTTGCCCAGAAACTGATGGGTGTGGGTGAGGGTGGGGTAAGTCCTCTGGCTCCCACGCTCCTGGAGGGGATGAGGTGTGAGCCCTCCTGTCCCCAAAGGTACCCTCCAGGGGACTTTACCTGACATCACACCTTTGTTCAGCTCCTTCTCTAGTCCCTCGTCCCACTTCCCTACCCCCTCCCGGGTTTTACTGAGAACATTTACTAAGAAGGCACCTGACCCAGACCCTTGTCTCAGGCTCTGCTTCTATGGATGTGCTGATCGTTCTAAGACAGTAACATCAGCCCGAGTTGTTCAAAGAACGATAACAACAACAGCTGTTTTCAGAACACCTGCTATGTTCTGAGCTCTTTACAAACACACTAGTCCCTGGAGTCTTCAAAGCACCCTGAGCGACAGTGAGAAAGCTGAGGTTTCGAGAAAGTACGTTACTGTCCAGACTTGCGTGTCTACAGTTGTGAACTTTCATCCTGGAAAGGATCTTCCCCACTGCCGTCCCCCACATGCATTCCCTTCTCCACATTCTTGCAGGGGATCATCTGGGTCCTACTGGAACGCTTCATTCATGGAACAAAGACTCTGAGCACCAGCCAAGAGTACTGGGGTACAGTGATGAAGAAGTAGGTGTCCCCAGTTAGGAAAGACAGACAAGCGAATGGACAATTTGGGTGGGAAAAGTCTGTGACAAATCACAGTGTGCTGTGGGAGCGCGTAGAAGGGGTACCATACAATTTAGGGGCATTGAGGGGTTGGAAGTCATGTCCTGAAAGGGAGTCCCCCTGTCTCCCCTTCCAATACTTGGAGAAAGTTATAGTCTTTCCCCTAAGGCAACTTGTCTAGCCAAAGTGTTGCTCCCTATCCTCTTCAGCCTTTCCTCAGTAGACTTGGTTTTCACACCCCTCAGAATGTTGGTTGCCTCTCTGAATACAGGTTTGTCAATGTTCCCCCTAAAGTGTGAGACTCAGCCTAGGTCAGAACCTCAAGTGATGTAATCAAGGCAGAAAGCAGTGGGCACAGGCATCATAACCTCCCCTGAATGAGACCCCCTGCTCCTATTAACGCATCCACGGTTGTTTTCCACAGAACCCAGAGCTAGTCACACTTCTGAAACTTTTTCACATGAAATCTGTGTCACTTCACATTGAAATATATCCCGTATCATTTTTATGCAACTGACATTCTAAACTGAGCGTAAGATTTTACATACATTTCTGTTCCTCTTTGTGCTAGTTATTCTCCTTCCCCCCTCCATGTCCATTCTTTGATCTTTGCTCTGTTCTGTTTTCTCATGAGGCTGACCTCTGTCGATGGCGTTGCTGGGCCCCCTGGTCCCCTGGCTCCCTGTTGGTTGTGGCCAATCAGAGGCACCCGTGAGAGTTTAGAGTGAGGGAGGGGGTAAGTTTGGGTATTTATCGCACCCCCCACGTTTCTCTTCCAGGTCACACTTTTGGCAGTGGCTGCGTTTTTCTACCGATAGCCACAGCTCGTGTCTTGTGGCCCTTCCTCCACGGTTGCCATGCTGAATTGTGGCAAACTGTTCATTCCCCTTGCCCTTTGAGGCTGTCTTAGTCGATTTGGGCTGGTTACACAGCAGGCATTTATTTCTCATGGTGGTGGAGGCTGGGAAGTCCAAGGTCAAGGTGCTGGCAGATCTGGTGTCTGATGAGGCCTGCTTCCTGGTCTGCAGATGGCTGTCGTCTCGCATCCTCACACGGCGGAGAGCACAGCGTGAGAGAGACAGCTCTCTTGTGTCTTTTTATCAGGACACTAACCCCATTCACGAGCGTTCCACTCTCATGGCCTGATCGATTGCCTCCCGAAAGCCCTGCCTCCTAATATCACACATCAGTGTATGCCTTTTGGGGGGGCCACCGACACGCAGTCTATGGCACATGCCCAGGAGTGGCCCCAGCATCCTGTTCTCGAGAGCCCCTGGGTGTGTCACCACCATTCCCTATGAGCTCCCTTAGCCCTGCCTCCACCTCTGTAAGTTGCCCCTTCGGTGACGCCGCCGTCTTCAATTAAACCTTCTGAGTGTGTGATTTGTTCCCGCTGGGTCCCTGACAGATAGAGTTTCATTTTCTTGACTTCGGCTCCTCACTCCGGTCCAGTGAAATCTTTTCGAGGCTTAGTTTTTCATCCATCATAATAGCTTTTATTTCCAGCTTTGTTTTACCTGGAAACTTGCTAAACAAGCCCGATTTCCTGTCCAGACTCAGCCAAGTCCTGAACTGCCCAAATGCCAAAAGGAGATCTGGCGTGAAAAGCTCACCCTCTGAGTAAGCGGGGATCACAAGCCTTCCCCGAACAAATTAGATGTGCTGGAGTATTACAGCGGGCTGGAGAATTGTTCGCCCGGTGCCGGGGGCGGGGGGTTGGGAGAGGAAGGAGAGGCACCTGCAGAGAGAGGGGAGCCCGGGAGAGTGGTCGAGTCATGTACAAGATGGCATCAAGTGGAGATCCGAGAACCCCCGCTGCCTGTGCGAGACGAGACGGTCTATGTGATAATCCAGCCCTACACATGTGTCGAGTGCTTCCGTTCCTGCAATAATCCAGTCAGCAGGAGATCTGGCCGCATGGCTCTCTCTTCCCGGACACCCCCGGCGAGCTGCCTTTACATAAGGTCACCTGAAGGGGTTGCATGCAAAAGAGTAATAAGGCCCCTTCTGTGTCTTCACCCAAGTCACTGAAAAAAGTAACGTTGCACAGGGCAGGGCAAGAGACGGAGTTTGGCTTGCCAACAGAGGCCTTCCTGAAGACCGGCATCAGTGCATTGCCACAGCTGCGGAGCCCGCTGCTAGCACTCACCATCACCCATCTTGTCTTCTCCTTCTGGGCCACGGGACTACACCCCATGTCCTGGCCCCTTGTTGTCAGATGGTCCCTGTGACTGAATTCTGGCCAATGGAATGTGGGTGGAGATGAGACACACCATTTCTAGTCCTGGCTTGCAAAAATCTCCCACACGAGACCCTCCTGTCTTCCCCTTCCCCGGAAGCCTTGGAGGCCAGAAATTAAAGAAGGTAGCATCATAAGACAGAAGGGTCCTTGTGAGCAGATGACTCTGGTGCGGGGTAGGGGGGTGGGGGGCAAAGCCCCTCCTGCTGATTACATGGTGCTCTGATGTGAACAAGCAATTTTGTTGCTTGAGCCAGTGAGATCTGGGGGATGTCTGTTATAGTTACCCTGAACGACACAGGAACAGGTACCAAAAGTGGGATTCGAATACACATGAACATACGGTCATTCAATCAACTACAATTCAGCCAACGGTACTAGGAGCCAGACGACTTTGTCCATAGTTTCCGTAAGGATAAGCTGCGAGATTTTATAAAATGCTTTGCATGAATTAAGAATCATCGTGTGTATTACTTTTCTCTGATCTACTGGGTGATTTACTCTGATTTATCTATAAAAAGATGAGAGTAAGTTTGGCCTTACTTGTATATAATGAATCCATGCTGGGTCTCAGTGGTCTTCCCTTCCTCCCTCCCTCCCTCCCTTTGTCTGCCCCTGCCTTTCTTTCTTTTGCCAGTAATTAAAAAACCACCTCTTTAACAGTCGACTTAATTTTTTTTTCTAGGAATCATCTTCAATCGTATGGTTCTGTAATTCCTCAAATCTACATTTCTCCTTTTTTTTTTAAAGCAAGACATTTGCTCTTTTTCAGTAGATTTAGCTTCCATGGACATAGAAAAAATACGTACTTTGACCACTTCGCAGAAACTAACAGAACCTTCTAACAGTTTAACTCCATTTACTCCCTTCTGCCCTCATAACTTCCATCCACCGAGAGCAGGCTGCGTGTTGATCCTCGGCCTACCACATACATATGGACGCATTGAATCATCACTGCAACCCTATGAGGCTGGTGATCTATTATCCCCATTCTCCAGTTGAGAACACTGAGGCACACAGAGGTCAAGCAATCTCCCTGGGGCTTTCCCAGCTTGCAAGGGACAGCTGGGATTCAGATCCCTGCAGTCTGCCCTCGGAGGCCAAGTGCTCAACAACCACACTCTACGGTGTCCTCTGCCAACATCGAGGCTGGGTTTGTTTATTTTGTTGTGTCTTCCCTCCTTTCCCAAATGGATCATCTGTACTTTCCCCTCCCCAGCAGTGTCCCCATGAACAGAAAGAAGGACCCCAGCCCAGTAAGATTCCACTCTCAAGCTGGACAAGGAAACCCAGACCACCAGGCAGTTTAAGCCAAGTCCGGTCCCCCGAGCCCCCTCCTGCACCTGGCAGGGAAGAAGACACCCTTGGCCCTCCCGCCACCAACCAGCCCTGACACCAGTGGAGGCCGTCAAAGCCACTGTCTTGGACACCCATTGAGTTGTTACCTGGTATCTTCCCTTGGAGCACTTGGGGGGCAAAGGAGAGGGAACACGCCTGCAATGTAATTAACACTATAACAACTTGTTTCCCCCTTGGAGAATTACACCATTAGCTGCTTCAATTGTGCATGAAATATAAATCACATTACTCGGAGGCATCGTGTTGGAGCAGACGCAATGCTAAGTGACGACGCTCTCCGCGGTGTGTCCCCCTCCCCAGCCAGCAGGTCAGAAGGAACATGAGCCCTGGGGCCTAAACCAGCAGAGATGCCCGGGGCTCTCCCTGACTGTTCCAGCCTCAGAGGCCCCACAGCAGAGAATCTTTCCTGGGGGGTCCAGGAAGCCAGGTCTGGGGAGTCTCATCCCCAGCACTCTTTCCCTTTCTGGAAGGGTGTGGCGCTATGGGCCCGCTTCTTTTCACCCCCAGCTCCCACACACTAGCAGAGAAAAGGGGCCGCTTTCCCTCTCATAGTGTGTGTGTGTGTGTGTGTGTGTGTGTGTGTGTTCGGGAAGGCTGGAGGAGCCAATCCAGAGTATTAACCTGTCAGGCCGAGTGGGAGGCAGGTGAGCGCGTCACTTGAGAAGGGAAGGAGGTAATCCAAGTGCTCGGATTCCCCACCTGGGCCAGGCGCACACAACTCCCCACTTTTTTCAACGCCGGCTAGCTGGGCACTGGTCTCCACCCGCTCAGGACCCTTAATCAGGGCTGAGTTGATAAGCTGCTGAGAAACAGGATGTGGGGTTCGGGTCTGTCATCCTCCTTGGAGGACAGTGAGGGAACTTCCCAAATCCTGCCATTGGGAGATGGCCTCTTTGCTGTTTCAGAAAAGGCCCAGGTCGATTTGTATCTGTTTCCATTTTGAGAGGGGGAGGTGACACTGGGTGCAATTAGCAATGGCCTGGTGCCTGGTCCCATGGGGACTTGTGGGGAGGGCTGCCCCTGGGCGCCATCGGCAGCTGCTGGGAAGGCTCAGAGCCAGCCCCCTCTCACCAGAGCCCCTGTTAGGGCAGGAAGTTTGGAAACCCAGCCCGAAACTGCAGGAGAAATTTGGGAAAATATCATGCAATTACCCTAATGACAGCTGTACAAATCACACAACCGCCCCTCAAATCCCCCGCCGCCGAGCGGAGCCAAAAACAGGAAGAGCCAAAACCCACATATGGATTCAGGGAGACCTCTGGAAGCTGTCCCTGCGGAGGGCCTGGGCTGGAGGGGGGTAAGCGAGGCTGGAAAGGCTGCAGGGGCTCTGGCGCTGCCTGGGCCCGAGGGGACCACTGCAGGACGGCCTCCTCTGGCACGGACCCACTGCAAGGAGCCCCACCAGGGATGGCCCCGCGCCTCGCACGCCCTCCCAGACCAGAGCGGTCCGGGAGACTGAACAGGGCCTACAGGAGACGGGGTGACAGCTGTCAGCTCCTGGTATTTCTCCGGTTTGGGAAATCTCCTCCATTCTGTAAATCCAAATATTTTCTTGGACTTCGATCAAGATCCAGATCAAGCCTGTCCTCCCCTTTTCTCACAGAGCCGTCGTGGGCTCCCCCCCACACCCTGGTCAGAACACGGAGGAGGACTCAATTGCTCTCTGCAGCCCGCCTCTCGATTCCCCGTCCCTTAGAGCCATCTGCTGCGGGAAATCACAAAAGTGCCAGATGGGGGACAGAGAGGTTTCTGTTTCTGATGTCCCTCTCCCTCCCGCCTTCTCTCTCTCTCTCATTTGCTGCCCCATAGTTTCAAACACACACTAGTCCTCCTCAGTGCAGCGGGAAATGATTATCCTTCAATTGTTGGATATCCTGGGATAGAATTTTGTGCTTCCATGGGCTAGAATTCTAGGCAGATGTGAATGCCTCCATTTTACAGAGCGGGAAAGTGAGGCTGGGGAGGCATACAGCTGGCTAACAGGTACTCTCGGTGTCTGTTAAGCACTTGTGCCAGGCTCTGGATCGGGCAGCAGGGGTGACGGATATGACAAAGTCATCCTGTCTGACCCCCGGGAGGGTGGAGGGCTTACTGTTGAATGAGAGGGTGCGGGTCTGCACTCGCCTGCCGTGTGTAATGTAGATGAAGATTCAGAGTTGGGAGAGGGGGTGGGAAGCCCGTCCCCGGGGCCCCGCTCCCCGGGAGTCCTGCACAACTTCCTGACAAGCAGAGACAAAAGAAGGAAGACTCTGCTCTGCACCCCTGCCTGGAAGGGCTGTCCCTTGCCTGTAGCGGAGATGAGAGCAGGAGGGACAATAGAGACCACATGGGCTAGTGACGAATATGAAAAGATGACTGGTTTTCTCAAGGACAAGGTGGCTTCTGACAATACCTGCTATTTTGTGAAAGGTCACCCCGCGGGAGGCCTCGTGCACAATCCTTTCCCTGCATTATCTCTGCTGGGGAACAGAATGCCTTGGGTTCCCATCCTGGCTCCACCTGCCAGATCCCAGCTAGCTATGTGACCTTGGGGGTCCCCGAACCTCCTTTCTCCTCTGGCTCTGTCTGTAGAAGGGGGACACAAGAGTTGTTCCCTCACTCAGGTGGAATGGGGACTGTGTGCATCAACATCTGTACAGAATCCGGAACCCCGAGTACTCCAAGCATGTGGCCCGTGGACCAGCACCTTTTGCATCACCCAGGGCTCATGGCGATGCAGTCTTGGGCCTCGTCCCGGACCTGCTGACCCGGAGGTGGTTCACGGGCGCGCTAGAAGCACTGGCTGGGAACAATGCCTGGAGCATAGTAAGTGCTCTGTGGCTGCTGGCTGCGATTAGTGTTCTTATTTTTATCCCATCTAATCCCGCAGCACACCCACAGGGCAGGAAACCGAGGCGAGAGAAGCCTACTGCCCCAGCGCCCACAGACAGGAGGAGGCAGAACTCCAGGGCAGAGAAAGTCCGCGAGCAGCCCGCTGTGCCCGGACGGAGGGGGCTTTCGGTGCTCAGGTCAGGATGGCCCAGGAAAACAGGCGTGGTTTTGGTTATTCGCCTTAAATGCAGAAAGCTCCAGATCCCTGGGGCCTGGGCTGCTGAGGGGCATAGCATCATTGCCACAAGCATTTTTCAAATTGTGGCTGAACACAAGTGTCAGAAGCCTTACCATTTAAAGCGTACAATTCAGTGGCAATAAGTACATTCACAGTGTTCTGCAACCATCACCACTGTCTAGTTCCAGAACTTTTCCATGGCCCTGAATGGAAACCCTGTACCCATTAGCAGTTACTCCCCATTTCCCATCACCACCATCACCTCACCCCCCCCGCCGCCCCTGGCAACCGCTAATCTATTTTCTGTCTCTATAGATTTGTCAATTCCGGACATTTCATATCGATGGAATGAGACAAGGTGTGATCTTTTGTGTCTGCCTTCTTTCATGAAACAGTGCTCTCAAGATTCCTCTATGTTGTGGCCTGTGTCAGAATTTCACTCCTTTTTATGGCTAAATAATATTCTATTGTATGGA
Source organism: Ursus maritimus (assembly GCF_017311325.1). Lineage (NCBI taxonomy): Eukaryota > Metazoa > Chordata > Mammalia > Carnivora > Ursidae > Ursus > Ursus maritimus. The sequence goes on from NW_024423319.1 coordinate 90,856,220, forward strand.
TGGACCACATTTTGTTTACCCATTCATCCGTCGATGGTGGACATTTGGGCTGTTGCCACCTTTTGGCGCTTATGAAGAATGCTGCTCTGAACATTCATGTACGTGTCTCTGCTCGAATCCCTGCTGTCAGCTCTTTGGGGGTGTCCGCCTAGGAGCGGAATCGCTGGGTCACACAACAGTTTCTGTTCAGCTTGTCGAGGAACAACATGTATTTTTAAGCCCTGCTATGTGCCAGGCACAGAAAAGACTTTTAAGATCCTGAGGGAAAGGCTCCCTGGACCCCACCCCTCTGGACCCCAGTCCAGGGCTGAGTCAGTGGGCCTGCCCACTGAGGCCCAAGGTGCCGCCTGGGTCGCCAGCCCGGGCTGGAGAGCTGCCATTTTGCTTTTCTGCACTCCGCACCCTCCTTCAGGGAACTGGAGGAGCATTCCCGGTAGAGTGTGCCAGCCCGAGAGACTTCTGTTGCTCCTGAAGGAACAGTGGAGGAAACCGACGGGGGCTAAAGACACCAAGGGGAGAGCACCCATGTGTGGTGCAGTCCGCACGTGTGGGGCGCCATCAGTGCCCTGAGGGAAGACATGGAGGAGAGAAGGCAGTGACGGGAGGTGAGAATCAGTTGTGGATCCTCCCTTGGGGAAGGAGGAGTAGCCTTGAAGCAAAGGGGCGAAAACTACTCTTGGCTTTCACGAGACACGGCTGGGCCATCCCTGGCTGCAGCAGGCCGGGCCGGCCGCGCTGAACTGCTAGGCCGCAGAGGGCACACCACAGGGCGCTCAGTGCCTGGGTGGCCACCCTTCAGAGGCTTCCTGTGTATTCCGGGCTAATGACCGGCCTGATGGCGATCCCCCAGCCTCTTTCCCAGTGACCTCCGGCTCCCCAAGGAACGATGCCAGGTGAAGGCCGTCGTAGGAGGCGGGGGGCGGGGGGCAGGCCAGGAGACACCCCCCATGCCCACACCACCCTGACCCAGGCTGCAGGCAGGAAGCTGGGCTCTCTCCCTCACCCAAGAACCAGTGGGATGGGAACTGGGCTTTGTTGTTAGGAAGTGAGAGCAGAGAGTAGAAGGAGGAGGAGAAGGAGGAGGAGAGAGCTTTTCTTGGAGAAAATAATGACCGGAAGGGCTACTAGTCAGGACGAGGGGTGGCGGGCACGCAGATGCCACTGCTGGGGTTGTTGGGTAATGAACGAGGGGAGAGGGAAGGGGGAGGGGTCAGCGAAGGTTAGCCTCAAAGCTGTCTCGAATAATGTTTCCACTCCCTGACCCAGCTGAACAGGCTGTTTTTCCATAAACACTCTAGCCTTCGCCTCCACCAAGCACTGAACCCCAAAGTGGGGCCCTTATCTGCCCGCCCCTCCCACCAACCTGTCCCTGTTGCCATGGAAACTATCTGGGGTAAGGTGATCTCTCTCTACTTGCAACCTCCCTTGCTTTCAGCACCAATCAATCAAAGCCCCCAACCCCATCTCTCAGGGGGAGGTCCTAGGGGAGAGTGAGGAAGGAGGGAAATTAAACACAGGAAAAAGAACCACAGTAATGAAAAATGAACAAAGAGAGGGGGTGATGTAATTCTGGCTGCTGATCAATTCCTTTTGTCCCTCCAGCGGCCACACCCTGCCCAGGGTTAACTGCTAAAGGAGGAAGGGACTCTCGGTGGGGCTTTTCCAGAGCCTCCAGGCTGGACCCGGGGCGGGATTTCTGGCCACGGAGGCCTTCCGAGGATTTGCCTTCCAACTGTCCATGCCCCTCCTCTGAAGGAAGGTCACTGCAATGACGAATCAGCCTGGTCATGGGTAATTAGACACGGACTGGAGCTTACCTGCCAGAGTGAGCAAGGTCGGAATGGGGTTGACCATCGAGGATTTATTTTCCTGTGGCGGACTATTTTGCACAAATGGCTAAAACAATACTTTCCGCCCGCCCTACGTGCTTTTCCAGAAACTTGCCTCGCCCCCCACGCAAAGGTGGAGTCCTTGTCCCCTCCTCTTGAACTTGAGCGGGTCTTCCACGGCTCGTGCATGGCAGAAGTCAGGTTACGTGGCTTCCGAGGCTGGGGCAAAAGAGGCAGCCCAGCTTCTGCCTGGTTCTCTCTGGGGATACGATCCTTGGAGCCCAGGCACCGTGCCGTGAGATGGCCTAGACGACACGGGGAGGCCACGTGGGAGATGCGTTCCTGACGACGGCCCTCGCTGAGGTCCTGGCTCACGGTCAGCATCGATGGCCAGACCCGCAAAAGGCAAGCCAGCTTTGGGAGATGACGCCAGTGTCAGCCACCACGTTCCTGACACTGATAGCTAGAATCTCCCGACTGAGCCCAGCGGGTCTGCGTACACACCGGGATAGCGACAGTAATTGATCTCCTCCAGCAGCTCGACTTCTCTGCCTCTAGAAACATAAGGAGTTGAATCGTTTCTCCTGAGCGGGTTCGGTGCCACCATCAGCCACCGCTCTACTTGTCCGGATGCGGTGAGGGATCCAGGCAAAGATTGCCATCCAGGTGACACTGTTAGTTACAGAGCTGATGGGCCACCTGTGTGTTCTCTCAAGAGCCCACCTGGGCGCTGGTTTCCCCGGAGGTAGCTGCCGCCTTGCTTTCTGCTCACGGTCAAGCTTCTCGAAAGTCGTATATACATCAGGGGTCTCAAACCTTCTCTTGCATCAGAACCCCCTGGGCGGGGGGCTTGTTACAAACAGATTCCTGGACTCCACCCTCCGAATTTCTGAGTCACCGGCTCCGGGTGAGGCTGACGCTGCTGGTGTGATCTGGCTTTTGGTGGTGGTGCTTTATGCTATGACCCCATCGCTTCTCTTTCCTCTTAGCCCCAGTACGATGTGATGTTTGCCTCCCCCGTGGCTGTCAAACAGTGAAATTGAATGACTTCTGCTCATTCCTTACCCTCCGTTGACAGCTAGGCATCCCGAAACGCCGCTGACCACTTCTTCCCCCCTGCCTCCTGCTACATCGCCCTTCTGGTTCTGAACCTATCTTAGGGTTCTTTCTTCATCTTAACTTCCTCATGCATGTCTCAGAGGTCCTCTCGCTCTCCACTGGTCTCTTCTTGATCTTTCTCCAGACTCTACCCTTTCTGCCTGGCCCCTCCCGTCATCTCCAGTCTACATACCATTGCCTTCTGAATGTATAGCTCCGGCCGCAGCTTCTCTCCTGGTGTCCAGGCCCATCTTGCTTCCAGCCTACTGGGCATCTCGAGCTGAGTATCCTGTAGATATTCGGCATGTCCAGAACCGTTCTTCCGCCTTCATTGGTAGACCTGCTTTACGTCCCTTATCCCTCTCAAAGCCTAGTTGTAAGTATTCTCTCACCCTTCTCTCTAGTCCAGTCTCTCCCCTGCCCCCGCCCAGGCCTTGTTCAGGTCCCTAGTAGCTCCTTGCCTGGCCCACTGGCCTGGTTTTCTGGGTCTTTCCTTGCCACCAGCCTGCTTCCCTGCCATTCCATGTGTTTACACCATTACCAGTGTAATGGTAATTACAGAGATCGGATCACTTAACTCCCTGATTGAAGCACTGGCATGACTCCCCGTACGTGTAGCAGACACTGGCGGTGCCCCATCCTCCAATCTTGGTCATTTGTGTGGACATCGGCTCCCAGCGCACCTTCACTCCTGACAGCCAGCGCCTCTCCACGGAGGGCCTGCCCTCGGGCTGCCAGAGGCACTTGACTTGTGCCACGCGCGCGTGGACAGCCCAAAGTGCCCCGGGGGGCAGCCTGGGACCAGTGACTGCAGGAATGGGCTGAAGTTGCCCTTGGGGGGACTCTGCTTAGTATGAACCCTCGCCTTGGCTTTTGACCTACTCCCCTTCTAGCTCTTCCTGGTAACATCTCCTAATAAATCATTTTCACAAGAATTCTTGTCTCTGAGTCTGCTTCTGAGGACTTTGACCTAAGACAAGTACACAGGGGATAAAATGAAAACTCCTAAATCTGGAAATCAAGGCCCTTTGAAATCTGGTCCTAACAATGTTTCCGGATTCATCTTTCTCTGAGTTCCATCTGACACTACAGCCACATCAAGGACTTGTGTTCCCAGAAAGCGCCATGTGCTTTCAGACTCCTGCGGCTCTGATCGGGTGTTACCCCTTTGGGGCATGTCAACCCAGCTAATCCTTCAAGGCCCAGCACACATGTGAAGCCTTTTGAAATCCCTCCTTTGGTGCCACTGTCCCTGTTCCTTTTGTCTTTGTATTTTGTATATTTCCCCGCTACAATACTTACTGAGTTAATGCATGGAAGTCTGTTTCCCACATTCACATGTGATCTCCCTCAAGTATGACCAGCGTTCCATTAAGTTTGGTATCCTCGGTGCCCTGCAAAGTACTTGATCCTTAGTAGGTGCTTGTTATGGGCTGAGTTGTGTCCCCCAGAAAAGATGGGCCAACGTTCTAAACCCCAGTACCCCGCAGTGTGATTCTATTTGAAGGGAGGGTCTTTACAGAGGTCATCGAGTTAAAGTGAGGTCGTGAGGGTGGGCCCTCATCCAATAGGACTGGTGTCCTTACAGAAAGGGGAAACTGAGACAGAGACATGCACACGGGGTGAACACGATGGGAACGTGAAGGTGGAGAGCCAGGCGATGCCTCTACAAGCCGAGGGGCACCCAAGACCGCCAGCAAAGTGCCCGAAGCTAGAGGAGAGGCCAGGAACACTCTCCCTCATGGCCCTCGGAAGGAACCAACCCTCCGACACCTTGATCTTGGACTCCTGGCCTCCAGAGCCGTGAGACAGTGCATTTCTGTTGTCATCAGGCCCTCGATTCTTGGTACCTTGTTACGGCGGCCCCAGGAAACTAACACAGTGCTCAGTAAATATTCGTTGAATGAACGAATCTGATGTGACTTATTGAGCTGTGAGTATTGTCACCATTGTCATTTTACGGAGGAGAAACTTTAGGCACAGAAAGGTGGAGTCACTCATCCAGGGTTGCAGAGTGAGTGACAGAGTCAGGACTTGAAAGGCGAGCCTGACTCCAGAGCCCAAGGGCTTTGCCACTCTGCCACGCTGCATTAAGAGAATTCTTGTAACAACTGTTGCAAATGAGGTTGTCAGGGCAGAGGTAGGCAGAGGAGGGACCTGGGACGGAGGCGGTGAATGGCCGAGTTTCCCGTGGGTGGTGTAAGTGGCAGAGATGGAAAATGACCTCTTTTCGCTGATTCCTAATCTAGCCCCCTCTCTACAAAGTAGAAGAGATGGGCCTTGAGAGCGTCTCATGATAAATACTCACATTTGAGAGTCATTGCCACGAGTCTGGGTACCAGCCAGTAAAAACGGGGCGGAGAGTTGTTGTCAGGGAGACCTGGCTCCCGGGGAGGGGGGGGAACGCGCCATCGCTGGTTATGGGCTAACAGTGGTCGTGTAAATTTTCATTCTCAGTGAGTGTAACTTCCGTGACTGATGGTCATAGGTAGAATTGCTTGGGCTTTAGATTTGTGGACCTGATGCCCATAAACCACATTTTCATATAGAATACATGTCTGAGGAGAAGCGGGCATGTTTTAATCTCGTGAGTTACGGCGCTGCCTCCCTCTAAACCCTCTGAGCCAGCCTCCGATGAGTGAAGAGGTGGCTGTAACAAGGGAAAAACCCACCCAGTGCCTCCCAGCCTCCCTTCCCCACTCCTTCCTCAGAGCCCAGCATTTATTTACTCTGTGGGAGGGTAGGATGTTCTAATAGGTTTTTAAGGGCTCTTGCTGCCTCGGAGTGGAAAGGAGAGAAGAGATGTGCACACGCAATTTTGGCCTCTTCAGTCATGATTCCAATAGCTGTTGACAGCCGAGTGGGTCGGCAATGCATTTGGTTGCAGAGGACGGTAGTGGTGATGGTGGCGTGTGCGTGCGCGCGAGCAAGAGCGTGCCCCGGTGCGTCTGTCCTTCTTCACAACCAACTTGGCTCTGCTCACACGTATTTTTAATGCTGGGTAACTTTGGGGTTGACCAAGTGGGAGGAAGGAAAGTGTGCTTGTTGGAGAGTTTCCAGAAGGATGAGGCCTGCCGTAGATGGACAGAACATGTTGACTGGCAGAGAGCACAAGTCACAAGCAAGGCTTACGCCAAGAGGGGGCGCTGTGAAGGCGGTTTGAGGCAGGTGCAAAAGTCTGCAGGTGTTGATTTGGGGATGGGGCTGCAGGTGTGGTGGGTTCCGAAGGAGGTGAGAACAAGAGTGGAGCTGGGACAGACGCATGCAGAGGGGCTCATGGCTGCTTGGCTGAGGACTGGACCAGATGCCAGCAGGTATGATACAACAGGGCAGGGCAGAAGTCAGGAAGCCGGAAGGTTATCTAGCAGCAGGGTTGTTGAAACAGGGAGCAGGCAAGTGGGGGCCCCAGTGCAGCTTCGTCTTTGAGGGGAGTCCACGAAAGCACTGAGCCAGGCAGAAAGACCCCCAGGGCTTTGCTGTCCCTGGAAGGATTTCTGTTGTCATTGGGGGAACTTTCCGTGGCTGTGCTACCCCGCTAGTCCGCCATGCTCTCATCCTAAGGACATCCCATTCCTCACTCGACTCCTGGGGCATCATCCACTCCTGGGTTTGCTCATCCCTCTGGCCACTCTCCTTCAGACTCCTGTAAGAGTTCCTTCTTGCCCCCACCCCAATCCCTCAGGCGCACGGTGCGCGGGACTCACTCAGCCCTCTTCTCTGTCTCCACCTCTTCCCCAGGTGGCCTCATGCAGTCTCGTGGCTCCGAATCTCTCTCTGGGGACTGTCTGCTTCGGAGACTTCTCCACCGGGACGGTGAACAGCACGTCAGACGGAGCCACGCTCCCCATCAGCCCGGGCTCAAGACTTTCAGCCCCAGTCCCCCAGCTGCTCACGTCCCAAACCTCAGGCTCATCACTAACTCCGTTCTCTCAGCCACTCTTGCCGCCCAGCCTGTTGTCGGCAGTACCCTAAAACACAGACCCAGAGTCCGGCCACTTCCCGCCCTTCCACGGCTGCCGCCTTGCTCCTGCCGCTACCTGCTCTCACCCGGATTATAGCAGTAGCCTTCCAAGTGACTGCCCTTCGAGCCTGTTCTCAATACGGCACCTAAAATGCTCCTTTAGAACATGTCAGACACATCACTTCACTGTTCACCACCTTCCAACAGCCCCCAATCTGACTCCGAGTAAAGCCAAAGCCTTCAAGTGGCCTCCATGGTCCTCCCCACACCGACCCACGACTTCCTTGCCTGGTCCCCAGCGGGCCAGAGGCTGCCTGTCTTTGGGGCCCTTGCCTGGCTCTTCCTTTCTTTGGAGCACCCCCCCCTCAGGGCATGACCCCAAAGTCACTTTCTCAGTGACATCTTCCCAGACCACTCTATTACTGCAACCTCATTTTCCCCCATGTTCGCTAGCCCCCTTCCTGTTTTATTTTTCTTCATAGCACTTTACTAACTTGCTATATATTTTTATTCCCCTGCTTAAATGTAGGCTCTATGAAGGCAAAAATTTGGATTATTTGGTTCACCATTGAATCCTTAATACTTAGACGAGGGCCTGGAACAAATTAAGATGCTTAATAAAAACTTGTCAAATGCACAAAATTAATTTATCTCCCTGGGTCTTAGGCTATGCGGTTAGTAACCAGTGTGTTTTTCTTTCCCTCCCTTCTTCCCCGCTCCCTTTTCCCCCTCCTCCTCCTCCCCTGTGTTCTCTCTTGCTCACTCTCTTTCTTTTTTACTAAATAATGCTTACTACACCTCGGTTTCTGTAGGGCCTTATAGTTTTTAATGCCCTCTGTCTCGGTCCCTTTGGGCTGCTGTAATTCCACAGACATACCATAGACAGGGTGGCTTCTAATCAAAGGAAATGTATTTCTCACTGTTCTGGAGGATGGAAGTCCAAGATGAAGGCGTCACCAGATTCCATGTCTGGTGAGTGCCCGCTTCCTCGAAGACGGCCATGTTCTCTCTGTGTCCTCCCAGGCGGAAGGGGCAAGGGCGCTCTCGGAGGTCTCTTTCATCAGGCACTAATCTCATTCATGAGGGCTCCACCCACTTCCGCAAAGCCCTTCCTAAGACCACTGGGCATTAGCCTTCAACATACCAGTTTGGGCGAGGGCCGGGTGGGGCACAAACATTCAGTCCATAGCAGCCTCTCACACATGGGAGCTCATCTAAACTTGACCACAGCCCTCTGAGGTCAACTGAGCAAGTTCTTCCATCCTCCTATGACTGAGGGGTCAGCCCCGGACAAAGAAAAATGAAGCAGATGCTCTAACGTCCCACAACTTATTGTCTCAGCTCAGGTGTAGGGCTGTTCACCTGCAGCTGTGGTAGACCGTTTCTAGTCCGCTGACAGCTTTTCCCCTCCCGCACCTGCCTCTCCCTGCTTTGCTGCCCTGGGCATGCTCAGTGGAATACAGGTGCAACCAGGAAGTGCAAGGAAGTTAATGTCCTCAGGGCAACCCTCAGCCACAAGGGTTGGGAGCTGGTAGATGTTATGGACTAAATAGTTGTGTCCCCCCCAACCCCCGCCAAGTTCATATGTTGAAGCCCTAACTTCCAACGTGATGGTATTTGGTGGTGGGGTCTTTGAGCGGTCATTAGGTTTAGATGAGGTCATGAGGTTGGAGCTCCCGTGATGAAATTAGTGTTCTTATAAGGAGAGGAGAGATAGGAGCTCTCTGTCTACCATGTGAGGGGACACCAAGAAGGCTGTCTGCAGGCCAGGAAGGGGGCCCTCACCGAGAAGCCAATATGCTGGCACCTTGATCTTAGACTTTCCAGACTGCAGAACTCTAACAAATACATTTCTCCTGGTTAAGCCCCTCAATGTATAGTATTTCATTATGGCCCCCCAAGCTAAGACAGTGGATGAATGCCCAGCCTTCTCGTCCTCTGGTGGGATGATTCTAAGGCATGTTTGGCATGTTTGTGGAAGGTTCTCAGGGGGACTTTGAGTCTCAGTTGCCCATGGGGTAATTCTGTCGTTAACAAAACTGGCTTTTATTGGTTTCTCTCCCTTCCCTGCTCCTTTGCTGTGCTTCCCGGGCATCTCTTGATCAAACCACCTGCATCTGAGTCCTTTCTCAGGGTTGTCTTCTGGAAGCACCTGCTATGGACTGAATGTTTGTGTCCCCCACCCCAAATTCATATGCTAAAACCTGACCCTCATTGTGATGGCATTAGGAGGTGGGGCCTTAGGGAGCTAATTAGGTCGGGAGCCCTCCTGAATGGGATTTGTGCTTTTATAAAAGAGATCCCAGAGAGCTCTCTTGCCCCTTCCTCCATGTAAGCATTCGGTGAGAAGATGGCCATCTATGAAGCAGGAAGTGGGTTCCCGCCAGATACCGAATCTGCCAGTGCCTCGATCTTGGACTTCCCAGCCTGCTTCCTGTGAGAACTCAAGATCCATAGTTTCTAAGTCACCCAGTTCATGCATTCTGTTACGGCAGCCTGAACAGACTAAGACACACCCAAACTGACAAGGGAGGGGACCAGGTTTATTGATGATACCAAGAGCCCCCTCTGTGACCCTGTACGGGGGATTTTGCAAATAAATAAATGATGCCTGGTTACATTTAGATTTCACCTAAATAATGGATCCGTTTTTAGTATGTCTTATGCCCTACTGGGGGTATATTTATATGAAATAAAATTTGTTGTTTATCTGAAAATCAAATTTAACTGGGTGTCCTGCATTTTCTCTGGCAACCTGAACCGTGGTTGGAAATAAGGGTGAACTAATTAGGAAACTGGAAATGATTACGGAGGTCTGGATTGTGTGACTCTGGGCTGGATAAGGCAGATCTGTGAACCTTTAACCCTTAACCTATCTAATCTGGGAATGGCTTGCATCCCATCAGACCCTTGGGCACCCGACACCGCCGGGTGTGTGAGGACGGTGGGGGAGAAACACAGCCCAGAGAGGGGGAAGGGGATGACCACGACCTGGGGTTGGTCCCCTGAGGTGAAAACCCTACCGGCCTTGCTGGCGGCGTGCCTTCGAAGTTTCCCAGGTGGCAACCACGGGAGCAGCAGCCATAGTTGCTGGACGCTCTTGGTCTGGGGCCCGCATGTCATCATCCAGCCGACAGTCGAAAATGGAAAGTTTTAGTCACACTCCTTCCTTTGGCGGCCATCTGGGTGACAAGGGTGAAATCGTGCTGCAGGGGGGCCAGGCGACCCGCTACTAGTCGCTTCCCTGGAGAGCCGGGGGCCTAGCCAGGGTGGGCGCGGGACTCCGGGTTCTGGGTGCCCAGTGTAGGCCTCAGCCTGGTCTAGGCACATCACAGATGCTCTCCACTCCTATGGCACACTAACAGCTTAGTGGGGGGAGCCTGAACACCGCTGACCGGTGAGGAGATAGGGGAAGATTGGGCATCCAGACCCAGGCGGTGTGACGGCCAAGCCGCCGCTCCCAGTCACTGTCACCCGCGCCCCAGAGCTGGCCCTGGAACTGGGAGATGGTGCGCACAAAGGGCCCAGCAGAAGGGGTCAATGCCCAGGTGGGGTCCGGAGGTATCTGCTCTCGACCCTGGCACCGGTTTACCGTCCCCACCACTCCCATCAGTCTGCATGCCCTGAAACAGGCCATCCCAGGAGCCATGCGGACTGCCGAGTGGTCAGGCTGGTCGGGCGTCTCCCCAATGACATCCCCCGGGCGGCCCCGGGCAGACTCTTCAGTCCCCTGTTCTGCCTTCCACGCCCGTGGTCATCCCCGCCTCTCACTTGCAGACCCAGAGTTAGTCCCGGGACCAGAAATAGCTGTGGGGTCCCCCGGAAGACGGGGCTACAGCAGCAGAGGCTCGTGAAGCCACGCTCCAGGAAGGAGCAGATCAAAACGGCCTTGGGTCAGGGAAAAAGAACCCCTCTGCCTTTTGGGGCGTATCTGAGCTGACACGGGCTGCTGGGGTTGCTTTGGGTTTTTTTTTTTTTTTT
>NW_024423319.1:90867098-90900381 GCF_017311325.1 Ursus maritimus
TAAAAGAGATCCCAGAGAGCTCTCTTGCCCCTTCCTCCATGTAAGCATTCGGTGAGAAGATGGCCATCTATGAAGCAGGAAGTGGGTTCCCGCCAGATACCGAATCTGCCAGTGCCTCGATCTTGGACTTCCCAGCCTGCTTCCTGTGAGAACTCAAGATCCATAGTTTCTAAGTCACCCAGTTCATGCATTCTGTTACGGCAGCCTGAACAGACTAAGACACACCCAAACTGACAAGGGAGGGGACCAGGTTTATTGATGATACCAAGAGCCCCCTCTGTGACCCTGTACGGGGGATTTTGCAAATAAATAAATGATGCCTGGTTACATTTAGATTTCACCTAAATAATGGATCCGTTTTTAGTATGTCTTATGCCCTACTGGGGGTATATTTATATGAAATAAAATTTGTTGTTTATCTGAAAATCAAATTTAACTGGGTGTCCTGCATTTTCTCTGGCAACCTGAACCGTGGTTGGAAATAAGGGTGAACTAATTAGGAAACTGGAAATGATTACGGAGGTCTGGATTGTGTGACTCTGGGCTGGATAAGGCAGATCTGTGAACCTTTAACCCTTAACCTATCTAATCTGGGAATGGCTTGCATCCCATCAGACCCTTGGGCACCCGACACCGCCGGGTGTGTGAGGACGGTGGGGGAGAAACACAGCCCAGAGAGGGGGAAGGGGATGACCACGACCTGGGGTTGGTCCCCTGAGGTGAAAACCCTACCGGCCTTGCTGGCGGCGTGCCTTCGAAGTTTCCCAGGTGGCAACCACGGGAGCAGCAGCCATAGTTGCTGGACGCTCTTGGTCTGGGGCCCGCATGTCATCATCCAGCCGACAGTCGAAAATGGAAAGTTTTAGTCACACTCCTTCCTTTGGCGGCCATCTGGGTGACAAGGGTGAAATCGTGCTGCAGGGGGGCCAGGCGACCCGCTACTAGTCGCTTCCCTGGAGAGCCGGGGGCCTAGCCAGGGTGGGCGCGGGACTCCGGGTTCTGGGTGCCCAGTGTAGGCCTCAGCCTGGTCTAGGCACATCACAGATGCTCTCCACTCCTATGGCACACTAACAGCTTAGTGGGGGGAGCCTGAACACCGCTGACCGGTGAGGAGATAGGGGAAGATTGGGCATCCAGACCCAGGCGGTGTGACGGCCAAGCCGCCGCTCCCAGTCACTGTCACCCGCGCCCCAGAGCTGGCCCTGGAACTGGGAGATGGTGCGCACAAAGGGCCCAGCAGAAGGGGTCAATGCCCAGGTGGGGTCCGGAGGTATCTGCTCTCGACCCTGGCACCGGTTTACCGTCCCCACCACTCCCATCAGTCTGCATGCCCTGAAACAGGCCATCCCAGGAGCCATGCGGACTGCCGAGTGGTCAGGCTGGTCGGGCGTCTCCCCAATGACATCCCCCGGGCGGCCCCGGGCAGACTCTTCAGTCCCCTGTTCTGCCTTCCACGCCCGTGGTCATCCCCGCCTCTCACTTGCAGACCCAGAGTTAGTCCCGGGACCAGAAATAGCTGTGGGGTCCCCCGGAAGACGGGGCTACAGCAGCAGAGGCTCGTGAAGCCACGCTCCAGGAAGGAGCAGATCAAAACGGCCTTGGGTCAGGGAAAAAGAACCCCTCTGCCTTTTGGGGCGTATCTGAGCTGACACGGGCTGCTGGGGTTGCTTTGGGTTTTTTTTTTTTTTTTCTTTGTCACAGTGGCTCGGCTGCTTGTGTGAGGCTGAATTCTAATGCTGGGCTGAGCAGCTAAAATACCCCCCCCAATATTGCCTCTCCATTTACAGCCAGCTGTGGCAAAGCCCTCACATGGGGGTCCGGAGCTCCCTGCTTTCTGGGCTCTCCCATCTGGCCTCTACCTTGCTCTTGCCTCAAGCTCCAGAGTGTTGCCAACCAGAAGCAAGATGGGGAGAAAGGACAGGGTGGGCCCCTCTGTTTCGACGCCCTCCTCTGTTCCCTGGTGGGTGCAGCCCGACTCCCAACTGCCAGTATCCTCCAGTACCTCTTTATTCGATGGCTTTCTAGAAACTGCGCCCGGCCATTTGCCCCCCCGTGCACAGGGGAACCGCCCCAGCCTCACACACCCCCTTGAGCAATGACTAGCCCAAGTTGGTGTAAAAATAGCCCAGCTCCGTGGTGGGGGTGGGGTTTCACGCGTAACTCGGAGGTGTGTTTCTGCATCAGTGGTACTCTGAGTGTGGTCCCTGGACCAGTGACAAGCTGCAATACGTTTACTACTCATCCACTTCCAGAGAAGTACTCCAAGGGAGAGGCAGCGTTTAGGAACTTTGAGAGCAATTTGACATTGCCGTGGCATTTGTATTGTCTTTTACAAAAGAAATCACAATAGATTGATGGCAACACCAAACAACCGGGTCCTTGACCCAGATACCTTGAGAAACACTGTTCTCGCTCTTTCCTGGTTTCCCCAGTGGGCTGACGAGCTGCTCGCCCGCCGTGCCAGCTGGCATAAGGCACCTGCTTTGGCCGCCTTCCCTTCCCGGTCTTCCTGCCCCGCTCCCCTACCGGTGTTTCTTGCATTTCCCACATAAACTACTTGCACTCATTCGTGTGTCTTGGACAGCCCCCTGCCCCAGGCAGTGTATCTGGGGGCCCACGCTACCATCTGAGGAGAGCCACTGGGGAGTTCAGTAGCCCATTAAGGATGATAAAGTTCTCTGCCTACCTCCGCATTGCTGCCTGTTTCCGTGGCCTAAGGTCAAGGCCATGGCCCTCACTGCCCTTTGCTTCTCCGGAGTCACACAGGCTGGCCAGGGCTGATGGAAGACACGCTTTTGGGCACCCGGCAGCCAAGAATCGCTAATGTCCTGGCTAATACTGAATACCCCCTACTTCACCTCCAAGACCGGCTCTTACAGGGCCAAGGCAGCTTCAAGGTAAAGGTCTGAAGCATTAATTTATAGGCCAGAAAGCCGGTCAGGAAAACCTGTTCTTTTTCTGAAGCCACTTCTGCATGCACGTGGAATGCTTTTGTTCACATACAAAGCGCCCGGGCGCAGGCTTTCACGCCCCGAATCACTTCCATGTGGCTCAGGACCTCCCTGGACTTGAACGCTATTATCCCTCTGCCTGTTAGACCGCACTCTATCTCGGGCTTCCTCCTTGGCTGTTTACGGATTTCTCCATCTGCCTGCTCCAGCTGAAAGAGGCCTGCCGCCCATAAAACCCTGAGGTTCTAAATCATTTCTCTCTCCCTTTCTCTCTCTCATCCCCAGAACTCCCAGAGCCCAGAATTAAAACCATCTTGAGATCTAATTTTTCCTTCTCCGTCTAGCGGCGTAGTTCCCTTTGCCCTTTTGGCGGGCTTCTGCAGGCCATCAGCCCCAGCTGCCCGGCCCCGCTCGAGGGGCTCCGGTGTGCAATGATTTTCTTTGACCAGCTCCGCCAATAGAGTCCTCCTGGCCTGGCCCAGGCTGGGGTCAGCAGGCCAGTCGCATGAACGTGTGCTCTGGCGCTCGTGAACATGTTCAGTTCTGGGCTTTGGTGTGGCTGACATTAACGGACACCCATTTAGAAATCCCTAGCCCGGGGCACCTGGGTGGCTCAGTTGGTGAAGCGTCTGCCTTCGGCTTAGGTCGTGAGGCCAGAGTCCCGGGATCGAGCCCTGAGCTGGGCTCCCTGCTTAGCGGGGTGTCTGCTTCTCCCTCTGGCCCTCACCCGGCTCGTGCGCTCTCTCTTTCTCTCTCTCTCACTCTCTCTGTCTCTCTTTCAAATAAATAAATAAATAAAATCTTTTTAGAGTCTAAAACGAAATCCCTAGACCAAGAGCGTGGGTGAGCCTGGCACCATGCCAGGAACTGCGGCAGTGCCAAGGAGCGTAGCTGCTTCACGCCGGCTGGTGGACACTCAACTGTGATAAGTGAGAGGTACGGGCAGGCAGGCTAGGAGGGGGGAAGAGGTCAGACTCTGCAACCAACCGCGTGGGTTTGAGCTCTGGCTGTGCCATTTATTAACTGTGTGGCTTTGATGAGTTAACATATGTGAAACGTTCAATGCCTCGTAATATTAACTCTACTAATGGCACTGTGATAATAAGTAGAACCGACAGAGAGAAAACAGAGCTTAAAGTGGACTGCAGTGATCAGTGAAGGCTTCCTGGAGGCGGGGGCCTGGTTTAGGCCTGGAAGGACAGGTGAGAAGATATGAATCGTTGTGATCAGAGAGCAGGCCGACAGACTGTATTTTCCAGAGATGGTGGCCAACATCTCCTACAATGGGACCTTAGCACTCATTCCATTGAGAGTTGGGGTCTATGGCCCTTCTCCTTGAACGTGGGGTGGGGGGCTTGCTTCACTCAGTAGCACACAGTGGGACTGATGTTGACTGCCAAGGCTGGGTCACCAAAGGCCACGCAGCTTCCACCTTGTCCCTGGATCACTTGCTCTTGGAGCCCCGCGCTGCCGTGTGGGCAGTGTGACGTCTCCGAGCCTGCCACGCTGGGAGGAAGCCGAGGCTCCAGGAACTTTCTCCGGGAGGTAGAAGTCACCCCTGGTCTTCAAGCCTTCTCCGCTGGGGCTTCAAACATCCGGGAGCAGAGACCAACCATTCCTGCTGGGGCCTGCCCAGATTCCCAAGCCACAGAAGAACATCACGACACAATTGCTGTCATCACCTGCTAGGTTTTGGACTACTTTGTTATGCCTGGAGCAAGAGGTGACAGGGCAATCCCGGTGGCAAGGCCACCATGAGCAAAGTCGCTGCAGAGGGCACCATGAGCCATCCGGGGGTAAGGACAGACTGGGCCCTTCCTTCCTGCGCCCACCCAACACCTGCCCACCATCCTGGAGCAAGGTGAACCATGACGGTTCATGAAATCCTCTGTGCAACGAGGGGAATAGCAATCTTGGTTCCATTCATTCTTTGACAGGGTGAAAATTGCAAGGGACGATAAACAAGAGGAATGAAATTCATCTGAATTTCATATAAAATTCCTATGAAACAAATTAA
Source organism: Ursus maritimus (assembly GCF_017311325.1). Lineage (NCBI taxonomy): Eukaryota > Metazoa > Chordata > Mammalia > Carnivora > Ursidae > Ursus > Ursus maritimus. The sequence continues at coordinate 90,872,067 of NW_024423319.1, forward strand.
AAAGCCTTGAGGACTGACACTTAGGGGCACCCATCTCTCTCAGGGAGTCAATAGTTGGTCTTGCGTCAGGGCATAGGAGTCAGTCCTGTTTGGGTTCAAAGCTTGCCTCTACCATTAATAGCTGTGTGACCTTGCACAGATCACTTAACCTCTCTGAGCTATTTTTGTCATATTGTACTTCAGGCTTAGGTGTGGGTGTTGGGGAATCCCAGTCATATGAAGTAGGAGGGACACAGGCTGAGCAGAACATATGGGGGTGGTAGGCATGGGTTTCTCTCTGCTCTGGGTCTTAGGGTAGGTCAGGTTCTATGAAATCTCTCAGGATGGTTCTGGTAGCCTGGACCTTTAGCTCTCACCCAGACTCACAACATCTCTCCTCCGTGGGATCGATTAGGCTTACCTAATCGATAATCGATACCTCTACTCAGTCTGAGAGGCCAAGAAGAGATCAGAGATCAGACCAGGCCCTGTCTTCCTTCTTTATCCTCTCACGCTGTCCCCTCTTCCAGCAACAGCTCAAATGCTCTCATGCGTGGCAATGCCTGAGACGGTGAGTGTACATTTATGAGGAGACATTCACGTTAGCAGGGCCCAGGCCCCAGGACAAGCAGTCCCCAAGGGCCCCTTACATAAGTACAATGCTAAGCTCATTTGTTTGTTACCTCTTGCTGCATGACAAAATATCCCTAAACTTATAGACTTAAGAGAATAGTGTCTTATTTGCTCACAATTCTGTTAAGTCGAGCAAGGCTTGGCCAGAATAGCTCACTTCTGCTCTGGCAGGCAGCAGCAGGAGCTGCTCAAACAGGTGGAATCCTGAAAAAAAAAAAAAAAGGCTTCACTTGGTTCAGATACCTGGGGCCCCAGTTCTCACCGGGGGCTTGGCTTCTCGATTTCCGTACACGGGGCCTCCTCACGTGGTTAGCTCGAGCGTGCCCATGGTGTGCGGGCCTGCAGGGTAGCTGGGTTGCTTCCATGACAGCTGACCTCCCGCAGAGCACCAAAGTCAAAGCCGCTAGGCTTCTCCCTGGGAGGGGTTCCCCGTTGTTTCTGATTCTGCCCTCTGAGTCCCCTCTCCTTTTCCATCCTAAGTATTTATGTTTACATCCGAGGAGCGCCATCATCAGTCCCCTTCTCCTCTTGAGGAGGCCGAAGGCTCGGAGTCCTCTTTTTATTTATAACCGTCTCTGTCCTTTTCGTCCAAGCCAATGTCATTCCATTCACAGCTGAGCGGGCTGCCTCTGTATCAAGTTTAAAGATGTGCTCTGTTAGACAAAAGCCACATCCACAAATTTCTCTGAGTCGGGCCCTTCTCTATTTTAGGTGGCAAGCCAGCGCTATAGGGTAACATCCTTAAGCTTCTTAGAAAACGTTGTCTTCTACAAGGCACTGCGTTAAACCTTTCGAGAATTCAACAAAGGGTATTACGGCTGTACCCTTGATCTGACCTTACGCGGAGGCCACATTTTACTGGTCGCCTGGATGCCAATCACTGCGTTGAGACTCTTTTGCCAGAAAAGACCAGGGATGAAAAAACCTTTTTTTTAATCTGAACCCAGCAAGTTCGGGCTCGTTGACATTTTGTCCACTTGAAAACCGAACAGTTTTTTTTTTCTTTAGGTCTTTATCTTTCTGAATTTTCGTTCTTTCCATCTGTTGCGCAGATCATTAGCAACCGTGAGAGCAGAGAGTTTGGACAAAGCAGAGAGGAGCATGTCCCTTCAGCCGTGAGGAATCGGGAACTACTAAATCAACATGTATTAAATTGTGCTACACGGGCCATATGCTTCAGCGGCACTGAGGCGCTTGTTACAAACGCACATCTCCAGGCCTCTGGTCAGAAAGGGCTATGAGGCAGGAACCTACATTTTAGGGACCTTCTCATGTCCGTGACATATGAAAACACTGCCCTACGTCAGGCTCCGGAGGCATCCGTTCTTCCCCACCTTGTGTCCAGGTCCCAGTCCTAGACCTGATCTCTCCGCTTTTTGTTTTGCCCCCTGTGTGGATCTGGGTCTGGGCAGCAAACAGACGGCCCGCTCAGACTCAGATAGGGTGTGCACTTAATAAAGGGACTGGTTACAATGGCGTGGGCAGGGTTTCAAGACACCAACCAAGCACAGGGCAGTGCCTGCGGCCAAGTAGCAGTGGGGAGCCGTCGTCGCGACTAGGAAGGGCAGTGAGAAGAGATCTGAACTTGGAGAACCTCAATGTCGTTTGGCCTCTTCTCTAAAGAGATCCTTTAGTGTCTCTGGGCCGTCCAGTGGGAAGACCCCATGTCGGGGGCGGGTGGCTCTGGGCTGTGGAGTGGCCCCCGGGGACTCTAAGCAGAGAGACGGGCAGTAGTCCTCAGACTCTCTTGCCCGCTGCCTTTTCAGGATTCCCTGTCTTTGGCAGCCCTGGAGGCCCTCCTCTCTAGGCAGGAAGAGGAGCCAATAAATAAATTCGCACGAAGGTGCCAGAGAGTGATAACAGTTAATCCCTTCCAAGGGCAATTGCTCATGGAAAAAGGACGATTTAGCTCAAAAGAAAGAGTGTCTCCTGGAAGAACACCACTCGTTGGCACCGACATGGCAGTCATTTACGGGCAGGGGCTCCGGAAACTCTTCAAATCTGCGCCCCTTCTGCTTCTCTGCGAGTCCCACGGTAAGCGTGTTCCCCGAGAGGCTTTCGAATGCTTCTGCTTGTGGAAGCTTCATGAGGGAAAGGCTCTTTTTGTCTCTTTTGCTCAGCCATGTATTCCCAGAGGTTGACATGGAGCAGTGCCTTCTACGTGTTTGATGAATGAATGAATGAATGAATGAATGAACAAATGGCCGAACGAACGAATGCCAGCTCGCCTTGGGAACGGGGCCCCCATCTATGGTGACGAGCGCCCGGAGCCCTGCCCCTCCCCTTCAGGCTTCCCTGCGGCCTGCCTGGAATTGAGCTGAAAAATGATTTTTCATACACGTCGCCCTCATTATAACATCATCCCTCAGAGCGAAGCTCCCTGACCACCCTGAAGACCTGTATTTAATGTGATGAAAGGTGATTTAATGGAGTTTGAGGAGAGCGAAGCAGAAAGCGGACAGCCGCTTCACAACAGCGGAGCACGCTGTCCCTCGGAGGGGAAGCAGAAAAACAAGAAAAAGAAACGGGGGGGGGGGGCGGAATCCAACACCCTCCCCCAGAAGATGTTTTGAATAAGATGTTTGGGTCAGCTCCGTAGGAAGGCCAAAATGCAAGGCAGATAAGCCCAGAGCCCTCCCCTCCCCGGAGCAGATAACTAACTTACCATTTATTTACCTTGGAGCTGATTATGTCCTGGGTTGAGGCAGGCAGGGAGATTTTATTGACATTTGGTCTCCCTTCACACATTTTGCGACAGCCAGACATCAGGGACTGAGCTGCAGGATATTAAAGGATTTGGAAAAGTTATCAAGGAATGGGACATATTTATCAAAGCCACAGTGATATTAGAAAGCCGGGCAGTTTCCACACCTGGGTCTGTTACTTGATTAAAAAAATAATAATGATTCATCCTCTGGCTGCCTTTTGCACCTGGGTGAATGCTGAGCAGTTGTGCAGGACCACCCTTAGCCAGGGATTTGCACAAAAAGACCCTCTTCGGGTTTGGTGGAAAACCGCGTGTGCCTGCGTCCACGCCCTGCCGGTGTGATGAGGTCCTGAGTTCAGCTGGAAGCCGGCCTCCCCTGGGCTGGGCCAGTGTCCCTTAGCATCTTTTATCGCCCACAGAGGACTATCAAGAGTTGCTTGCAGGCGCCTGGGTGGCTCAGTCGGTGAAGTATCTGCCTTCCGCTCAGGTCATGATCACGGGGTCTTGGGATCCAGCCCCGCCTTGGGCTCCCTGCTCAGCGGGGAGCCTGCTTCTCCCTCTGCGTCTGCCCCTCCCCCCCGACTCGTGCTCTCTCTCAAATAAATAAAAGCTTTAAAAAATAAAAGAGTTGGTTGCGTGGCTGGTGAGCCGGTGTAAAAGGAGCCATGGGAAGGGTCCCTAGCTGCTCCAACCGCTGCGTTGCTGGGGAATAGCAATTATGTAATGCAGAAAACTCTCCACCTTCTAACCGCCCGCAAGGAAGAATATACCACGAGTCACCTCTATTTAGCTCTCCCCCAAATTTTTCCACATGAATTATTCAGTGTATGACTGTTTCAATATGTCTGTCTTTTAAAAAAAATGCTGGATGAACTTGAGCAGCAAGAGGAAGTGCCTACATTGCAAAAGTGATGCCTACCTGCTTATTTATCTTTAAGGGAAAGTCTTTAATGCATTCGCTCAGGTGGAAATATCATTAATAGCAAGGGCTGACCAACGACCACCAGGATCCATGGGGTTAATCCGGGTTTTGCCATCTGATTCCGATCCATCAGGCCTGGCTATAAATCGCTTATATGTCTGGGTGATAAAAAGCAAATATAAATTTTCAAAAAATTTAACCTTGCATGGTATATAAAGAGAATACATAATATTCTCAGGCATAAATATGTCTCAAGACAAACTCATTGCGTATACCCAGAATACATAATGGATCTTACCGAGACATATTTTTTTCCCCTAGCAAGAGGAAGTCAGAATTCTACAGTAAACGGTGTGCTGTCTGCAAGGCTGAGACGAGAGCCGTGTCCCCAGCTTGGGGCTGTCCGCACGTGGGATCTCTACGGACTCTCCGTGCCCTTCCAGGATGCCATGAAGTCCAGCCGAGGAGAAGGAGGAGGAAGTCTGGTTGAAGCTGGGAGATGGGAGATCTGGGGACCTTGGCCAGACCGCTGCATGGGATGGGGCTCCAGTCTCTGCATCCAGAAACAGAGAAGGCTGATCCAGAAGCTGATTTCTAAGGCAGCTTTCTCAAACGTTAGTGGGTGTGTACGACCCCTGGGGGCTTGTTAAAAATGCAGACTCCGAATGGGTAAGTCTGGGGTGGGGCCTGGGACTCTGCATGGCTAGCAGGCCGACAGGTGATGCTGAGGCTGCTGGTCTGAGGACCACCCTGCGAGTAGCCAGGGTCGAGGCTCCTTTCTGGACCTGCTGACCTAGGGCAGGGATGCTCGCCCTTGGCTGCACGTTTCAACCACCCGGGAAGCTTTAAAAAGTGTCATCACCCAGACCCCATCCCAGACCAATTATATCTGAATCCTTGGGGGTCCGACCCAGGCAACAATAGTCTTTCAAGATCCCCCGGTGATTTCAAGGAGCAGCCCAGGGTGAGCAGAGCTGGTGGAAGGCTCCACGCGGTTCCAGGCATGCAGCCAGTTTTCTTGAGGTTTGTCACCCACATAGGCTCGCCTGTGACAATCCGTTCAGTAGAGGAGATGCAATTCACTGACATGGTGGCCAGCACTGTGCGACTGAGTCATAGGCGCACGGCCCCCTGCCTGAACGGGAGAGGAGCCCGCTCCTCCAGGACACCAAGGCTGATGGGACCACAGACTTTACTGGGTAGCGGGCTGAGAGGGGCGGAATGTTTTTCTTCACAAAGCTTCTTTGCTAAAGGTCAGGTTAGTGGTTGCAAACGCAGATGCGTACCCGGGCCCAGGCGGGCAGCGCGAGCCATAAATCACAGCAAGCTGTTTGCGTACTCACATACGCAGGTGTGCTTTTCCCTTCCTCAAAGAATTCCGCTCCTTTGCATTTTTCTTAAAACTCGAGGGCATCTTTTCCTTCATTTTCCTTTTTGATAGAGGCGTGGGCATGAGAGGAAGATCTATCTACTCTAAGAAACTCAACAGGGCAGGTGCAGGGGAGAAGTCGGGCTTAGGCGGGGCCTGAGGTTTGCACAAATACACAACACCTTTCTCACCTTTGCAAACCTACGTACCACCGTGGAAATACATTGCTATCTATGCCTGAGGCGGCGGGAGGGGGCGAGGGAGCAAGTGAGGACCCCGCGGGTTCAGCTTCACTGCTTCTCAGGAAATGCACTTTCTGCACGAGCCGGGGATCAAAGGCAGCTCGGGTGGAGTCCTTGCAGACAGATGAGACCCTCTTCTTTTGTGACTTTGAACTCACTGCCCACAGACCAGCAGCAGTGGCTCACCTGGGAGCCGGTTACACCTGCAAACCCTCGGGCCCCACGTCAGACCTCCAGAATCAGAATCCGTCCTCCCAGGGGCGAGGGAGAGGTTGAGGCACCACCACCACCAGCTGAAAGAACAGTTTGTTCATAAGTTCATTCGTTCATTCATTTATCCACACCTTTACGCATTCATTCCACAAATATTCTCCGAGCGCCTCCTCTGGGCCAGGAACCGTGACCTCCTCGTTAAACAGAATTAGGAAAGAGGCACTCGGTGGTGATGAGCCACCTGGCTTTCCCCCCAAGGTTTCTCTCCTTACTTCCCCCACCCCTGGAACACACGTCCCACCTGCAGGTGGATCGTGAGTACATGACACTTGGCTGGGACAGGCACCGACTCGTTCCACCACGAAAAAGCTAGATGGGTGTGTGTGTGGAATTCCTGAAAGTGCCTGGGGCCGTATGTGAAGCTGGAGTCAGGGTGGGGAGGAGACAGCCCCGAAGTTCATTAACACAGGACAAAGACAGCTATCCCCCCTGCCCCCCCGCCTTTGAGATGATGGGAAATGATGCCTCGTAGGGGTGTGTGAGAATGCAGCGAGAACGTGTACCGGGTATGGAGAAAATGAGCCCCACAGTAAATGGGAGCTGCTGCCTCTGGGGCTGCTGAGGTCATATCAGTCCTTCACACGTTAGTATGAATTAGATCTTACAGTAAGGCTTTGATCAGGGTGAGGGGATGGGCCAACTTTTCACTGCCACAGTTTTGAAAGGGGCTGGTCCAAAGAGCGGGGTGTGAGGTGTCCTTCTCGAATGTGAGGAAGGAATAGCAATGCATAGAAATTTCAAGGACTAAAAGCTCCCCTTGTTACCTCCCAGCAAAGGCCAGCCCCTGGCGCCTTTGCTCCTAGCTGACTCTGTGTTTATCCAATGAAACATCAAACTTGTGTCCTCTCATTAACCCTTTGTTTCTTCTTTGTTCCTGATTTAGAACCCCCACACTCTGATTATTTTGAGAGCCGTGAGAAGTCAGAAGTCACTTGTGTTTACAGAGAGGCCCGGCCACCTTCAAAGGCAGGAGCGGAGTGTTAACAGCGCCCCGCTCTCTCCCCGGGCCCCAGGTCCCGCCTCTTCCAATACATGCCCGGGCACTTGGCTCCACAGAAGGAAAAACACAAAGGAGAGAAATCTTTTCTTTCTCTTAGATGTTTGCTTTCTCAGTTTCCCCTGTGACCTGTGTGAGTTAAGAAAAAGTACACACACACACGTGCACACACACACACATCTACACACACATAGGGTTTTCTGTTTCTCCCAGCAAAGCGGGGAGAACCAGGTGCCCGTCTAAGTCAGCCCACATCCCCTGAAGCAGGCTGGAGATGGGGCCTGGGGCTACCATCAGAAATCCGGGCACGCTCCGGAGGATAATTCCAACCGGATCCCAGTCTCCCGCCTGCTTGGAAGAGCCACAGCCACGGTATTTTCTCATCTCTGTGACTAGAAGCTTCTGTTCTGGTGCCAGGGAGTCAGGGAGCTTGGAGGTTCCGTATCCACTGGCCCTTTCCCCAAACCAGGGCACCGAGGCCCCGGAGAGTGGAGAGGCTTCTCCAAGGGCGCCAAGCAGAAGTGTCATGGGGGACCCTTCTGATCCCCGCAGAGCCCTTCCCACAGAACTGTCACCCCCATGGCCCTTTGAAGTCTCACTAATCGAAGCCACTATGAGCACGTCGGGGGCAAGGGAAAGCAGCTGCGGTGGTCAGGGTGTGCGAGTTAGCACTTCTGGGAGTGGAAAGTGGGGTCAAATTGCTGTTCTGGTTTATGCTGAGTTGCCCTAGGCCTTAGCGCCCTGACTCTCCTGCCTTTTGTTGTTGTTGTTGTTCAGAGAAGTAGTCTCGCACTGCAGGCTCTGCTTAAATTATGGCCATGCTTGGCGCACATCTGGGTGGTTGGACGTGACCAGAAGATTCTATCACTTCCGTTCATTGTGATGTGTCCACCTTGTATCAGGGCAGGCTGCAGAAATAATAGCCCCGCAGCTCTGAGACTAGGTGAAAGACACACACACATACACACACGCACGCTTTTCTGTACTGGGTGCTCGTGCTGACACCCTCCCATACCAACACATGGCTCGTGTGAACTATGACACCGCAGCCACAACACTGCTGTGCGCTCTCTTCCCACCCACGCACACGAGTGTAATCTGTGCAGGGAAGGCCATCTCCTTTACGTTTGAGGGAAGCAGAATCTAATAAAAACCTACCTAGCACACGTGAGTTCGGTTACCTGCAGAATTTTCCGAGAGCTTACTACATCCCCGGAGCTCTTGTAAGTGTCTTCCATGTGGGAACCCCTCTCAACTGAGCCATTTCCTGACACACAGTAGCTCTGTGATCTTGGGAATGTAACTTCAAGCCTTGTGCCTCAGTTTCCCCACTGGTAAAATGAGGGTTATAATACCCACCTTTTGACAGTGTGTATGTGTGTGGGGGGATGGTACATGTGTCATAACAAGCTGCTGCGGCTATGAACACACCCAAAGTGTGCCCAGCCTCGGGAAGGATCACAGCCAATGTTAGTCCTCACCCCTCTTTTGGATGAATTACGAATGTTTAGAAGTATGTTGCTGAGGTTATATGGCGCATTTCCCATCTTATTATCTTGATGACTAGCTATGTGTCTCTTCTATGTTTCCCCATTCATTCATTCATTCATTCAGCCAGCCAATATTTATGGAGTGCCTCCTAGGGGCCCACCATTATTTTAAGTGCTGAGGATACTGCAGTAAACAAAACAGACATACATTTTGGCCCTCGTGGTGTTTATAAAGTGACCTAATTAATTATAACACAACCAAGATGATATGACTCTTAACAGAAAGGAAGCAGTCCTCACAGACTCGTAAAGGTTGTAAGAATGTGTCAGTCTTAATACATTGAGAAAGGTGCTAAAATCTGTTCAATTCTCTATGCTATGATTCTTGTTTTCAAGGTATCTGTTGGAAATCTTTTGGTTTTAAGTGACAGAAAACTCAACCCAAACTGACTTAAACCAAAATAGAATTTATTGGCTCACTAAGTGGAAAAGGAAAAAAAAAAACAACATTGAACAGAAAGGTGGACTTCAGGTAAGGTTTGATCCAGTAGCACAAGTCATGCTGCCAAAAATCTGGTTTCTCTTCATCAGTCTTCTCTGAATTATGTCATGTTGGCTCCAACCCCACATGACAGCCCCTACTTGGGCATGACTCCCCTTATGATAACAGTATGTTACCCAGCACCGGATTTTAAGTATCTTCACATCATACTGCCCAGGAGGCTTTCTCTGAAGCCCCACCAAATTTCTCCTCACATCTCACTGACCCTGTCTCGGGAGGTGGAGGGGAGGTCCATCCCCACAGACAAAGCTGGCTGAAAATGAGGGACGGGTCTCCAAAGGAAAAATCAGGGTCCTTTTGCTGTATGGGTAGAAAAAAGCATGCCAGGAGACAAGCAGAGCTGGACTATCCCACAGGAATCCCAAGCACAAGGCTAAGCTACCAACAAAATAGGAGGCTCAAAGGTGATTATTGAAAGGAGCAACTCAATTTTTAACATATATATATTTAAAAGCACCAAAGTCATATGGGGAAAAACTGGAATGTTGTTTTCATTGTTTTACAGTTGAGCATTACTTTTATTCTAAGTAACACATAGGACGGTGCTGGGCACCATAATCTTTTGAGTGCTTGGAGGTCCCTAAAATCTTAATGCAGTCCTGTGGGCAATCAACAAAGCTCACCTCCTCCAGGCAAATCCCTGATTTCCAGTGTACTGTTCTGTGTTCTTTGATGGCAGGCTCACTGGAAAGGGGTAGGGATTAATGAAGTGGTTTTTGGTCTTATTCATCAGTTATGAGTCTGGTTATTGTGGGTCTACCCTGCAGCGGTTGATTATCCCTGAGAGAACTAAAAAGATTGATTTTGAACCAGCCATGATGAGGCCTAGGTCTCTACCAAGGCGATCACAGGCAGAGACAGATCCTGACAGAGCTAGGTCCCTCCTCTCTCCTCAGCACTTCTTGGTGACCACAAAACTTCTAGTTAACTCACTCAAAAGGAGGCTCAGTAGAAGAAAGTCTGGAAGGAAATATAGCGAACCCTTAGCAGTGGTTATTTTTAGGTGACGAGACATGGGTGGCTTTCATTCATTTATCCCTTCATTCTTTTATTCCCCAGATATTTATTGATGGTCTATGTCGTGCCAGGCACCATTCTAGATACTGAAGGTTGAGGAGAGTACACAACAGAACCCACCCCTCCCCCACCTTCATAGAGCTCACATTTGAGAGGAGGAAGATAGGCAATAAACTCAGTAAATAAAATCTTGCATGGCAGATGGTGATAAGGCTAGGAAGGAAAAGAGATCAGGGGAAATGGATGGGGAGTTGGGGGAGGGGTGACACTGCAAATCTAAATAGGCGTCCAGGGAAGACCTCACTGAGAAGGTGACACTTGAATAAAGCCATGCAGAAAGCTGGGGAGTGGGCCATGGGGCCATCAGAAGGAAAAATGTTCCAGGCAGGGGAGATGGCCAGTGCAAAGGCCCTGAGGCAGGTGGTGCCAGGCATGTTCCAGGAACAGCACGGAGGCCAGACCCGTGTGGCTGGGGCAGACCTGCGGCAGGGGGAAAGGAGAGTGATAGATGAGGTCAGAGAGGCCAGGGAGGGTGGGGTAGACTATATGGGCTATGCAGGCCATTGGAGGACGTCGGCTTCAGCGCCCAGATGGGGAGTATCGGACAGTTACAAGCAAGGAGTGCCCAGATTTGGCTTAGGGCTTCAAGTACCCCTCCGGCCACTCTGCTGAGAATGGACTACAGAGCGGCAAGGGCGGGAGTGGGGAGACACAGCAGGAGGCTGTTGTGAAAACAGATGGTTGCAGTGGGGCACCCGTGGTGGGGGTGCTAAGTGGGGGTCAGGTTCCGGATCTGTGTCCTTCTTGTCTCTCTGTTCCCTGCCTTGCCTCAGTGACCACGTAGGAAAGAAGAGCAGTCATAGCTAAATGCGTGTATTCCGGCGGGGTGGGGTGCACAGTGGGTTGTCGTCAACATGGAGACGGCGCTATCCCGGAACCCTGGTCCCGGGGCACCGGGCACAGCCCTGTTACCTGCCACAGCCGGGCCCCACACACCCCACCTCGCCTCTCCGAGGGCAGGTAGGAGGGCTTCACACAGTGGATGGCCCTCCAGGCATCACGTCCAGCCCTCCTGCTGGCCTCCAGGTGACGAACCCATTTCACCAATGACAGTGGCACTGGAGGCTGGTCACCCTCGAGCAGAGATGGGGACTGGGTCTCTCTTAGAACCTTGTCCTTCGGCTTTCTCAGAGGAAAGGATGGGGTCAGGAGGAGGTGACATGGTGACAATGGGGGCCTTGTCCCACAGGTCATATGACTCTGGGGAACGCTGACCAGTTGGAACTGACCAGGAGAGGCTGGGTGCCTTTGCCTGCGGGCTCTGGGGAACTGTCTAGCGACCATTCTCACAGAGGTAGGTCCGCCAACTGCTTGCCAATCAAGTCCGCATGCCCACCTCTTTGCTGGCAGTGACCAGCCAGAGCTGCACTGTCCTCTCTGGGAGCCACTAGTCACATGTGGCTTTTTACACTGAAACGTAAATGAACAGTAAATAGAATGAAAACTTCAGCTCCTCAGACTGACTAGCACATATCAAGTGTTCAGTAGGGTCGTGTGGCTGGGGGCCACCATATTAGACAGCACAGCTCTGGAACATTTCCATGATTGTAGAAAGTTCCGTTGGACAGCGCCAAGATAGCGGCTGGGGGTACGAGAGCTGCTTGACGTTCACAGCGAACTGGGCCCCCAGCAAAAAGGCCTGTGGGGCGGGCCCGTGCGCCATCAGAGAATTCCCTTCGCTGCCAGTTCATTGCTCCCCGTCCTCTCTGCACCACTCAAATGTCACCTGCTCAGTGAAGGAGTCACTCCAGCCCTGGGCACCTTCCCCGCACACCACGTACAAACAAGATCATTTTCCACACTTAGAAATGCATATCGTCACGTCTGTTGCAGTCTGTCCACGTGACCGTCAGTCTCCTGAGGGCAGGGGCTGCGTCTTATTCAGCTGGGTGTCCACCAAAGCTAGCACAAACCTGGCAGGTCGGGGACCCCCAATAAACATCTTTGGCATTCCGGGTTGTAGTGCCAGCTCTCTCTCCAATCACATGGCTGTGTGTCTGGTGCCAGTCACTTAATCTCTCTGGGCTCCTGCTGTATCATCATGAAAATGTGGGCACCTGGGGATCTTACTGGGGGGCATGCGGTCAAAACCATGCAGGAGACTGACAGAAATGTCCTTGGGGGAGATGTTGTGATAAAAAGGAGGCAGATCCTGGTAGCAGACACATTGCTGCTGCGCCAGCCATGGGACCTTGAGCAGGGCACCCACCAGCTCCGAGCCTCTCAGTTGTCACCTGCCACCCGGAAGTAAGAGGAATTACTGGGACCGCCGGGCTGGGCGCAAGGCCTGGAATCTCATAGGGGGGCTAATACCCGAGAAAACCCAAGCTAATTGCAGATACAGATGCGGAGTCTCCAGAAACCCCGGCTGGCGGTCCCGGGACAGCGGGGGGCGGGGCGTGGAGCTGGGATTCCCTCCCCGTGCGGGCCAGGCTGCCACCCGAGCGCCTGGCCACAGTGGTGGGCATGAGTCATCCCTGCTCACGGCTAGCGGCTGGTGACATTTCGAAGGCGGCTGCCTGGCTTCGGCTTTGCCGGCGGCAGGGGCATTTTTAAATGCCCGGTGGATGTCGCGCACCGCAGAAACACACCAGAAGGGCGGCAGGACACGAGAATGGATGCAAAGTCGTGTGAGCGAGACGCGGGGCACTCAGAGGCCCCCCAGGTGACCGTGCGTGACGGTGGCCAGAGGGGCGCCTCGCCAATTCACCATGGACAGGAGCGTTTCTGGGAACTTGGGGATTACAATTCCGCATGCCTGGAATCGATATTCTATGCTCGTGTTATAATTCACTTCGCAAGGGAGAGGACGCAGCTCTCTGAATTCTTGGGTGGAGTAAACCACATATCCCAGGGATCACGGGGATTTCCGTGCTTATAAATCACACCCGGCAGTGGGTGGGGTGAGAGGGTGGAGGAGGAGGGAGGACAGGGGTTGGGGGGGCTGGGGAGGAAGGCCCAGAGCACCCCCCGCCCCCAGCCAGGATGACAAGTTCAGGGGAGGCCAAGGTGCCGCACTGATCATTGGCCCGGGGTGACTTTGCTGATGGGAACAACACAAAGAAGGAGGCCTGGCGTACTTGGGTTGACCAAAGTGACCCTTATCAGAAATGGCGAAAGTCCGTCGGGCTGTTTCTGTAAGCACCACAAGCCCCTCGGAGCCCTCCTGACACCAGCAGCCTCTCCTATATCTGAAAAGAAACAATGGAGATACTCGGAGGATTTTCTTCCCCCGGACCTGCTCCTGAGTGGATGTCTCTGCTTGTTTTTTTTTTTTTTTTTTTTTTTTTTTTTTTCTGCTGTGAGGAAAGCAATGCGGACGAAAGACCTAGAATGTACCAGGCGTTTCCAGGAGGGGCAGAGTCAGTTTGGGCTGCAGTCTGCCCAGCAACCCCCCCTCCCCCCGCCGTCTACCCAGCTTCCTCACAGGCCCTCCCAGACACCACTTTCCCTAGGGGTGGGGGTGGCGAGAAGCCCTGGCAGCAGCTCAGGGCTGGTGGGAGGCCCGTGTCCCTGGCAGGATGGGGCAAGCTTCCCTGGCAGAGCTCTTTCCAGCAAATTTGCGCCTCTCACCTCTAGGACGGCAGCTCCGGCACGGGGCCCAGACTAAGTGAAACACCTTCCTTGGTGTCAGCCCGCTCCATCCCGGGTCACAGTGGATGTCCCAGAATCAGCTGCAAGACTGGGCCCGACGGAGGATGCCACTTCTTAGGCTGGCCTGGGGATCACGGCCTGAGACAGAATTGGCTCTGAGCCCCCCGGGAGAGCCAGCCCCCACTCCGGCTCAGGAAGCAGAGGTAATAACTACTAACCTTCCCTCCGCCCCGCCTTCCCCTAACCTTGTCGTGAACCGTGGTTGTTTTGTTCAAAGCAGTGCTCGCACGACCAGTGTCACTTTAATGAAAAGCAGACCCTCGCTCACCGTTGCCCCTCCTTGGGCAACAGAGATAAAAACCTAATGGCATGTCAGATCCTTGATGGCAAACCCGCCAGGAAGACAAAATTATCAGGGTAGAGCGGAGGCAGTGGACCGTATCTGCTTTTGTACCATAAAATAACATAACCCGGTGACCCCCTCGTTGGCTGAAGGGGCACCCGGCTGGAAATACCGAGGCCCTCTTGCAAAAAAAGTTCCCGCTGCCTGCCTGTCCTCAGCTTTGCTTGGCAACCACCTTGCTGCCCTTTACTCCCGGTGCCCTCCCCTCAGGCGTGGCGGTCCTCATTTCAATATCCAAGGCACAAGCCCTTGATGACAACACCTTTATCACTATGCCAACTGTGACACTCTGATGGCAAAAGGTCCAAAGAAGGCTTGCTGTGTGCGCGCATGGACGAGAACACGTGCGCACGTGCACACACACACACGTGCACGCACACACGCCCTCCTCTACGACAAGTAACAATCCCCGAACCATCTCCATCTGACAACGAAGTCAAAACGTCCCTTACCTACCTACCGGGCCACTGCAGGACTCTCTTGACAATTCAAGAATGATATTTAATTGCATCCAAGAAGTGTTTTGAAACAACTTCAGAAACTGAAGAATGGTGAGAGGCTTTTAAGAACAACCCTCTTGTCAGACGAGCATAATGATCCTAGAGAACTTTCTCAAGTTGTGGGGCTGGCTGCCTCTGGCTATTTCTTTTCTTCCTTCTTCTCTCCTTCTCCCTTCCCGCCTCCTCCTGTTCACAAACATTTACTGAGCCTAGACCATGAGCTAAGGCCCAAGATGGGTTCTGGAGAAGCCTCCGTGAGAAAGACAGCGGTGGTCCCTGCCCAATTTCTAGCTACCCGTGTTGGCAGAAGCTGCTTCTTGCCCCCTAACATCTAATATCCCTTTCTTCCCCAATAATAAAACCCCTGGTTTTTAGCTAGGTGCATGGATCTCCAGGATAAAAATTACATATCCCAGGGACGCCTGGGTGGCGCAGTCGTTAAGCATCTGCCTTCGGCTCAGGGCGTGATCCCAGCGTTCTGGGATTGAGTCCCACATCAGGCTCCTCCGCTAGGAGCCTGCTTCTTTCTCTCCCACTCCCCCTGCTTGTGTTCCCTCTCTCGCTGGCTGTCTCTCTCTGTCAAATAAATAAATAAAATCTTTAAAAAAAAATTACATATCCCAGCCTCCCTTGCAACTAGATGTGACCACGTCCAAAGTTCTAGTTAATGGGATGTCAGCAGAAGTATTGTGGGGAGTTTCCAGGGAGTGTGATCAAAGCAACGGAAGCACAGCGTTTCCTCCGTCATCTTTCTTTTGGGCTGGAATGCAGATATGATGACTGGAGTTCAAGCAGCCATATCACGCCATTCTCACGTACAGAGAATGGCAGAGGAACAAGGTATGAAGAGCCTGAGATGGTAGAATCCCTTTGAAAAACTGGCAGTTTCTTGTACAATTAAACACATACCTACACTGCACTCAGAGACCTCACCCCTAAGTATTTATCCAAGAGAAATGAAGACCTACGTCCACACAAAGACTTGCAGAGAAATGTTCATGACAGGTTTTTCCATAATAGCCCCAAACTGGAGACAATCCCAATTTCCATCAATGGGTGATTATATAAGTTGTAATGTATTCATATAATGGGATACTGCTCAGGAAAACAAAGAAACAAACTATTGATACACATGAGAGTATGGCGGGACCCTCAAAATAGTGTGATGAGTGAAAGACACCAGGCCCAAAGGAATACATACTGTATCATTCCATTTATAGAGAATTCCAGGACAGACAAAAGCACTCCCTCCGTGGTGACAGGTGTCTGAACAGTGGTTGCCTATGAGGGGTGGAAGTCAGCCAGAAAGGGGCACGAAGAAACTTTCCGAGGTGATGGAAACATCCTATATCTTGGTGGGGCTGTTGATTACCCGACGTACACGTTTGTCAAAACTCATCAAACTCCATACCTTCAGGATCTATGTGTTCCACCCACATGTAAATTATACGGTAATATGAACAATCATACGATGATAACGACAGCCTCAAGCCCCTTGACTTTGCGAGGCCACTCTTTTAGCCCTGGACCCTATTTACATGAGACAGCAGCTTCAAGCAGTCCGAGTTGGCATTTTCTGTCCCTTCTCTACCCCAGTCACCGATCATATGATCGTGCGGCTGACTCTCTCTGCTCCGCGCCGTGAGATCAGCGACGGAGCCCATCCTAGGAGCCGGGGCACGGGTGGATTTGAGAGCAGGGCTCGTCTGAGTGCCACAGTCTCTAAGAGTCTCTCCATGCTCCTTGTTCCTGGGTTTCCTAGGTCTGAACTCAGCAGCTCTCCTTCCCTCCCCTCACACCTAAGAGTCCCCTGGGCACGCAGGATCCCACCTCGTGGGGTTCACGTTGGCCAGCTGATTGTTCTTGAATGCAGTGCTAGGACTATTCTTAGCACGCTGCCAATCCCTAAGAGGCTCTGAAGATACATGCGGCCGAGTAACAGCTGCACTGTGGCCATTACCAATGCCATTAACATCATCATTATTGCGGGGATGTGGCTTATGTGGTGTGTCCATCAAGGGGGGGTTTGGGGGCCTTTTCTGTAGCCCAGGGCACGTGCAGCTTTCCATTTGGAACGGGGGTGGCTTCGGGGAAACACACAGGCGGGGCTGGCATTTCTGGAAGCTTCGGTAGGCAGCTGCCTTCCTGGAGGGATTTCAGGTCCATCCTCAGTCCTCCTCTTCCACCCTGCTCAGTTCTGCCCCCTCTGCCTTGCCCAGCGGCCACCTCATCGGCAACCACAAATTTTACAATTAGAGATTCATTCCTTTGACTCTATGCTGTCACTGACATTAAAAGGCAAGTCCTCCCCGCTGTCTTTCCTACAATTGTATTTTCTCTCTTTTACCATTTTCCCATTTAAAGGAAGGAAGTGCAATACATAAAAGGCAGCATGAGAGGTCATTAGTGCAGACGGACGAACATGGAGAAAAGGGAGGTGGGGTGAGGTCCGCGAGGACAACACAATGATAAGAAAGATGAATGCTTCCTGTGTTTCCAGCGCGTCCTGGGTGTTGGCACGTGTTATACGCTCAGGGTAGCTCTGTTTCGGAAGTTTTATCTCAAACCCTCGGTGGTTACTATGCACCAGACACCAAAGCAAGGGCTGTACAAAACCTGACTCGTGTAATTCTCCTGACAATTGCGTTGGGTAGGTATATTAGTAACCACATTTGGTACAGCAGGAAAGTGAGGCACAGAGAAGTTAAGTGACGCTCTAAGTCACATGGCTGGTGGGTAGTTGGACTGGAATCCAAACCCCGCCGCCCCACCGCTAGGACTGTGCTCATAGGCACTCTTCCGTGACCACAAGCTAATGGGTTATTGCTGCCCCATCGCTGGGTGATCCCACCTGTCCAGACACCTTGCTTTTTCATTCAAACAGCATTGCCTTCAAGTGAGATGTCTCCAGCTTCAGGGCTCACCTGCGTAATCCCAGGATTTCGTTTCCCTCCCCAGATATTTCCCCAAAGCCAAACAATGTGGTATCTGTTTCCTTTTAAAAAAAAAAAAAGGTCTAAAAGCAAAACACAAGAACAACAGCAAAATCCTTGACCAGTTGATGTCATGCCATCTTTGTGACTCGGGGACACTGGGGCCTAGGTCGCAACCCTGCGGGCCTCTGAGACACCTTTCCTGGGACTTTAGGGTGAGGATCTTTGAATGGCAAGGGGGGAGAAACCCCCAACCAATAGTTCAATCATTGTTCATCAGAGCCATAAGCAAAGGAAGGAGATACATGCCTGAGAGGTGCAGAGGACAAACACCCGAGTGTTTTTTAGTGGAAGAAATGCACTGTGGTGACTGTGGAAGATGCTAGAAGTTGTCGGCTCTGGCACAGGCACGTCTACAGACCTGGGCAGTTGGCAGCTTGCCGAGGAGTGGTGGGGGTGAGGTTTGGAATGGCACCTGGAGTCTTTTTTTTTTTTTTCCCAGAGAAATGAAAACCACATGTGTAACAAAGGGGAAGCCTGCCATTCCGTGGAGAATTTTCTACTCATACCTGAGTGGAATGGAAATCTGTGAACTTTGTTCCTGCCTCCACGTCCTTAGGCTAAGGACTCTGGTGTTTCATTGTTCATGGAGGCCACAGCAAGGGATGGTCCTGCTTTGGAAACATGAAGGCAAAGAGGACCAGGCCTCCTACTGGCTTGACAGATGCAAAAGGAGGTACTCTTCTGGAAGGTTCAGGGAAGAGATAGGGTTCTGACTAAAATCAGCTGGTGCTCCGGGGCCGGGGGTATAAGGACAACCATGGCTTCCTGCCCCCATAGCCCTCCACAACCTGACTGCGGCTCTCGATCTCTGACCTGCAGCCCTAGCCTTTCCTCGGGGTCAGGATCAGGGGTCACTCCAGGCCAGCATCCCACTGGAGCCTTCCCTGAAACATCATTATCCATCTGTAGCCATACCAGCTTGGCCCAGAGTTTCTCAGAACTTGCTGGCACAGAACCTCACCGCTCACCACAACCTTGTAACTCCTTAATAGCCGACCCCCATCTGTGAAGCCCCCATGGGTGTCACCACTGTCAGAGTGCAGGGGACCATCTTATCCCTTCTTATAGCTGGTTCCACCATCCATTGACTGCCCAGTCCAGTACGTAGATCCCCCGTGGCCCAGGTCTGGCCTGTCCCATGCTAGAGAGCCCTCTTTTTGATGAACTGGGGTTCTCGATGGACGGAACTGAGGAATGAATGGGCATCTATGTGCACCCAACCTTGTGCTACGATGTGCCACACGCTTCATCTCACGGGTTCACTGGATCATCCTCTGGGGCAGATATCATCATTCCTGTTGAAACAGCCTGGACACCTAGGACTCAGAGTGGTTAGGTGGCTTGCCCATCATCCCCAGCAACCTTTCCTAAAAGACTTCTGTCAGAAAGTGTCGTTTTCTACACCTCCCAACTGAAGGTTCAGAACAGACATATAACATATACATTAAAGGCTCTGACAACTGTTTGACTTTCTTAAGGAAATTGACACCCCCTCCCCAACGTCTAAAACCTCAACTCTTGTTCACTTTTTTAAAAGATTTATTTATTTATTTGAGAGAGAGAGAGAGAGAGGAAGAGAATCTCAAGCAGACTCCCTGCTGAGCACAGAGCCAGATGCGGGGCTCGATCCCCAACCCTGAGATCATGACCTGAGCCAAAACCAAGAGTCAGACAGATGCTCAACCGATTGAGCCACTCAGGCGCCCCTCTTTTTCACTTAAAAAAAACAAACACATTTCCCCAACTTATTTGACCATAGAACATCTTCTCCATGCAACTTGCAGTAAATTAAATTATTGTACGACAAAATCCACCCCTTCTCTCTAAACTGTCATGGAAAGAGTAAACTTCCTTGTCCCCATTGATGAGAGGCTTGGCCATGTGGTTTGTTTTGGCCAACGGAATGAGGATGGAGGTGACAGTGCGCAGTTTCAAGTCTCGACTTTAAGAGACATCGCATGTTTCCATTTGCCTTTTGTGCTTTTCCATTCTCCACGAGAAGAACGCGCCCCAAGGGGCTGCCGGCCCTCCATACTGGACCCCAGAATAAGACACGTGGAGCAGAGCTACCCCAGCCAACTGGCAGGTGCATGAGTGAAAAATCAATTCTAATCATTGTATGCCACTGAGTTTTGGGGTTGTTTGTTACACAGCATCGCTATCAGTGGCAATAGCTACCTGATACGCTACTCCTGCTTACTATGTCCTAGAACCCTAGCAGTCAGTGGAACTTCTTTGGGAAAAGCTGAGTCATAATCAGTAAAAGGCCAAGCCAGTGTCACAGTCAAAGCCTCTAATGCCCAAACCTGCTTGCTCCACCGCACCGAGATGAGGGAGACCAGCCACAGTTGCCTTGAGGGTTGGAAGGCTGCCCAGAGATAGCGCACTTTGGGGATTTCTTACTGCGACGGAAATACAGGGGCTGGGGCAGGTGAGGGCTGCAGAGTCTTCAGGTCGGCACTGAGGCCGGTTTGGAGCCCTCAGGCAGGGGCACCAGAGGCAGGAAACCCACACGTGCTGCTGTAGTCTATCCTGGGGGGCCAAGTCCTCCGAGGCACTGAATTGCAGAGGTTATGATCTCAGACTTGGTTAGGTCTACTTTCAAGTTCTCGCCTTTCCTAAGCCTGCAGAAGCCACATTATTTCCAAGGTCCTTGTCAGTAGCCTAAATTCATACCAATTTGCTGAGTCGCTACAAAGTGCAGAATTGATGGTACTGGAAGACATTAAACAACCTCCAACCCTTTAGACCATGTCAACAGATCATCCGTAGCTTCAATTGCTGGAGCATTCCATTAAATCCTTGCGGTTTCTCCCCAAAGAGTAGGAATGCCCTTCTATCATTTAAAAGCAGATGGAAGCCTGGGAGGATTTTCACTTCAGCTGGGACAGCAGTTTGCCCTGAGCCAAACTCTAGAAAGAGTCGGTTAATCTTGACTCAAGAAATAGATGTAGAGCACCCTTGGGTGGGTGGTGGGTGGGGGCTGCCATCCATCACAGGGTCTGCAGGGATCTGGCCCAGTGGGGAGAGAGGTGGACCGGGGACCACGACAGTGCGATGTGCTGCGGGGGCCGGGGAGGTCTGACAATTCTGCAGAGGCGGAAAAGGAACGACCACGGGCTGTCCCTATACGGAGGTCACTGTGAAGTCCCCTCCAGTCTACCAAGGAATAGCTACAGGGCTGCCGTCACAGTTAGGCCCGTGCAGTGTGCACGGAATGGGTGTGATTTGTCATCCAGGGCAGGAAGCTCCGCCCAGGAGCTGTGACGGGCCAGCTGGAGAGGGCGTGAGCTCCGAAATGCCAACCTAAGGGGAGAAGGAATGTGCCCTAGGAGGCAGCCCCGGAATGTGACCGGGAATGAGGAAATGCTAAATTAATAAATCTAATCCCTTGTCTTAAGCTCTGTTTGGAAAAAAAAAAAAAACGTAAAGAAGAGGAAGAGGAAGGAGAAGGAGAAGTAGCAGCGGCAGCAGTTCATCAGCCATGGAAATTTCCAGAAAAATGAGACCTGGAAGCAGAGGCTGGTGGGGATCACTGAGCACGTCCAGGGCAGAGGTCCTGGCTCAGAGGCCTTGAGCATGTGGGTTTCCCCTGCGCAAGGGCCAAGAGCAGGGCTCTGGGACTTGGGTGAGGCAAGCAAGCCCCCAGAGACACCTTTAAGGAGGCACTCACTGCCAAGGTCCTGGAAGTACAGCGTCTGCCCTTGACAGTGAGTGGGCCCCAGGTGCCTCCCTTGCTTCTTCCGAGTCCCAGCCCTGGCCGAGAGGCTAAAGGCACCCGCTCCAGACTTGGGAGGTGTGTTTTGAATCTCAGCTCAGCCATTTGTTAGACCCGATGATCTTGAGCCAGTTCCTTAAGGCTCTAAGCTCCAGTTCCTCCATCTGTAAAATAGGGATGCGGTTCCAGTCTCAAGGATAACGGAGGATGATGCTTGCAGAGTACTAAGCATTGAGCCTTCAGCCCAGGCACACCTCAGAGACATGGCAGCTTTACTTCCAGGCCACCGCAATAAAGCCAATATCCCAAAAGAGCGAGTCGAACGAACGTTCTGGTTTCTCAGTGCATATAAGGGTTATGTGTACTCTATCTCATAGTCTGCTAAGTGTGTGATGGCAGCATGTCTAATACAAATGATGCACGTACCTTCAGTGAAAGGCACTTTATTACTCAAGAATGTTAACCATCATCGGAGTTTTTGGGGAGTCCTAATCACTGACCACAGATCCCTGTAACACTGTAACAAGAATGACAAAGTTTGAAATACTGAGAGAAGGACCAAAATGTGACCCAGAGACCCGAAGTGAGCAAACGCTGTTGGGAAAATGGCACCGACAGACTTGCTTGACGAAGGGTTGCCACGAACTTTCCATTTTTATCTTATTTTATTTGAACTGCCAATTTTGAAAAAACCAACCAAACAAACAAACCCACAATATCTGAAACGTAACAAAGGGCAGCACAATACAAAGAGGGAGGCCTGGCCACGGTTCTGCCTCGCTAGGAGAGAGTCTCCACCCAAGCTTCTCCGAGAACTGTTTCGTAAGGTCACTGTAATGGCGGCTGCAGTGTGCTGCTCGGGCTCCCGTTCAGGACCGCAGGCCTGAACCCGCCCCCCTCCCCCCACCCCGGGCTGCTGAGGGAGCCACTGGTAGAAAGGTCTCCGCCTTACACCCCTGCGGGGGCTGCCTCAGCTCCCTTCCCAGGGCAGCCTGCATCCAATGACCAATCGTCTAGGGGTACCCAGGCCCAAGGCCCTCACACCAACTTGCGACAATTCCGAGAGCTGAGGCCTCTCCGTTGTTCCTCCCTGGCCCAGTCCAGTTTCCCTCACTCCCCCACCAGCGCTCACTCCAAGAACTCCCCTCCAGGTACTTCCAGCACGTCACATGCCGACTTTACTCAGGGTCAGGTGCCACTCTGGACCAATTCGCAGAGCCCAGTGACCATTTTAAAAAGCGGTAGCTCCCACGGTTCTGGGGGAAGGGGCAGTAGACGGAGCCAGCGAGCCAAGGGGAGCCTAGAGTCACTTGCAGACAGCGTTGCCATATTTTTGGTCGTCCAGCGTCTGAAGCCCCTTTCTCTGAATCTAGGTAGGAGGCAGAGCCCCCTGTCACTTGAGCAGCTAAAAATGCACGGCACTTGCTAGAGCAGATGCTCTTGTGCCCACGCGTAAGCACTTGGAACTCACGGCTCCTGTACGCGCCAATGGAAGCCACGTGACTCCATACAGGGCAGGCTGGGCCGGCAGGGACGTGGACATCCCCCCGGCGGGAGGTGGTGGAAGGCCACCCTCAAGCAATGACAGGTGGGAAGTGGTGGAGCTAAACTCGGGTGGGCTTCCCCCCTCAGGTGGGACAACCCCAAGAGGGTCTATACTGCCCCCCAGAGGTGCACTGTGGTGACCTGCTTCATTCTGTGTCCTTTACTGGCTTTTGCCTTTTCCTAGCTCAGAATCTCACTTCCCTACTGGTCCTTCCTGGGATCACTTCCCAAGGAAACTACTCACATTTCAGTCCTTATGGCAGAATCATCTCCTGGAGAAACCCAAACTAAGACGGTCGTCTTTCCAACGTGCTCGTGGTAGGTCATGTGCCCTCAGGCTCAGCCAGTCAGAAATGCCTGGCATAGATTGGATTCTGGAGCCAGGGGCAGCAGGGGATTCTTTCTGGCAGCAGCCGCCGTGGCCAAGCATCATTTCCAGCAGAGGCCAGCGATCAAAGGAGTTGAGTGTCATTGGCCGTTAGTAGAAGCCGGTGCTCTCTCTGGCTTTGGTCTGGCTCCCCAGCTGCCCTCGGATTTTACCTGCTCTCCAAGACTAGTTCAGCAGCTTTACCGGCAGCTTGGTGAACGCTCCACCTAGTACAGCTCCAGCAATTCCTTTAATGCTCCCACTGAGCCAGTCTTCCTTCTAAGCACCAAGCCACTGTCGGTAATGTGGCAGCCCATGTCATTTGCTCATAAGCAGAGAATGTGATAGTCGGGCTAGTGGGAATGTTTGGCATCACTCTGCATTAGTCTGATTAGTCATCCTGGTTTGTAGATTTAAGTCTCCGTTGAGCTGGAAGAGCCAGCCAATCCATTCTCAGGGGGCCGAGGGCATCCGGTTTCTGAGGCTGCCAGACTGACGGTCTGACTGCTGCCAGCGGTGGAGTCACCAAAACGCCACCTCCAAGGAGGGCAGGCAGACACCACGTGTCCACGTCTCTTGAATCCAGGCTCCTTCTATTTGAAAGAGCTGCACGAAGACTTCCACCTGTCACTGAAGCCGACTCACATGTAAGCTTCCTTTTTCGGAGCAAGACTGCAAATGCAGTGAGCTGGGGAAGGTGCCAGTAGGAAGCTCTTTCTGCGGATGCTCTGTGCAGAACAGAGTAAGGACAGAAAGCTAAATGTGCAGCTTTGAGCTACCACTAAACCTCCTTCGTGCGATGGAGAGGAAAAAAAAGATTTTCTTACTTTTCTGCCTTCTCCCTTGTCTTGATAAAATTAACATTGCGAAGTGCCAGTCTCCTCTGAATGTGTGCAGAAAAAACATCAGAATAGAATAGAGTAGAATTGTAGAATAGAACAGAGTAGAATAAGAACAGAAGAGAGTAAGAAGAGAGTAGGGTGGGATAGGCTAGGCTAGGTTAGGATAGGATAGTATAAAACAGGAGTATGGTGGGATAGGATAGGATAGGTGTATGGTAGGATAGGATAGGGGTATGGTAGGATAGGATAGGTTAGGATAGAATAGGTTAAAAATGAAGGAAAAAAAGTTCCCAATCAAGAACAAATCTAGCACAGTGTCTGGCAGGTGCAAAGGGCTCAATAAATATTTTTATCGGATTATGAAAGAGAAATATTTCAACTGGATCTTGAGATGGTAGAGTGATGTATGAAAGAATGAGAGAATTTTTGTCTTTCCAGATTCCATTCTTCTCCTATTCTAAGATGTTATCAATTTTAAGAAGCAATTGATTCATTAATATACTTTGGGAGAAACGTTGTAATAATTAAATATAGATAGTTCAGTTTAAAAATGATAAAACAGGAAAAACGCATTCATATTAGAATTGAGAAAATAGGGAAAGTCATCTGTGAGTATTCAACTGCATTGCCCAACTTTGATTAGGCATCATGGTTGGACCAGTAAAGAACAAAAAGAGAAATGAGACATGTCCAGGCCCTAATATTATAAATCCTTGAGTAACTGAAAATGTTGTGCAACTATGGTAACTGTTTCACCTGATTCTTTAAAAAAAAAATCAATTTTTGAAGAGCATTGTGCATGTTATACACAACTAATGAATCATCGAGCCTTACATCGAAAACCGGGGATGTACTGTATGGTGACTAACATAATATAATAAAAAATCATTATTAAAAAAAATAAAAATAAAAACAGCTGGAACATAAAAAAAAAGAATAGAATAGAATAGAATAGAACAGAATAGAAGTATGGTAGGATAGAATGGGATGGGTTGGGATGGGATGGGATGGGATGGGATGGGATGGAATAGAATAGAATAGAATAGAATAGAATAGAATAGAATAGGAGTATGGTAGGATAGGATAGGATAGGATAGGATAGGATAGGATAGGATAGGATAGGATAGGATAGGATAGGATAGGATAGGATAGGATAGGATAGGATAGGATAGGATAGGATAGGATAGGATAGGATAGGATAGGATAGGATAGGATAGGATAGGATAGGATAGGATAGGATAGGATAGGATAGGATAGGATAGGATAGGATAGGATAGGATAGGATAGGATAGGATAGGATAGGATAGGATAGGATAGGATAGGATAGGATAGGATAGGATAGGATAGGATAGGATAGGATAGGATAGGATAGGATAGGATAGGATAGGATAGGATAGGATAGGATAGGATAGGATAGGATAGGATAGGATAGGATAGGATAGGATAGGATAGGATAGGATAGGATAGGATAGGATAGGATAGGATAGGATAGGATAGGATAGGATAGGATAGGATAGGATAGGATAGGATAGGATAGGATAGGATAGGATAGGATAGGATAGGATAGGATAGGATAGGATAGGATAGGATAGGATAGGATAGGATAGGATAGGATAGGATAGGATAGGATAGGATAGGATAGGATAGGATAGGATAGGATAGGATAGGATAGGATAGGATAGGATAGGATAGGATAGGATAGGATAGGATAAACTGAGCCCACTACAGGCAAACAAAACCATTTTACTTAGTGGTTCCTGACCCGTCTTCCCTTTCTCCCATGAAACAAATGTCCTGCAGCTTCACCCCCAGAGAAGAGGGTGACAACAAGCAAAAAGAAAGTTCCCTTGCTACCTCGGACTGCCTGTGAACGGTGAGTCAGAAAGGCTGTGGCAGGCTGAAGCTCCATTTACACACTGACACACTCCTGTCTTGTTAATATTTGCACTGAACAAGCCATTTTCTGTGCTGACATTTTGCATCTAGTTAAATGCCAGCAAATCCAGAGAGATGTGACTTTGACCTGTGGTTCTGCCCTTACGGACAAGCGTCAGATGCTTTGCTACTTTCATTTTAATTTCTTATATTCCACATTTTGGATTCTTCCATTTCTGATTTTTTTTTTAAACTGGATGTAATGCGTCAGACTTAACATTATCTCTGCTGAATATTTAATTGGGAAATGTTGTTAAAAAGGCATTTGGCTTAAATGATCTAATTGTATGCACAGATATTTCTTTTCTGACAGTAAAGTGGCTTTGAATGATTTTTGGTATTATGGGGGAATTACAGAAAAATTTGCCTTAAAATGTTCAATACTGGTTTTGTGTGTGTGTGTTGTTTTGTTTCATTTTTTGAGCTCGTGGCTTTGCTGAAGACAAGGAAGAAAGTGCTGCTGAGTATTCCTTTAAAAAGTCTAGGGAGAGGGTTGGTGTAGTAATGGACTCAGGGGCTCTGGAGGAAAACAATGTTCAAACCTGGCGCCCTCTACTCCCTACATCTCTGAGATGCGCAAAAGAGGCATAGAGTTCGAGGCCTTTCTGCTCTCCAGGCTGCTCCCCAGCTGTGAGACGGGGAAGCAGGGGTGAGGCACTCCACGAAGGCCCACCCCTTTTTTCTCTGTTTCCTCCCACCAGCCCTGCCCAGTGGCTCTCAGACCTCACCCTCTGGCCAGAGCCGAGGAACAGGAGGCATTGATCTTTGGCCGAAGCGAGGCCCCTTCTTAACACTTTGAAATTGGGACCCAGGGAGCTTAGTAGGTCTGCTGAGTCGGAGGGGTGATGAACGGCTGGTCTCCGTCAGGCAGAAGTGTGGAGGGGGCCTGTGGCCTGGTGAGCTAGAAGGCCCTGACCCCGGCTTCTGTCCTCCCAGCTCTTGGCTGCCATTCCTCCGGAGCCCTGCCCGGGCAGTGAGCCCTGCACCTAGGAACTACATCAGCTGAAGTCTCTTTAGTTAGCTCTGGGGGGCCTTTGGTTTCCTGAGGTCAAACAGTCTTGGATGAAACGGGTGGTCTTCCCGAATTTCTCTAAAATGGGTCCTGTTCCCTCAGCAAATTCCATTTGAAAATAAGGGCCATGTCTTCATCCAAAGAAGAAAAGAATTGGCCATAGACCGAGGTTGTGTGGAGTTTGGTTCATGACACTTCGGAATTAGGGTCGGGCCATAGAATCCAGATGTTTGGAGTCTATGAATAAGATGGAAAATTTTCTTCCACTCCTTCTCCTCCTCCTTCTTCTTCTCCTTCTCCTCCTTCTTCTCCTCCTCCTTCTTCTCCTTCTCCTTCTCCTCCTTCTCCTTCTCCTCCTCCTCCTCCTCCTTCTTCTCCTTCTCCTCCTTCTCCTTCTCCTCCTTCTCCTCCTTCTCCTCCTTCTTCTCCTTCTCCTCCTTCTCCTTCTTCTCCTTCTCCTTCTCCTCCTCCTTCTTCTTCTCCTTCTCCTTCTCCTCCTCCTCCTCCTTCTCCTTCTCCTCCTTCTTCTCCTCCTTCTCCTTCTCCTCCTCCTCCTTCTTCTTCTCCTCCTTCTCCTCCTTCTCCTCCTTCTCCTCCTTCTTCTCCTTCTCCTTCTTCTCCTTCTCCTCCTCCTTCTTCTTCTCCTTCTCCTCCTCCTTCTTCTCCTCCTTCTTCTTCTCCTTCTCCTTCTTCTTCTCCTCCTTCTCCTTCTCCTCCTCCTTCTTCTCCTCTCCTCCTTCTTCTTCTCCTCCTCCTCCTTCTTCTCCTCCTTCTTCTCCTTCTCCTCCTCCTCCTTCTCCTCCTTCTTCTCCTCCTCCTTCTTCTTCTCCTTCTCCTTCTTCTTCTCCTCCTCCTCCTTCTCCTCCTTCTTCTTCTCCTTCTCCTCCTTCTTCTCCTTCTCCTCCTCCTCCTTCTCCTCCTTCTTCTTCTCCTTCTCCTCCTTCTTCTCCTCCTCCTTCTTCTTCTCCTCCTTCTCCTTCTCCTCCTCCTCCTTCTCCTCCTTCTTCTCCTCCTCCTCCTTCTTCTCCTTCTCCTTCTTCTTCTCCTCCTTCTCCTTCTCCTCCTTCTTCTTCTTCTCCTCCTTCTTCTTCTCCTTCTCCTCCTTCTTCTCCTTCTCCTCCTCCTCCTTCTCCTCCTTCTTCTCCTCCTCCT
>NW_024423319.1:90900391-90903237 GCF_017311325.1 Ursus maritimus
CTTCTCCTCCTTCTTCTTCTCCTTCTCCTCCTTCTTCTCCTTCTCCTCCTCCTCCTTCTCCTCCTTCTTCTCCTCCTCCTTCTTCTTCTCCTTCTCCTCCTTCTTCTCCTTCTCCTTCTCCTCCTTCTCCTCCTCCTCCTCCTTCTTCTCCTTCTCCTTCTCCTCCTTCTCCTTCTCCTTCTTTTCCTTTTCTTGATTCTGAAGAATTTCTCTGAGGCTTATATTCTCCTAGCGTCACATCATAGCTAGCTTGCCTTCCTCCCCCATTCATTCGGTCTTCCAACCACCCTTAAACGCCTACCCCACCCTGGTGTTTTCTCAGGGGCTGTGGGCTCAGACCCTGTCCCTCAGCCGTACTTTCAACTCTCAACCACACACTCAACTTTGCCTCAAACTCTGGGCTCTCTAGAGAGGTGTGCAAGTGCAAACTTGTCCCATAAGCCTCTCCCTCCACAGCTGTGAGCCTGTGTGAGTGGGCTGCCTTGAAATGTGAAGGAGGGATACAGGTGTGTGTCTTGGTGGGGGGCATTCACCTGGACGGAAGCATTGTGGCATTTTTCCTGCCCTTCCACATTTCACTGCCAACCCCCCCCCCCGCCACCAGCCAAATCGGGGTCTTCAGGAGGACTGTTGTCACCTGTGCAATGAGAACCTGCCAGAAGGGGTAGCTGGCTGGCAACCCTCTGCAGACGTGTGATTTGAGCTGATGAGTCTTGTACGCTGCCCACCGCAGTGCCCTGCAATTCCTGGGAGGGCCTGACCTGGCCCTAGGAGGCTGGGGGCCCAGAAAAGCAGAGACCAGCACCTGCTTCCTGTCTGGAGAATCTGGAAGGAGGAAGGGTAGCTGGAATCACCCATGATAGCAGGTGAGGGAGAGAGGGCAAGCAGGTAGCAAGACTTAACTCCCAGAACTTGGAGTGGCAAGGGTGAGTGAGCCTCCGGGGCGACCGAGCGAGTCCTGCAGAAGGTAAGCCCTACCTCCTGGGGAGGGGGCGGCAGCAAAAGGCCTTGGGGTGAACCACGGTGGGCAGGAATTGAGGGGTGCCATGTGAGGGAAGCTGGGGGGGGTGGCTCTCACGCTCATCTGGCACAGCGCCGTAGTCAGGGACTGGCGGGGCCTCCCGAGCCCTCATAAATATGCCCCAGGAGAGGGCATCATCCGGGTTCTTTTGGGGAGAGCCCATCATGGGATTAGGGGAGGGCTGGTCAGATATGACTGTATTCTTTTCTCCCATTTCTCCCCCCACCCGTGCCAGATGCCAGTGTGTCAGAGACGGAAGGAAGGGAGGGAGGGAGAGAAAAAGGAAGGAAGGGCCCAGAAACAGCCAAGGGGATGGACTAGTGGAAGGATGAAATGGAAACAGGGCAAGTGCTTCCTCCGTCCCCATTGTAGGCCCCTGAGTCTCAGGCCAAGCCTGAGAGGATCAGTCTGGGCAATTTAATCCCCAAAGGTACTGGGAGGTATGACAGCTGGTAAAAATGTAAAGGGATGGGGGCGGGGAGCTGACGGTCATAGGTGTGAAGGCAAGTGTTGGAGAAAAATTGTTTCCTATTACTCCCCGCCCCCACTTGGTTTCAGTCTGCGTAATAGGCCATTTCTACATGCATCTACTAACCAGCTCCACACACGCTGACTTTTGAGGGAGGGGCATTATTATCTTCATGTCATGAGGACACTGAAGCTCAGAAAATTTAGGGTCCCTGCTCCACATCTTTGAATTCAAATCATTTCCTTTTTGGTCAACTCCCTAATTCTCGAATTCTTCATGTTATAAAATAGGAAATGCCCAGACTTAGGGTGGTAGTGTGGAGTCTAGGGAGGGTCTGGGGGGGGAGGGGCAGCAGGGGCATGAGGTCCCCCTGTGGCAGGTGGGATGCAGGCTGGGGGACAGTCCTACCTGCCTCCGCCAGTGATGGGCACACGGACACATGCGGACACACGTCCCGGGGCTTTCAGCTGTGGGAGAGCGGTGGTGGGAAGGGTCCCGTGCGGAATCCCCCGCACCCCTGAAAGCCCACCTTCCAGCAGGCTTCCCGGAGGACAGCCTCTGCCTTCTTCCTCTTTCTATTTAGGCGTCTCTGTGATGTTATATGCACGAGTGTACATGTATACACACACACACACACACACACACACACACACACAGGCTGACGCATACACACAATCATGAATACGCAGACACGTGTGCACATACAAATGCAGACCCACACGCACACACATGCACGCAGACTCCCGTGCACACACACACACACACACACACACGCACACACACACGCATGCGTGCAAGCTGATGTTCGAAGCAGTCGGGACCACGGTCTCTTTAATACACAGGCACATCTCCTCTCTGAGTCAAAGTGGCGTGCTGGGCTCAGGAGGAGGAATATTTTCTTCCCTGAAATAGCTGAGCGGTTTCCCCTGAGGAAATGATTCAGAAAAATGCTTTCTGCCCAAATCAGAACGTTCTTGAAGGGAAATCATCGGCCCAAACATTTGTTTTCTTGACATGGGGACAAGTGAGGAGCCCCCTCGCCCGTCCTTGGCTCCTCTGCGTTGTAGTACGTGCTGGGTGTGGCTATGGGGCTACCGGCCCAGGAAGACTGGGGCGGGGGAGGGGTGCTCTGCCATCCAGGTGCTCTCCCTCCCTTGTTCTTCTTAGGACTACTTAGGACTCGGATGCTCTGAGGCTCCCTCCGAAAAGAACTCCTTCTCTTTAAAGAAATCCCGGAGGAAAGTTCTGAAGACGGCTGTGTATGGTAAACGAACACAAGCATTTGCAAAAATGGTCTTCTGCAGCGATGAACCAGGGCGGAAGAGCTATGAACCAGGGGCAGAGGGTTGGGCCCAC
>NW_024423319.1:90903247-90909817 GCF_017311325.1 Ursus maritimus
GGGCCCACGCTTCTGGGTGGGGGCAGGGGAGAGAAAGAGAAAGAACTGGGCAGGGGGAGGGGGGAAGGGGGAGGAAAAAACCAGACATCTCCCGGAAACGATTAGAAAAAAAGGCTGAAATGCTGGATGGAACTGAAAGGTCCCGAGCCGAGCTTGGGGAGGTGACAGGCCACTCTCAGTCCAATGGGGCTAGATTCTATAGCCAAGTGGGGAACACTAAATGTGGCTGTGACAGAGTTGTCAGTCAAAACAAAAAAACTGCGTATCCATTGTTCTGGAGTAGCTGCCTCTCCTGGCCTGAGCACAAACACAGCCATAACAGCTAGGGCCCGGCCGGCCAGGGGCCCGCGCCTGCGGACGGCAGACCACCCATGTTGTTTGGGAAACCACGTTAGGCTTGTCCAGGAGGGCTTTTGAAGTGTCTATTATACCAAAGATAGCATTTTGAGGTCCTGAATGTTTATTTTGTGGGCTGTCACGTAAAAGACAGACAGCAGGACAGAGGAAAACTGTTTTAACTCAAGTAATAAATAGCATACGACTAGAAATGAAATCAGCTCAGGGTGATTGACGAGAGTTGATCAGGTCTCCCCCATTCTCCTGTGGAGCCACTGGAAGAAAGAGAAAGAGAGAGGGAGAGAAGGAGAAGGGGACAGGGGGAAATGGGATGGAAGAAGGGACGGAAGAAGAGACAGAAGGAAGGAGAGAGAGGAAGGAGAGGAAGGAGGGAGAGAGAAAGGGATGTGAGGGAAGTTAACACGATTCTCTTTGGTGTGTATTAACCACACCATAGGAAGTTTGGTGATTTTTTTTTTAGAGAGAGCAGAGGAGGGGCAGAGTGTGAGAGAGAATCTTAGGTCGGTTGCACGTCCAATGTGTGAACCCACTGTGGGGCTCGATCCTACAACCCCGACCCCGAGATCATAACCCGAGTCGAAATCAAGTGTTGAACGCCCAACCAACTGAGCCACCCAGGTGCCCCCACTATAGGCAGTTTTTTATGCCTTTCCCCGTTTGTGTTGGATATGTGGCCCTATTGTTCTAGTATTGTATTTTCCCACTGCAATAAAGACATGGTACCAAGAGAAATGTTTTCCTAACTAAAATAAAAAGAAAAGCAAAAAAAACCCAAACCAAAACCAAAACAAAAAACAAAACCAAAACCCGAATCAAATCAGTGTGGCGGTGCAGATAAATGGGCACTGATATCCAGTCTCAGTGCTTGGGGCAATATGGATGGGTGGGGACTGTGGCTCCCTGGGCTCTCCAATGCACAGCGGCTTGTGCAAAGGTGGCAGCCACCATTCAGCTCCAGCTGTTGTTGCCTTGAGGGAATGCCAAGCCTAGATTAAAAAGTCAGATCTGACTTTATGTGACATCTCCAACTTTTAAAATATTGGATCAATTTTTTAAAACCCATTTCAGGCTTCACTCACACTGGGGGCTTCTGGGTTGTCACCTGTGCTCTAAAAGGGCCACTGAAAGATAAGAAGTGAAATGTGCCATTCATTCTTCCTCTCAAATGCTCTGCTTTCCCCTCCAGATGCTGGCATCAGTAGCAGAGAGAGGGTGGTTTAGACTTCAGGGTTATCAGGACTTTCGAGTTAAAGGCAATGAGCAGAGTTGGTGGTGCTGTCGTTTTTAATGTTGTAGAAGTTTTACCCCTGCATTCTTTGGCGCTCTTCCCATTGAGAGTAGGGAGTCTGTGTCCTCTCCCCTTGAATCTGGGTGGGCTCTGTGATCCCTTTGACCAGTTGGTCCCAGAGAAAGTGATTTTTACATGACTTCTAGGCTGGGTTAGCAAAGGTCAGACAGTCTCCACCCAATTCCTTTGGAATATCTCTTCTTGAATGTATGTTCTTGGAATGTTCAGCTTCTTCGGCTCCCTCTTACGATACTCTTGGAATTCAGTTGCCATGCCAACAGAAGCTCAAGCCACAAGGAGAGGCCACGTGTAGACGCCTGGGTGGACAGTGGCAGCTGAGCTCCTGCCAACCGCCAGCCCCGTGCATGTGCCATCTTGGGCATCCAGCCCAATTGAGCCTCTGGAAGACTCTAGCCCCAGCCACTATCTGGCTGCGATGGCTTGAGAGTCCCCAAGTGAGACCTATCCAGCTAAGTCCAGTCAACCCACAGAACCCAAGAGACTGTAATAATTGTCGTTTCCAGCCACCAAGTCCTAGAGTGGTTTGTTACTCAGCGACAGGAGCTAGAACAAGCATCCAGTCAGTTACGAGCACGTGGGGTTAAAATGAGACCCCGCTAACACTGCAGACTCACTTAGTGTTCAACTCCCTGGTGTGTGTTGTCGGTGCCCCAGTTCTCATGGAGCTGGTGGGAGGAGGGAGGTGCTCGGCAGCCCTAAGCCTCAGTGCACTGGGAGGGCTGCCAAGCCAACTGTGGGAGCCCAGCTCGGAGCAGTCTCCACGTGAGGCAATTAAAATGTGAAATTTAACCTTTAAGAAAAGAGCCTGACTTTACCTTTGCATCTTGGAGATTTGGGATGCAGAAGACCTGTCAAATCCCTTCCTCTGCCCGGCCCTCATCACATTTCTGTCTTATGTTTGGACACAGGACTCAGACTGTGTACACAGGGCGAACGGGGTCTGGCGCCAAGAACACGGAGCAGCTCAGCATGGCTGCTTCTCCTCTTAGGAAAAAAAAATGATAGGAAAAAGAAGGAAAGAAAGAAAAAGAGACAGGAAAGGTGAAAGGATGGAAGAGAGATGAAGGAAAGAGGGAGGGAAGGAAGGAAGAAGGGGAGAGGAGATGAAAGTAGAAGAAAAAGGAAGGGGGGGAAGGGAGAGAGGAGGGGAGGGGGGTAGAGGGAGGAGTGAAGGGGGGGCTGGCGGGGGAAGGGAGGGAGGAGGGGAAGAAGGAAGGAAAACCACCGGCAAGGTAGAGCGGTGGGGTTTTTTTTATGTCTTGCTTTACCGAGTGAGGTACCCCTCATCAGAAGCAGATGTACTGAATCACGTCCGAGTCTACCTAGGCAGGAAGCGTCGGTTTAATTTACCCAGGTCACGGCAAATATGTTGTCATTCAGCATGTGGAACTGTTTGAACTTACAAGGAGTAACCCAGCAACAGCCATCACCCCACGTGTCCGCTGTGCTCTGATGATACCAGCGCAACGGCAATGGAGGCTCATAATTCCACAAGGTGACAAAAAATTGGATTCTGATGTTCACCTCCACCTGCGAATGAGCAGGGAGACCAGCTGAATACACAAATTCCTGGGGCCCGCGGGCACCGTGCAAAAGCCCTGCTCCACTACGCCCGGGCCCCTGCCCTCCGCTCGACTCAGGCCAGCGGCCAAGGTCGGGCCCAAGTCGCCAGCCCCGCAGCGGGCTTTTGTTGCTGAGAGCTACACCCCCTTGCCCTGCTGATCGGGTTTACAGCCGCAAGACCCGGCAGCAAAGCAAGGCGCAGCTATGAGCTCATCAATTCAGACCCCACTGTTCAGAAATTTAGATTTTTTTTTTTTTGGTCACTGAGAACCAGAACGGATGTTAATCTTGGTGCTATCCTTGAAAAAAATCAGTCAGAGTGATACAACAATAATATATAATGGTTACTGCATTCTGACACGGAACAAGGGACTGTCTGGAGTGCGTTACGTGGACTTCTCATCTAACCTTCAGAGCCACCCTGCGAGGAGGCCTTATGATCTTCTCCACTTTACAGGCGATGATTTTGAGGCTCAGAGGGGTTAAGGCTTGCCCGAGGTCACACAGCTAGAGCGCCGAGCTATGGTCTCAATCACGGGCGGAAAGGCAGCTCCAGGCTCAGTCAAGAATTCAAATTGCTTCTAAGAGCTCAAAAATCATCTCAACAGTCCCCATTTCTGTTCTTTAAAAAAGAAAATGACCCAGCCGATGATTCATACCTATACATTAAGCCCGAACTGCCCCCTGACCATCCCGTTAGCCTTTATTTCATGCCCACGGAATGAATAAAACTTCATCTGGCTCCGAAAGACCCTTGGATTCAGGCGCTTCACCCTTTTAGACCAGCATACCCAATTATTCCGTCGCTGAGGTTTCTCTCGCAGGCTAGGAGACTAGACTAATCACAGCTGCGTTGGAGGGGATGGCTGGGGACGGGATGTTTTAAAGCGCCATCTAGATTGGCAATCAGGGGCCAGCCCGTGTCATCAGCTGCCGCCTTCCAGGGCAGCGCAGCCACGGGCTGAGAGCCCTCGACTTCCACTTCTGTTGATGGGCACAGTTGGTGGCCTCTGGGGGTTGGCGGGAACCCAGCAGCCAAGGAGAGATTCTTTGAGCTGTAGGCAGCCGATTCATCTTGCGGGGAGAATGTGGGAAAGAGCGGAGGAATTTGGGGTCCCCTATGGGGCACAGAACAGAGCCGTTCCTGGGTTACACAGTGTCCCTGGGCCTGAGTTTGGGGGCAAGTGTGGAGAGAGGAAGATGGCTGTGGCACCGGCTCTGGGTACAGCTGGCAGGGCCCTCCGTGTGAAAGCCGGCCTGCCAGCTGAGGCTAAAACATCCTGGCCCCAAAGCCTAGCAGGGCAGGCTGAGGCTACCTGCTGCTTTACCCAATTCCCCATCCCTCCACCCTGTGAAAAGGCAGACAGCTGCATGGTTCCCTACAAACAAAACAGAACAAACAAGAAACACTTTCAGACGAGGGGCTAGGAGCGAATCTGTTGGCAAGTTGCAGAAGTGTCCCCTCAAACCTCTTGACTTTGGGTAGAAAAAAAGGCTAGGTCTCCAGAACCCTATGGTATTGGGGAATCACCTGGTTTGGCATCTGGTGTTGCCAACTAGATTCTTCTAGAGAAAATTAAAAGTTGGTTTCCTGGGAAGCCTCCTCATTTTAAGTTGGTTCCGCTATAAAATTTTTAAGAAGCCATGTGGACCAAAGAAAACACACCCAAGAGCTTCGCCTGGCTTGTAGACCTCCAGTTGTGGACCCTCAGAGAACCCCTGCCTCTTGTGGAGGTGGGGAAACCGAGCCAGAGAGGTGGAGAGACTGTCACCTCGAGGAGCAGCAGATGGCTTGCAAGCCCTAGGCCTGCCCCAGATACTCAAAGTGTCTCACCATCTCTCCACCTGCCTTCCTGGTTCCAAGGGCTCCCTGCGTCCCCAAGAGTTAGGGTCTGTGGCTGTGTGCCCAAGAATTCTTTCAACACCACAAAGGCCTCTTTGTGTGAGCTGGAAGTACTGAGGAGTGACATCCCTTGGGAGCAGCCTCAAGCAGTGGCTCTGGGGGGTTGGTGTATAAATGCCCCCACTCCCTGGCCCCTTGGGTGGGATAAGGCAGAGGCATGTGTTCAACCTTTCCCCGGAGATCCCACAGGATATTGTGATGCAGTTGTCTACCATGGTGGCTGGATTAAGAACACAACTGTCCCTGGCTGTCTTCCCTTTCTTGTCTTGCTGCCCCGTGTTTCCACCGCAGTTTCCTGTTATTTCCCAAAGAAGCTGGTTGCGTGGGAATCCCATGTCAGGGTCTGCTTGGGAGGAGAACCTAAACTCAGGCCAGGTCTGAATGGCTGGGATGCATCCAAAGAAGAGTGCCTCTCTCTGGGGTGCCTTCCGACACAAACAGTACAGTTATGGGGGTGGGATTTTTCTCCCTATCAGAGCCATGTACCCCACGACCAGTTAGAGAACTCTGGGCCTAATTAAGGGGTGCCTGTAGGTTCCAGGGTGGGGAAAGGGGAAGAAGACAGTAGAGACTGTCTATGCCTCTCCACAGCCCAGGGAAAGGCTATGCCTGGGAAGAGGAGAGGCTGGTTCAACTGCTCTCAGAAAAATAGAACATTCCAGCCTTACCCAGCACAAAATAATTACTGGGACCATGTTTCTGAATATCACCAAAATGCAAAATAATGAGCGTGGCGTTTCTATTTAATAATAATTTTATTAAAAGTAAAGTTCAGTGATGTGATGAAGCGGGGAAATAATCTTCCCATTTTTCTTTTTTTCCCCTCCCCCTTCCCCCCCCCAGCACTGAGAGGCAGCAGCACCAGCCTGAGACCATCATTTAACTCATTGTTGTCCGTGAGGATGACAAAGGCAGGTCCTCATTGTGAATTTTTCCCATGGCGCTTCTGGCTCAAGGAGGAACAGATAAAACCTTGGGAGGGGGTCTTAACCCTTGTTGTGCCATGGGCCCCTCTGACATGTGGGGAAATCTACAGACCTTGTCTCAGAATGATAGCGTTAAGTATATAAAATAAAATACAGAAAATCACAAAGGAAACCTGTTAGGTTGAAATACAGTTCTAAAAATATATTTAAAAAACCCAGATATGTGATAAATGCACATTTATTAAGGCATTAAATATGATCTAGTGGCAAGTCTAATAACTACCATAATTTCCAAGTAGCGCCAAGCATATTTCAAGATACCTGTAACAACCATAATGTGGTATAAAAATACTTATGATTTCTCTTGGTGATAAACTCATAGATGTTACTAATGTAACTGTGGCCTTGCTAAAGTGCAGTCAGAGGTTAGTGAAAATAAATACGAGATTTTTCTCCAATCCAAATTGACAGAGCCCCCCGTAGGGGTCCAATGACCCCATATTAACCCCCCC
>NW_024423319.1:90909824-90923867 GCF_017311325.1 Ursus maritimus
ATGAGGCATAGAGTGGAAAAAGCCATTCCTTGTCTGCCCTTCTGGTTTCTAGGGGAGATGTCAGGCGTTCTTCTTTGTGGAAAATTGCTCAATTGTCCCCACAGCCACATTCTTAGCAACCATTTATTGAACACCTACTGTGTTCCAGGCACTTTATTTACTTAAAAAAAATCTATTTAGGACTCCAGGTACCGGGAGGTGGTTAATCATACTCCCTGGTTCACAGCACATAATGAGCCCGGGGCCAGGTGAGGCCCGCTTGTGTCTCGTTCCCTCCCTGCCTCCCCCCTTCGCTGCAATCCACACCTTCATCCCTCTCGCTAGCCCAGGCGCGCCCTCTGGGCGCCTG
Source organism: Ursus maritimus (assembly GCF_017311325.1). Taxonomy (NCBI): domain Eukaryota; kingdom Metazoa; phylum Chordata; class Mammalia; order Carnivora; family Ursidae; genus Ursus; species Ursus maritimus. The sequence goes on from NW_024423319.1 coordinate 90,910,174, forward strand.
GGAGGGGTCCTGATATAGGCACGTCTCCGGGGAAAACAGGCACTGCCTTTCTGCCAGTGGGTTTCAAGTTTATGTGACCCATATCATGCTATACACCTCGTTCATTTTCTTTTCTTTAAAAGATTTTATTTATTTATTTGAGACCGGGCGGGGGGTAAAGAGAGCACACTTGGGGGAGGGGCAGAGGGAGAGGGAACAAGCAGATTCCCGGCTGAGCGCAGAGCCCTAGATGGGGCTCGATCCCAGGACCCCAAGATCACGACCTGAGCCAAAATCAAGAGTTGGACGCTTCACTGACGGAGCCCCCCAGGTGTCCCACCTCGATCATTTCCTTAGCTTTTTGCGTCCCACACGCCGTCATGAAAAGCCACCACCTCTGCTGCGTGTTGATGTAGTGTTCCTTCCTTCTGCTCCATGGCATGTCATAACGTACCTCCGCCTTATTTTTCTTAGCCGTTCCCCGAAGGCAGGGCACCCAGGTTGTGTTCAATGCTTCTCCGAGTCGTCCCCAACGGCGGCTCAACAGTGGACGTTTTTATAAAGATGTCCTTCTGGACCTGTACATGGGACAGTTCCTTTGGGCTCGGCACCTGCCAGGGAGGTCGCCAGATGCCCGTGCCTGCGCCGACTCTACCGCAAAGTCAGACTGCTCTGCAGAGAAGCTGCTGCGGTTTACGCAGCTGCCCGCCCTGCGGGAGATGCCCCTCTTTCCACATCTTCAGCAACACCTGATAGATTCACCTTTCTCAGGTTGGGCCATGTGGAAGGTTCTAAGAGATCAGGCTCTTTACACACTGTAGCAGATATTTTAGATGCCCCAAGTCCCATCTTCTCGGAGCACCTCTGCTTTCTGCCCCAGCGGTGACAGATTGGCCCGTAGGGGTTTCAGGCTCACGCCACAGTAGGGTCTCATCTCAAACACGCAGCACGCACCTGGACGGTTTTTTTTTTTTCATTTTTCTTTTTCTTTTTTCTTTTTTTAAGATTTTATTTCTTTGTTTGACAGAGAGAGACAGCCAGCGAGAGAGGGAACACAAGCAGGGGGAGTGGGAGAGGAAGAAGCAGAAGTAGGCTCCCAGCGGAGCAGGGAGCCCGATGTAGGGTCCTGGGATCACGACTTGAGCCGAAGGCAGACGCTTAAAGACTGAGCCACCGAGGCGCCCTGGAAGTTTTTTTTTTTCCTTTTTGCCTCAAGGCTTTTGTAAGGCATGGGAACTGGCTTGGCCTGGAAGCAAAGTCCAGAAATGTGGGGGGAGAGAACTCTACTGAGGGCAAATGCTCAACCTGCCTCATGGAGAATAAAAGCCCCGCGTCCTGTGCTGCTGGCAGATAAATCCAGGAGGCAACCTGTGTTTCTCAGAGGTCCTGGTGGAATGCAGCCCCCAAGGGCCCATATTGAAGACCGCGACAGTCAGTTTTGACTGTGGCTTTTGCTCCTTCCCGTGTTTCTCTTTCCCTCTCTCAGCCGCCTCACTCCTGCTCTCTGAGCTCACCTCCCAAATAAAGTACACACACCCAATCTAAGACACAGACGTGGTTCTGAATCTCCATGGAAACCCTGGGAGGTAGGTGTTCTTCTCATTTTACAGAGAGGAAGTAGGCTGAGAAAGAGGCAGTGACTTAGCCAAGGTCACACAGCAGGTGGCGGACGGCCCTGCCTTTGGGACCTGTGCTTCGGACGATGCCAAGGACTGCTGGGCAAATAAAGCGATCCCTGTGAAGTGGCCAGAGATGAGTGTAAGTTCTTTGCTCATTTATTCCTTCATTCAGCAGGGACTTACTGGGGGGCTACAGTGCTCAGTATCGGAGATATAGTAGTCAATGAATAAACACATTGAGTTCCCTCAGGAAGCTTGTATTCTAGCAGGGGATGTAGATGAGTAATTAGAAAACTAATCGCAGCTTCCTTAATTGTGCGTTCTTTCTGCTACTTTCCATCAGTCCAGATTGCATTTGGCTAGATGGAACAGAAACCAGATTCCAGTGGCCGAAGGACAAAGGCCTTTGTCTTTCTTCTGTAAGAAGAAGTCTTCAACTAGAGCTGTCGCATTTGCCCCAGGAAATCATCAGGGTTAGAGACCGCTTCTCACTCCCTGTTCTGCCAACCTCACACGGCCATGAGATGGCTACTCCACCGGCTGTTATGTTATTAAATTATGACCATGGCCCAGGCAGGATGACAGGAGATAAGCCAAGGACATAAGTCAGAGGGTACACGCCTGCCAAGTCTTTCCCTTAAAACAAAACAAAACGGAACAAAATGAAAGGAAATGAAATAAAAACCAAAAGGACAACTTTCCTGAGAGCCCTACTTAGTAACTTCCACCGACATCTCTTCTCCTTGGCGGAAACTGGGTCCTTCGCTTATGTATAGCTGCAAGGGAGTCGGGAGTAAGCAGTTTTACTAGGTACCTCATCACCCCAAACAAAATTGGAATTCTGTGGGTGTCAGTGTTATGATAATGCAGCAGATGTAAGGGTACCCCACTTACATCCCTTTCTCTGGCTGCTGTCGCTTACTAGTCCTGAGGACCCAGCAGGCCCAGAGGGTTGCAGATTTGGTAGCCCCTCCCCACAGCAGCCCTCCATCAGTGACGATCAGGACTTGGGGGATAAATACCCCAACTCCCTCGCCCCTCAGGTTGAATAACTCTGAGATGCATTTTCTCTATCATCTCCCGGAGTTCCCAAGTGAGATGGGTTCCAGTTGCTCATAGTGATAACTGGCTTGATAAGGTACCCTTGACTGGCTGCCTTCCCTTCCTTGTCTTACTTCTGGTGTCGGTTAACTTTATGTATCAACTTGGCTAGGCCATAGTGCCCAGTTTTTGTTCAAACACTAGTCTGAATGTTGCTGTGAAGGTGTTTTTTAGATGTGCTTACTATTTAAATGAGTGCTCTTCGAGTAAAGCCGAGTACCCTGCGTAGTGTGAGGGGGCGAGGAGGCCTCATTCATCAGCTACAGGCCTTAATAGAATCAAGACTGACCTCCCTGCAAGCAGTAAGGAATTCTATTTCCCCACAGCCTTTGCACTCGAGCTGCAACATGAGCTCTTCCTTGGACCTCCAGCCGGCCAGTCTGCCCTGCACATTTCAGACTTACCAGCCCCCACAATCGTGTGAGCCAATTCTTTAAAATAAATCCGTTTCTCTCACTACATACACAGGTATGCATGTGCGTGCCCCCCCCCCACACGCACACACACACGCGCCCCGATTGGTTCTGTTTCTCTGGAGAACCCCGATAACATACTTCCTCATCTAAGTCAGGCCATTTGCCAACCCATGGACTTGAGGGTCATATCCATTATCAGTAAGGATCATGGGAGAAGAGAATCTACACCAACATTTTGGGTAGTCATTGAGGGCCACAACTTGGTTCCCAGCAATGGTCTGGACACCGGAACTCACTACTCCTCTACTTTAATGCTTCGCATCAGACCTCTACCATTAATGCAACTCAAAAACTAACTTCCAGTTTCTGAATATCTCCGTCTATATTTTGAAGATAAAGACTCCAGCTCATGTGTGTTTGCTTAGCATGTTTGCCCCTGGGCAAATCAGCTACGGTCAGGAAAGCGGAGTCATGTGGAAAAAACATGGCCGCTGAGTGTGTTGGAAACAAATCCTGTGTGTGAGGTGGGCAATCTTCAGAGAACAGGGACCGGGCAGTCATGATAATAAGCACCCAGTATTGGGTGCCAGTGTTGAAGCTTTCTGCCAATTCTAAAACATGGCATTATTGACAATTACAGGGATAAAGAACATGAATGAGGTTATACAAATGGGGTTATTTCTGGATAAATACACATCCATAGAAATGTAAAATGACAACCCACTGTGAGGATGAACTTGTTGTCAGCAAAGATGAGATTACTGCAGCTTTCATTCAAGGGAAGAGCCTCCACATAGCCAGGATTCCGGCAGGTGAAGAGGATTCAGCACATGGGAATGGAATAGAAAGCGAAGACTGTATTCCCTCGCCACGTGGATGATACTCTCAGTACATCTTAGTTGGGCCATAAGATTAAGGCATTTTGTGGGTCTGGGCCTCTATACCTGTACTCTGTTATTATACAACATAGCCAGAACATCTAGAACCCCTCACACGTGAAATCATGCAGATGTGGTCTTTCTCCTCTGCCTTCTGTGGGGTGTTGTACCCTTTGGTGGTGCCCCTCACACTGTGTTCTGTAATAAGGTCAATAACTTTTGAATGGGGTAGCAGGTTAGATATCTTTGGGCCTTGATGTACGGCTATACCAGTGTCTCTCCCAGCATTCCATCTGCCATTGTGGCCCCAAGGAAGTGGAGAAGCATGTGCTTTCTTGGGAAGGAAGAGGTTTTGTCATGAGGAAAATTCCTTCCAGACAGGAAGAAAATTATCTGCCCCTTCCAGCCCAGGTGGAGGATGGGACAAGGATGAGAGAGAGAGGGAGGGAAAACACACAGACTCTTGCCTCCCCACTCTAGGCTGAGATCCCGGAGGTGAAGGAGAATATCAGTGACGGTAGGACTTTTGCACTCCCTGTTTGGAACTCAAGTGTGGAGACTGCTAGGCAGAGCAGCCCCAAGGCACCTGTTCGGAGCCATATATGGATCCCAGAGTAAAAATGGCATTGCAGTCTGAGCAGGTGGTGTTCCGATTATCTACTGCTAGATAATAGAGAATACCTACCAATTTAGTGGCTTAAAATAATGCCATTAATTTTGTTCACAAATCTGCAATCGAGGCAGGGCATGGTGGGGACAACTTTTCTCAGTTTCACGATGTATCAGCTGGGAGAGCTTGAAAACTGGGGTCTGGAATCATGAAGGCTCACCCACTCGCATGTCTGCCACTGGTGCTGGTTATTGGCTAGGAGCTCAGTGGGGATGTCATCCCTACATGTGGCCTCTCCATGGGAGCTGGACTTCCTCACAACATGGTGCCAGAACTCCAAGGGTGAGCCTCCTCACAGGGCCAGGAGGAGGCTGTATGATTCTTTTAGGACCTCAGAAATCATACAGCATCACTTTTGCCATAATCATTGGCCTTGCCAGATTCAAGGGGGAGAGAATGCAGGTCCCATTTCTTGAAGAACGACCGTGAACTTCACGTTGTAACTAGAGCATGTGGGATGGGATATGCTGATGCTGTTGCCTTTGAAAAACAGAGTTGGCCACAGGCTGACAGGAAAAAGAAATGGAGGTAGCATGTGGAGCCATCCTTAACTTGCTGGTGCTGTGTAAGGGGCCCCGTGTTCCACAGGTCCTGATGGGACCGCAGAGGACAACTGGGAGTCAGTCTGGGGACCTTCTCAGGGAACGTGGCTGCCACCTGATCCAGGGGCTGAATGGGTGTCATGGTCACACCTCAAAGTGTCTGCAGCACCATCAAGAACCAAGGTCAGGCCCGGTCCTCCATGGGGGGGCGGGGGACTTGACTGACTTTCCTGGGAGCTGAGGAAGGCCAACGACACCGAGTTAGCGTGGGTGTGGGAGTTGGGGAGATGAGAAAGAAACATCAGGAAGCTCAGGACTGGGGATGGGCTTTGCTGACAGGACACCCAAGCCAAATGCTACAGACAGGGAGACTGGGGAATCTGTCCTGGCAACACAGGCAAGAGAAACAAGACCGTCCCAACAGATGCGGGGACAACAGATGGGGAGGAAGTAGGGGAAGGGGTCTGGTGAGAAGAACTGAAGTCGTTCTCAGGGTTGAGTGGCTGAGGAGCCATTTCCCTTTGGGGGAGGCCAGGAATGGCCTTCATGTGAGAACCAGAGCACCCCTCCAAGTGGCCTTCCTCAATTCTCTCACACAGAAAATCACTGTGAGGCAGGTGTGATTATCCCCATCTTACAGGAAAGGGGAAGGAAGCTCAGAGAGGTGAAGAAACTTGTCCAGGGTCATTTGCTAAATGGCCAGGCCAGACTGTACTCTTTCTCTCTGAGCCCTATCTGATAGAACTTTCTCTGATGACAACCATGTTCTCTATCTATGGTGTCCGGTACAGCAACCAACACGCACATGCGGCTACTAAGCATTTGAAATGTGGCTGGTGAGACTGAGGAAGAGAATTTTTTTTTAAGATTTTATTTATTTATATATAGAGAGAGGGCCTGAGTGGGGGAGGGGCAGAGGGAGAGGGAGAGAGAGATCAGTGTTGGAGGAGGCTGGGGAATAGCAAGGAGGGGTTTGCAGGGAGAAGTTCACTGCACGCCTTTAGGTAAGAAGGGACTTTTCCAGATTTATGTCTTAGAAATCTCCCTCTAGAGGCACCTAGGTGGCTCAGTCGGTTGAGGGTCCGACTCTTGATTTCCGCTCAGGTCATGATCTCAGGGACCCTGTGGGTCTCCACATTCAGTGAAGAGTCTGCTTGTCCCTCCCCCTCCCACTGCTTGCTCTCTCTCTCTAAAATAAATAAAATCTTAAAAAAAAAAAGAAATCCCCCTCTACCTGCTGGGTTAGAGAACTGGGTAGCAGAATGGAGGGAGCGCGAGAGGAAGTGGGAGTCTGGTTCTGTAGTCAAGGGGAACAGCCAGCGGGAGAGCAGAGATGGCACAAAGTGGGCAGATTCTTAATGTATTTTAGGAGGAAACGGGGTTGAGCAATTGCCCACTGGAGGTGATGAGGGGAGGGTAGGGGCAAAGCAGGGACACCAGCCTAAGTTAGGGAGCGCCAGGGGAGCTGGGGGTCACAGGATGATTGCACACTCCCAGGGGGATCGTGGGAGCATTAATTAGTTCATATTTGTCTGCATATTCTCCAATAAAAGAGGCTTTATAATCCTCAAATGAAGCATGAAATTTTGAGCTGCAAGAGGCCATGTAGTGTAAACGCAGGCGGGAATGGTTGGGATGGGTGGACCGGGGTCATCACTCAATTACAAGGAGCCTGAACGTCTCCGGTCAGCATCTCTCAGAGAGTGGGCACATGTGGTGGTCACAGAGTTTTTCAATGACCAACCTTGCACTCCAGCTGAGATGGGTTAATTTCAACCTTAAAACAAAAGCCCTTTTTGGGAAGATGGTACAGTACCCACCATCGGGTTAATTTCTTCAAAAAGGAAGGAAGAACAAAAGGACAGACTGAAAGGGTCTTCAGCAGACTCTCAGAATCATTAAAACTTCATTTAAACCTCAGGCACCTTCTGCCTTATTCCGAGATGTTCTCCCAGCTGTGTGTGCACTGGGGGCTGGGGTGGGGGGATGAGAGCGGGTGGGTGAGATGGGAGAGTGCAGGAAGGCCCCCGGGGGCGGGGTGGGGGGAGCAAAAAATCCTTCCTGGGAAGCAATTCCAGTGGACCAAGATGAGATGGGAAAGTTCATCTTTGGGACATTTGATGTTGACCCCTCTCTTTTATCTGAACATTCTTTCTCGGTTGCTCAGATAAAGCATCAAAGATGATATTAAAATGCTAGTTAGGAAACATCACCCCCAACAAACCCTGTTCATCAAAATGTTAGTGCTCTCTCCGGGGGCCCTGCGTTCGGTTTGTCAACAAGCCGAAGCCGTTGAGCTGGGGCTCCGTGAGGCCCAGGAGCATGATTTAATTAATATCCTACCCATAATACCTTGCTGGGTTTATGCAAACAAAGCCCTGTCACTCCTCACCTTAGGATTTACCCTCTCCTTGAAGCAAGCATTTATTTACACACAGTTTGACCTCATGACGGTGTTCAGCAGATGTGGGTCTTACTTATTTGCATTGTTTTGTGACAGTTGCAAAATTCATTAGTGGCTCAGGGAGAAATCCTCTGTGGACTGCCCCAAAGATAGGTGAAGTAAGAGGGTTTGCACTAATTAATCCTCCCTCTTCAGCAATGCTGGGTATTAATGATAACATAGTGCCCCTTTCAGAAACTGCCTGCATCAGCTCAAAATTTTGTGGTCGCAAGTGACAGAGACGGACTCCTGGCTCCCTGGGGCAAAAGGGGGTGTTAGGGCATGAGATTGGGAGCTTAGATCGATGCAGGCGGGCAGGAACCCAGCTGGGCAGCCGGCACCATCGAGGTCGGGACAAGGCACCACTGCAGGGGCAAATCGATCTCCCCCAGGTCCTCTTTTGGCTTTGCGTCCCCCTGCTCCCCATTCCAGGTCCTTCCGGAAGATTCGGTCACCTGACCACCTTTTAATGGATTAGGGTAGTGGAGGAGAGTGCTCAGGGGCTTCCACAGGGAGTGGGCAGGCCCCTTGATTTCTACCCCCCACCACCCTCATAACCAGGAAGAGCAAACTCCCCCAAGCAGAATAGTGAGCTGAGGAAGAGGAGAGAGGTGCAGGTAGCCAGAGTGTGACAAATGTCTCGCATACTGTGCGTTATCTCTGGATCAATGCCAGTTCCCAAGGCCTGCAGGCATCAAATGTTTGGCTGCAAGATGTCATATCTAAGGAAAAATGAAGGGAACTGGGATTATTCCATTCCACCACGACTCGGGTCGGGGTGGCTCTCATGATGGGTAAGCCCCCCTGTCTCTCTGGGAAGGCAAAAGCCTTATCGGGCTGGAGACTTGTGCTTGTTCCTCAGACCGAGTTCATCGTCAGGCGTGCGGCGTGGGGACTGCCATCCCGTCTCACACAGATGAGAAAGATGGGCGTCTGTTCCCACGCTTTTCGCTCTGTGGCCAGCGACTTCTCCGGGAGGGACTGGCATTTGACAAGTACCTGCCTGGAAAATAATGGCCAGCTTGTTTTCATCTATGCCGAAATGTAAAATTGAAGAGATGGGCTTTATGACAGACACGCTGATCGCGCAACCCAATGATAAAATGACCTCATACATCCAACACACTTTCACTGCGTAGCTACGAGGTGCAGTCTAGACATCAGCAGGCGGAGTGTTTCGTGCGCAGTGTCGGAGAGCAAGGCAGGCAGAAGGAGAGCCTTCCCAGGTCCCTGGGTTGCCCCGGAGCAGGCTCCCCTTCCTCCCCTGCAGTGGCTGATCCCCAGCACAGTGCCGGGGGGCAAGGGGGCTTGTCTATAAGGACGGGGCACACCGCGATTCCAGGAAAGACTCATCAGACAAGGGCACTTCGGCTGAAGGACAAGGCTGAGCATGGGCTAAGGGAGCGCCAGCACCTTGAAATCCCTGAGGCAGAAAGGGCAGGGCTGGGCAAGCCCGGACTACACGCTGCCTCCTTTCCACATGAGAAGACTTTCTGGAAGGAAATAAGGGTTTAGGAGCTTTTGAGAGCAGAGGAGTGAGAGGACATAGCAGGTAGACTGGAGGGAACGTGACAGTTCCCTAAGACTCCCTGTCAGCTGCCAGGGCTTCCAGACACCCCCCCTCCCCCGGCACGACGACTTCCAAATGTGTATCTCACAGAGCAGATCGTTCGTCCAACAGTCTCGGAACTCACCCGTCCACGGCAGGGCTCGCGATTCTCAGCCCCCAGTCTGTTCCTTTCCCACTCATACTTCCCATCACGGAAGAGGTCTCTCCACCCACTTGCTCACCACGCCCCTCCCTCCAAAGTCAAACTCAGCACTCAGCGCCGATGACTCCCCTGCCACACACACTCAGGACATGTGGGCTCTGTCCTTTGCTCTCCCCTCGCACGGCCACCCGCAGGGGACAAAGCCGCCTTGGGCTCTCCCTGGGACTAACTGCAGTCCCTCCCCACTGGTATTCTAGTTCCCCCAACCTGTGCAGCAGCCAGAGTGAATCTTAAAGACCTTTCAGGTCATGTGTGGTGTTCTAGCCCCGGTCTGCTCACCAACCACCTGTCCCTTTGCTCTTCGTGCTCCAGACCTGCGGGTCTCCCTGCACTTTCTCTAACGCGTGTGACAAGCTCTTAGCTGCCTCGAGGCCCATCTCAGGTTGGCTTCTCTGGGAAGCAGGCTCCAGGCTCTGATAAGGAGTCAGGAGCACTGAAGGCTTACTGGGAGGGGCGCTCCTGAAAGCAGAAGGGCAGGGGGAGCCGGCAGGTGGTAATGCAGATCCCCCGGGAGCCGTGAGCAAAGGGTGCGCGCTCAGGGAACCCCTTGTGGGGCAGAGATGCCCAGCCTCGAGCGCTGGTGCCAGCACCCTTGTTCGGCTGTGGGTCAGGGCCACCCTGAGAGGAATGTGAGCTCAGCTCAGAAGTTGAGGCCGACCTCGAGGAAGCCGACAGCTGGAGACGAGCAGCTGACCGCGAATCCTGTACTCTGGCAAGGAGTCCTTTTTGGAAGGAGGATCTGAACAAGGTTTCTCCAAGTTTGCTGCAGAAAGTCAATGCACACTCTTCCCCTCACCCCCTCCCCTCCAGTTAACATGTGTCCCTCCAAAAGACTGTCAGCCCCACGACACTATGTGCCCAGAGCCTAGAACACTGCCTGGCATGTGTAGCAGGAACTCAACCAATAGTTGTCAAAAACGAGTAAGGAAGAAAGGAGGGCAAAGAAGGAGGGGTGAGGGCAGGCGAGGGAGAAAAGAGGGAAGGGTGGGGGAAGGAGGAAGGAGAAAGACAGGAAGAGAGGAGGAGGGAGCGGAAGTGTGGGTCACTGAAAGAGATGGAAGCTCACGAGGACAATCCTTGACCCTCCCTGTCCCTCCCCTCCACATCTGCCCTGAACTCTCACGTTCTTCAACCTCTGGACCTTTGCACATGTTCTTCTCTCTGCCTGGAACAGACTAACCCATGCCTTCTGTCCATTCATCGTTCAGGTAACAGCTTAATCGCACCTTGGCACGGAGGCCTACCCCTGAACCCCTTTATCTGTTAGGACAGATTTCAGCTGCAAATAACAATAAGCTCAATGTAACAGCGATTGAAACAAGATGGGGGAGGTTTCTCACTCACGCACATGCCCAGAGGTAGGCAGGGTGGGGTGGGTTTGGCCATGCTCCTCCAAGAAATCCTCAGGGGACCCAGGCTCCTTCTATCTTATTTTATCTTGAGTGGTCTGCATTCCCAAGGGCACTGCATGGTCCAAGATGGCTGCCCTGGCTCTAGCTATCACATTCACATTCCAGCAAGCAGGAAAAATGAGGGGGCCAAGAAGGTACACCTCCTCCTGCTAAGGGCACTTCCTAGAAGTTGTGTACACCATTTGCACTTGTATCTATTGGCCAAAATGTAGTAGTCATGGCTAGCTGCAAGGAACGCTGGAAAATCTCCATCCTGGGTTAGGTAAAATTTGGGGTTTTGACTATTAAGGAAAGGTATTGGGTCACAACCCCTAGGAATCTCAGCCAGAACCCCAGTCTACATGAGGTTCTCCTCTTGTTTGTTTCTATAGCTTCCCTGTCCCTCCTTCAAGCATTCATTCCAGTTGTACTTGCTGAGTCTATTTTCACTGCTAGCCTTTTGAGTTCCGTGATGGTGGTGATCTGACTGGTTTTGTTCTTCCCGTTGTTTCCAAAGCCTAGGCACACAATAATACCAAATGGGTATTTGTCGAATGAATGAAAAACACCTCTCATATGGGCTCCCATTGCACTGGGGACACACTTATGTTATAGCAACTGCTAGACTGCAGTGCGTGCGTGCGTGCGTGCGTGCATGCGTGAGTGTGCGTGCGTGTGTGTGTGTACTGGGGGAGATGGCTGGGAAATGTCACCTTGGGCTATGTCCCCACAGGGAATATCTATTCTAATCTTCCCCGAATGGGTTTTGCATGGTAGTATTTTTTTAAATGGGGATTTGTATTAAAAAAGAATGCATGCCTATCATTTAAAAATTAATAATGCCGATATTTTGCTGTAAAAACTGCAGCTCTCTGGGGGTAGATCCAATTACTAGACCCAATTCTTCACCCCTTCTGTATCCCTCCCTACCCTTTGCTCCAGCCCTTGACTTTGGGGCTTCGCCATGTGACCTGCTTCGGCCAATAAGATACTAGCAAAGATGAAGCCAGCGTCACCTTGAAACGTGCTTGTGTGGTTGCACTTTTCCTCCTGTGTCTCTGCCATTACTGTAAGAAGAGCTTCCCCCATGAAATGGCAGCCCCTTTAGTTGGTCCACAACCTGCAGACCTGAACCCAGCCCAAAGCAGGGCTTCCCGACAGAGTCCAGGCCAGATCAGCCAACCCACAGCTGACCTTGGATAAGTGAGTAAGAATTGATTTAAGTCACGGAAGTTCAGGGTTGTTTGTTACGGCGGCGGTAGCTGACAAATACACTCCCCTTCCCTTCCCTCCCTGGCCTCACTTCTACTCCCTAAAGGTAACTGTGTTTATGTTTTCTCCGATCTCTACTCGGCTCGTGCACATATATTCTGTGTCCATAATCATCTCCGTGTGAACATCTCAAAAGGTGGGATGGGGTCTTATTCATTTTCACCATTACCTTTTAGAACAGTGATTAAAAATACAGTAGAGTGGGAAGACAGGTTTTGGCACGCACCACTTCTAGTCAGTAATGTACCAGCTGGGTGACCTTGGCTAAGCCGTGTGACCTTGCGGGGCCTCACTCTCCTTCACTGTCAGTGGGAATATTACAATCCACCTGACATGGTTGGAGAGAGGATTCGAAATGCTCCTTGTCTTGTCACTGTCCTTTGCATTGAGCTCCTCTGACTTCATGGCTGAGTTTCACCGGAGGACAAGCAGCTTGTCCTTTGGATGTCAGCTGGCGGAGTACAAAGCATGTATTGGCCCATCAATCAGGCGCCCTCGGTTCTGAGGGCCTCCGCAGGCCATGGGGCAAACCGCTCCTTGCCTCAACCCAACACCGGCCCCGTGAGCCATGGTAAGGCCATTATCCCCATTTTGCAGCAGAGGAAACTGAGGCACGGAAGGATTTTTTTTTTAATGACTCACCAAAGAACACAACGTCAGTTCTGGCAGAGACAAGACCAGACTCTTAACCTAGTGCTTTCCCACTATACCACACTGCCTCCTAGACTGTCAGGAAAACGATGTAATCTGACCCAAGAATTCTGCTCTGGAAGCTCCCCTCAGCCCGTCTATCTGACGATAAAAGCAACCGCAAATTCAGTTTACACTTTCTTTTACTCCCTAGCCTGCTGGAGCCAAGGCTGAATGGTGCCAATTTGCCTATGGTGGTTTTTATGATGTGGGCTGGGATCACTGGGGACTGTTCTGAAACCATCAAATTCATTTCAATTAGAAGTGTAACTTAATGTCCAATTTTCAAACCAGATTCCCTAGGTACGAGAAGGCCATTTTGTTTGCCGAGCCGCCTCAACCCGGTGAACAGTATTCCTGCGTCCCAGTTCTGCCCGGTTGCACACCCTGGACGGGGCATTTTCTTCACGTTACTGGGAAGTAGCAACTCGATCAAAAGAGGGGTGGGAGAGTCAGCATGGAAAATGGGGGGATGCGTGAAATCTGAACCAGCGTAGATCAATTCCAGAACGTTGCCCAGGGATTCCTAAAAAGAACCCAGGGAAAAATAAATACATCTCATCCTTATTAACACTCCAAGCCCTTAAATGAGTCCTGATGTTAATCCCTACGAGATGCCTAAATGCCTATTTCCAATTGCTGCCCCACTTGTCTTATAAAACAACTTGTACTTCTTTTTATTCTCCCCATGTTCAAAAATAAAGGAAATTCCTTTTGCAGTCGAGGGCCAAGGAACAACCCAGGCCTGGCTCTGATTACTGAAAGCCAGAGAATTTTGAGTGAAAGCTACAGCCGGCTGCCAGCCTTGTTATTAGCAATAAGCATCAAGCCATTCTCGGGAGAGCAGGGGACCTTTTGAGAATGTCAGACGGCAGGCTCACCTCCCTTCCACAGCACCTGCAGTCACGGCTGGAGGTACAA
>NW_024423319.1:90923873-90992587 GCF_017311325.1 Ursus maritimus
CCAGCGCTCCATTTCCCCTTGGCTGAATTAGCAGCCGCAATCAACAGAGAAATAACCCCTTATATTTATATAATATCTACCTACGAGCAACTCAAATTGCCATGCTCCTGTTTAAGATTCTACAATGGCTCCCCATCGCCCCTTGGAGCCAGTCCAAATGCCTGGGCTTATTGTTCCTGGTCCTGTGACAACAGACCCTACCTTGGTGCGGCAGGAGCTTTTCTCTTTCCTTTCCTCTCTGCTTTTTCGTAGCTCTCCAGGCCAGGAATTCTTCTGCAGCGAGGGTGATTATGGAGAGAGGGGAAAGATCTCCAGAGCTGGGAGGCTTGGTTCAAACCCCAGCTCTGCCCCAGCTGCAGGACTGGGAGGCCAAGTTACTCCCTCTACCCAGGACTCGGGGCCTTTCTCAGATGCTTTGAGGGTAGATGATCTCAGATGCATTCAGACTAGGTGATCTAATCCAGCCTTGTCTCTGAGGATCGGAAATCTTACCATTTTCCGTAGTCTTTGCACTGGTTCTGTTCCCTTCTGGCCTCTACCTTAGAGGCTGGAGGACCTAGGAGGCTCACTTCCCAGCCTCTCTTTCAGTTGGCAGTGGCCACGTGCTGCAGTTCTGGCCAACCAGATGCCAGGAGGTCTGCCACTGGGCCAGCCGGCTGTGGCACCCCAGGCGCAGGCCCTCAGCCCACCTCTGATCTCAGCCTCAGCTGCCGCAGTGAAACAGGGGACCATGTCGCGTTGTTCGGACGCACTTCGCCAAGACAACATCCGTCTCCAAGTGGGCACCATGCATCTCCCTGCTCTCTGTTTCAAGGCTTCTCCAACACCGTAAGCTCCCTGGGCCTGCACACAAGCAAAACCTGGAGGTGTGCGGTTTGTGCCATTGGGGTCGACCCTCAACCAGTGGACAGGGCCCGGTGGGTAGATGCTCCAGCCACTTGTCCTTCAGGGGTACAATTCTGGGAGGCATTGTGTACACTTCTCTGGAGGTCCAGGTGGAACAGAGCCCCTGTTGCCCAAGACAGCACCCTCCTTGGCACATCTTTATATTATCTTTTTTCCTTTCTTCTCTCACTCTCCTTGCTTCCTTTTCTGCTTTTCAGTGGCCAAATGACAATGTGCACTCAAGTCTTTGTTTTAGGATCTTTTTGGAGGAACCCAAACTAAAGTAGCTGGCATCACCTTCCCTCTTTCTTCTACCTTGATTACAGATACAGATGTGATGGTTGGAGCTAAGCAGCTATTTTGGGACCAAAATGAGGGACAGGCTAAGAAAGTGTCAGAGATTCCATCTCTGACATCTTTGGGTGACTGAATCTACATGAGCAACTGCCAACTTGTAGATTTCTCGTGATATGAAACCGACCCTAATTTCCGTAAGCTGTTGCTACTTGGACACTTTCTTATTTGCAACGTAACACAATTCTGATATGTTAATTGTGCTCCAATGCACTACTGCAATGTTTTAATCTCTGTGTCTTTCTTCACATTGTCCCTTTTACCTGGAGCCCCCTCTCCACTCCCTTCTGTTGCTCCAACTTGTCTTTCTTTCGTGAGCCAGATCAGGACTCACCTCCTAACTCATTCCCCTTACTAAAACCACGGTCTCGGAGCTTCTCTAAAATTCTGCGATACCTTTGTATATGTAGACCAGAGTGCAAGCCCGGGTCCACCACTAGGTAACCCTGGGGCTGTTCCACATCACGACGTCTTAGGCCAATCCCGCCTAAACTTGAGAGTTTCTCAAAGGCAGGGCCTGCATTCGCTAGTGCTTCTACAACCTTCCACACCTGATTAAAGAGCCTTGCGTAAATGCAGAGGAGTCACAGGGCAAACACATGTTACCTAAGCAAATGAAACTGTGGCTCTGCAGAAGGGTGAGAGAGAGGGTGAACGATCTAAGCGGCTTGCGCGGCTCCACACTGATCGCCTGGGGTGTGGGGGGAGCTTCCCGTGGTCATCTTTGCTTTCTGCATCTCCCTCTGTTCTGACGGGACAGTTTTTTCCCAACTGAATAGGACTTTCGTAGGAAAAGTGACAGTGCAAACCACCTGGTTTATCCGGTAGACCGTGAAAGAAGGAGTGATCATTCCAGCCACATGGGGATGGCAGCTGTGTCAAATTACCAGAAGGATCTCGAGCTGCTCTTCAATACGTTGCCTCTGGGAGGGATTCTGCCCCCATGTGATCTTACCGACTGACTTAAGAACCTGGAGCCCTGTGCGAAGCCTGAGCTCGCTTCTCTCACATCCTCTCCTTTTTTATTATAGTCCCTCTCTGGGCCATGGCCTCCGCTCCCCACCTCGGCCCTTTCTCGCAAGCCCCGATCCACATCACAAGGGCTCTGCCCCTCCTCCCACATGACTCTGGCTGTTAGGACTCTGACGTATGGAGAGACTTGCTTCACTGCTCCCGGGGCCTGCCTTGGCCACCCGGTGAAGAACCACATAATCCCCTGGGTCTCCCTCCACAGGGTGGCTCAAATTGATTGGGCTTTCTGTTTGTTCCCACCAGTCCTGCCCGACACCAGGCCCTCAGAACCTCTCGTCAGGGCTATGGACATGGCCGCCTAACTGGTTCCCTGGCCCCCATCACATCATCTCATAGACGCCCTGCCAACAAACTGTCATTCTAGAGGGCGACCCTGAGCAAAACATTCCCTTGCTGGAGATCTTCCAGTGACTTCCCTTCTCCCACAGAATAAAACTCAGATTGCTTCTTCATTCTGTCTTATTTTATTTTCCAGCTAAAATTGGAGGCTATACCTCACGCTTGCAGACCTCACCGTGCGGCTCCTGCTGTCCCCCTCCTCCCCAGCGGAATGCCTCTCCGTTTCAACCTTCAAATGCCACCTCTGGCCCTGAAGCCCTCCCAGACGCCTCCAGTCAAATCGACACTGCCCTTCCCTCTTCCTCCAGAGCACTACGCACGTCTACCCCAGCATTCGTTGGCCCTCCCCTTGCACTGTATTCATTTATGTCCGTGGACTCTCTTCTGCTACGGTGTTAGCAGGTCGGAACATCCCACCGCAGGAAGCACTGACCCTTGTGCGTATAATGCTGCGATAATAGTTGTAATTAACCGCTATTGTGCGCTCGCTACGGGCCAGGCACCGGGCGCATCTCATTCCCAGCATTAACTTACTGACTTTTCACAGCGGCCCTGTGACGTAGTCGGATGTCCCCAGTCTTCCGATGACGAAACAGACCCAAAGAAGGGGGAGCCATGGCCCCAAGTTCCCACAGCTTAGGAAGCTGACATTCCAACCTTGGTCTTTGTCCCTGCAAGGCCCGATGGTAAAAACTAACCTCTTCTGTGACTCAGTTTACCAGGAATCAGACTCTCTGGGGCCTTGTGCCTGCCAATTACCGTCCCTTGTCAACTTGACCACGTGGCTTCGCGGCTCTGAGCTTCAAAATCCACATTTACAAGCTCAAAATAACTCCAGTCGTCCTCCCCTAAAGTTTTGTCTGTGGAGATGGCGTGTGTGAGAATATGCAAAAGCCCTTTGTCAGCATGAGCGCAGGAGGTGTGGGGCCTTGTGACACCAACAGGCGGCTGGGGATCGAGGGGCAAAGGATGGTGTGGTGGTGACAACGTGAGGCCCGCACTGAGTGGCAGCACCCGGGCCTCGATGAGTCCGAGTCACCGAGTGATTCCAAATACCCAAATGCTCAGTGTGAAGAAGGTGAAGGATTATTACCTCAGCCCGTTACTTTCGAGTATATTTTCCTTTGCACGAGAGTGCTATCTCATACAAATCTGTCTGAATAAATTTCAAACTGCTCTTTTAATAACTATACAATAAAAATTCTAAACGGTACGAAAGCACGGTGCTATTGTTTCAATGGTGGCATATTTTTTTCTGATTGGTACATAAAATATTGGTAGGTCTTAGAACTCATGGATGGCAGATTCAGTGAAATACCGTGCCACCGGGGAAAAACGTAAGGGGCATCAGAATGTGTATGGGGCCCCTGACCCTAGGGTGGGCATCAGGGCGGGCTTCCCTGAGGAGGTGACCTGAAGTTGAAGCCCATGCAAGGAGAGGAAACTGGGAAGGAGCCTCTCGATATTCCTGAGGAGAAGAAAAGGAAAATACAGCCCCCATGTCCTCCTACGCGCACAGGATTTCTCTACCGGCGGCTCCAAGGTCGGCCTGACTACCAACTCCCTTAGCGGCGCGTCAAGACCAACTGTGTGGCCTTCAGTGATGGCCCTGCCCCTTAACCTGGGGATGAACGACACCGGCCGAGGCAAGGGAAACCCAGCTTTTAGGGGCAGGCAGGGAAAAAAGTCGAGAGCTGTTCTCCAGCGTATAGGCTCTTAATTCGGTGCCCGGTTCTGACACTGGCTTTTTCGACCTGCAGGCTTCCCTTGGTTTGGCGCTCCATTTCTGGGTGCTCGCCACCTGGAATGACATCACGAGGAGCAGCCTTGCAGCAAGGGGAAGGGATTGCTGATCTTGGGTGTGTGCAGAAAGGAGTCAACCAGTGCCTTTGGAGGCCTCTCGGAAGTGAACTTCAAACCAGGAACAAAATGGAGGTGAAATAAACAAAGTGGCATCTTTTGCGATACACAGAAGCCAATGGCTTGACCGAGGAGCAGCCAGAGGTAGTGGGGATGGTGACCACGTGGCGACTCTACCCCCAGTCCCTTCTTCCTCACCCCTGGAAGCTGGGGCTAATTGATCATGGGACTCTCCACTGTGCCCAGATCTGGGCTCAGAGTCCTTTCTACCACACGGGTGCCAGGCAGCCCCCGTCCATCAGTCGTGGATGTGGCCCTGATGCGGAGGGAGGGAGAAGAGGAAACACAGCCGGGACGCCTGACCACTATGTCTGGCTCTGCTGCTAGCCAGCCCAGGGGCCACAGACGAGTCATTTGATCTCCCCTCATTTTTCCAATCTGTAAAAGGACGGAGTCCGATGCTCCCTAAGTGCTCTTCTGGGGCTCATATTCTAAATGGCAAATAGCAGTGGCCCTGGAAACTAATGCAAGCACCCCACGCCAGGTGCGCTTAGAAATCACAGCAATATTTTGAAGGTCTACCACGTGCTTAGTATGGTCGCTAAATATTCTATAAGGAAACTGAGAAATTCAAGAGTCTGCAGTCAGGTCTGGGAGGTTAAACCTTGTGTCTTTGAAAGCATTGGACCAATGAGAAACCGGTACAGAGAGAGCCAATGGGAATGCACAGAGGGAGAGCTGAACTTGGGGTGGAGGGAATGATACCAGCCAACTAATGCCACAGTAACTCTGGGTAATGCTCCCCCCTGCCCCAAAGCCTTGGTGGCATACAAACGCTAAACATCCGTTTCATTCCTAGGGCTGCATGTTTTACCGACTCTGGGCTGGCCCGGGCTCATCCCCGCCGCGTTTCTCACGCCTCTGCAGCCAGCTGTGGGTCAGCGGGATGGCTCTGCTGACCTTGGCTCGTGAGCGTGAGGGTCTGCTCGTTGTCGGCTGATCTAGAACGGCTTGGCCTGGTGGGACTGGGGTGACTTGGCTCTGCTCCTTACATGTTTCTTCCTCTAGCTGGCTGGCGCAGGTGTGTTCTCATGACAGCAGTTTGGGTACCAGAGCACAAACGGAAACACACAAGTGTTTGCTCCCTCACTCTGCAAATTTCCCAGAGGAGGAAGGAGGCTATGTGCACAGTGTGCTTTGATACCTTCGAAGGTGGGTTGCCCTTGGGCTGAGGGACTGTTTGCTTCACCCCAAACTCATGATGCTGTGGCCTGGGTGAGGATTGCATACAGCTCCCTCGAAGATGTCCACTGTGACTGAGTTATGAGCTGTGCATCTAGCGAAACTCACCCCCTTGCCTTGACTGTCCTTGCTCCCCCGCTCCCTTCTCTTTCCTCTCCCTCCCATGGTCCTGGGTCACCTCCCTCAGAAAGCATCGGCAAGTAAGTTGGCTTCAGCCTGTTTCCTCAGAGATCCCGGCTGGGGCACCAAATAAACCTTCCTTTTGTAGTCTGACTTTTTGAGTACACGAATGCAGGCAAGGAGACCCCAGATTTAGCAGGAGATTTTATTCCTCAGACCCTCCTTCACCTCAGACACACAGACATTTTTGTGGAATGGCACTTGGGTTAACGAACAGGCGTCCCGTGAAGCCAGGTTAGGAAGGAACACTCACCATGCGGTATATATACACAATGGAATATCACACAGCCATCAAAAATCAGAAAACTTCCCATTTGCAACGACGTGGAGGGAACTAGACGGTATTACGCTAAGTGACGTAAGTCAGTCAGGGAAAGACAATTATCACGATTTCACTCGTATGTGGAATTTAAGAAACAAAACAGAGGAGCATAGGGGAAGGGAGGGAACAATAAAACAAGATGAAATCAGAGAGGGAGGCAAACCATGAGAGACTCTTAACCACAGGAAACAAACTGAAGGCTGCTGGAGGGATGGGGGTGGGGGGATGGGGTAACTGGGTGATGGGCATTAAGGAGGGCACTTGATGGAATGAGCACTGGGTGTTATATGCAATTGATGAATCACTGAAAAAAAAAAAAAAAGGAAGGAACACTCACCAAGAACAGATTATTGGCTGAAAGACAAGAGTCACTGAGCCCAGGGGACAGAGTTTAGAGATCTGTCTTATTAAGACCAGTTGAGAACCAGATTGTAGGGTAGTATGAAGATTTTCTTCCGCACCTCCTTACCTCTCTTCGTAAGAAGCCTACCCCACCTTCCTACCAAAGAGGCCCCTTTCATCTTATGCTCTGAATTCAGGCAGAAGACAAGCCTAGAAAGATCAATACAATAATCCAGGGTTAAAGTGATAACTCATCATGAGGTGTAACTACCACTCAGGGAGTCTTCATTTCCACAGGGGACCCTTGAAAATTAGAAGGTCATCTCCATAAGGAACTAAATATCTAATGGTGAAATTTTAAGCGCCCTCTGAATTGGCAGGTACAGTACTTTGTGGTGAGCTTTTCCTCAAGGAACCCAACAGAGCTCAGTCCCAACTGTGTCTCTCTGTGACGTGAGCCAGAAATGGTTGTCTCACCAGGAAGCTGAGTCTCAGAGATGTAATGTAACTTGCCCACCGTCTCTCAGCTGACGAGTAGCAGAGTTAGGAATAGCTCTACTCCTTCTGCCACTACCCCAGAGTGAGAGGAAGGAGACCAAAATAGGAAAGGCCCATCTTGTCATACTGTGAACTCGTAAGAAGGTCAGCAAATGGAGGTCAAGGACAGTGGGCTCAGGGGGCTGTTCAGTTTAAGACCATCCCGAGAGTGGTTCTAGCACAGCTGTCTCCCCCTCTAGGCCAAGGGCATGATTCCAAAGGACGGGGCCTCAGGTGGCGACATCCTGAGAGTCTTCCCAGCCCAGGCAGCAGCCCAAAGGTTCTGGCCAGAGCTGCGGCTGGAGCGGGGGCTTCAAGAAACTAAAGGCCTGTTCTGGAGTTAGCCAGCCCACAGCCTGTGGGCCATACACAGCCAAGAGTGGGGCAGAAGGCTGCAGAGCAAGCCGCCATTTTCCTCCACCAGGGTGCTGGGCAGCCCAGGGAAAAACCCCTTGGCTTCTCTCAGAGTCGGTTTCTCAGAATAAATGGAAGCAAGACTTTCCTTACCTACCCCAAAGGCTTGTCCTGAGGTGCCACAGGGGAAAGTCTCTAAATTTAAGTGCCACAGAAATACAAGATGATGATGGAAAAGCCCAAGTCCGTGCGGGGTGCGTGGTGGCTTGAAGGAAGAGGCCTGCAAGTTTCCTATGGCTGCGGTGACAGGCGACCACAGACTCAGGGGCTCAGACAGCACACGTTCATTCTCTTCCAGCTCTGGAAGTCCCAAGTCTGAGATCAGTCTCATGAGGCTGAAGTTAAGGTGCCAACAGGGCTGGTTTTTCTGGTGGCTCCGAGGGCTGCAAATGTTTCCTTCCCTTTTCTGGCTTCTAGAAACCACCTGCATTCCTTGGCCCGTGGCCTTTCCTTGTGTGGCCTTTTCCTTTCCAACCTCTTGCTTCCACCCTCACATCTCCTGCTACAGACTCTGATCTCCCGCCTCCCTCCTATGAGCCCCTTGCAATGGCACTGGGCCCACCTGGGCAACCCAGGATACCCTTCCCGTCTCACGATCCTAAACTTCATCCCATCTGCAAAGTCCCTTGTGCTATATCAGGTGACATATTCACAGGTCTGGGGATTAGGATGTGGGCATCTTTGGTGGGGAGGGGGGGTCCTTGTTCCACCCTATCATGAGGCTTGTTCTTCCCATTCTAACAGAGCTTCTTCCTGCATCAGCCCCAGAATGTTTCCTAGCACACCCTGCCTGAATCCTGACCAGACCCCTTTGATGCTTCACATTTTTGTGCGTGTGGGCCAATTTCCAACCGCCGGCACCTGCATCTCTGCCTGAGGGCTTTTGGCCGCTGCCGCCTGCTCTGCCTGTGCAGATGGCTGGAGGGAGGAGCCAGGGGATCTGTGTCCCCCACACCCTTCCCTCCTGACCTTGGAAGCGGGCCTCAACCACTGCTCGACAGGATCTGGTGGGTAAGTACTCCAGTTCTCCTGCCCCGGGCTTGTCGTCACTGAGGCGTGTGCTCTACTTCCCCCTACAGGTCCCCAGAGGAATCGCACCCCAGTTGCCCACCCTGGTAACTACCTGGATAACACTCCCTTTGTTGGCCGCCTTCCGGGTCCTGTCTCTCCCACCGGTATTTTCTAGAATTATCTCCCAAGCAAACTACTTGCACTCAAATCCTTGCCTCTACCTTGTGACTATTTCTCCCAAGCCTTGTTCGTGCCGCTCTCCTGCCTGCGATGTCCCTTTCCTTTACTCGCCCATCTGCTCATCTTTCTAAACCCTCTTCCGCAGGGAGGTCTTCCCCAGCATGTCTGTGCCTGTCAGTCACGCCTCTTCCTGCCCATCCCAAGTGGTCACAACAGTTGGTAGCTGTATCAAAGAATCGGGGGAGACAGCTCAGTGTAAAGGCTAAGACAAAGGGTTCTGAAGCGAGGTTCTAGGATGTGGGTCCGTAACCTCCACCACCACTCACTAGCTCGGTAATGCGACCAGGTCACTTAACCTCTCTGGGCCTCAACATGCGGGTAGTAATCGCACCCACCTCACGGGCTTGCTGTGAGAAACAGATGCTAAGGGAGGCAGCCTTCTTAGAACGGTGCTCGGCACGCAGCAAACACCTGATTGGTGGTGGCTGTCCCTGGTCACTTTCACAAGTTAGTACACGGTGCACAGGTCTCTGTCATACCCCTCAAATCAACAGAGCAGGGCCCAGTCCGTGCTGATCTCTGTTTATACCTGGTGCCTGGAGCAGCGAACTGATGTCTGATCCTTTTAAAAATTAATATTATACACAAAAGAGAGAAGGCGAAATCATAAGGGGCTGAGAAAGGGTGGGAGGAGGAAGAAACCCCGTGGGGAAAGACCACAGTCTTCCTTGTGGTCCGGGCTGGAGCTCGTGGGCTCGCTTCGAGGGCAGGCTGAGTGGGGCCAGACTAGGAAGCCCTGGGACGCTTTGAACACCAACTCAGCTCCTGGATCCGCGAGAGGCAGAGATGCCCCCCGCCAGATCCCCCCTGGAGGGAAGGTCTGGCCGCTCAGCTGTGAGGAGTGTGGTCAGGGGACAGCCTCCAGCTGTCAGCTCCTTCCCGGAGCATCTCAGCTGCTGCTAAGAGCTGCTTACGAGGGTCAGGCCCGAGGTCAGGCCTTTGCCCAAGGTGGGCTTCGTCCCGAGACTGAGCCTTGGGGGAATGTAAAGGGCCGGACAGTTCTGTCCGACGTGAGTCTTTCCAGGGGCAATCTTTGCCCAGAGCAGCCCGCTGGGTTGGCTCAGCCTTAGTCTGGTGCGCAGGGCAGCTGGGCCCCCACTCCTGCTTGCCTTCCCTTCTCTTCCACAAGTGCTGATCTCCAACAAACATCGTGCCCCGCAAACCCCACCCCAGCTTCCAGAGACCACAGCCTGTGACGGGAACAAGGACTCGACCTCCTTCTAAGTTCAAATTAATGCTTGAGGCTCTCTTTGGAAGTTCAGGGACCCAGAACCACCTTATTGTTTTCCTCTCCGGCAGTTCAACCCCTCGGTGATGCTAAGTGTCCTGACTTGAGCCTGGGAATGTTCTGAGCTCACTGTCCTGTGGCCCAGACAAATGAGAGCTGTTTATCTTTCAACTTCACTTAGAACAGTAAATAAAAAAACCTCATTAATTCAGACTGTTCTTATTTGGAATTTGTGACGATCTGGAGAGTGGCCTGGCGGGTGTTTGTTTACTTTCGCATTATCAGGGAAAAGAGAGCTTGCCAAGCAAATGGGGAATGTAAGCAGATTGGAAGGGAAACATTTCAACAATTTTCCAGAGGGAAAAGCCCCTTCTCTTACTTTAAAAAGCACCAGTTTACAGGCAATAAGATCCACGTGACAGACGTTCTGATCAGTTTATATCAAAATACTTTTTAAAGCAACCCATTGGTGGTCTAGTTGGCGTCATTCCATGAACTGAATTTCATTTTTTTTTAAGATTTTATTTATTTATTTATTTGTTTATTTATTTATTTATTTCTCAGAGAGAGAGAGACATTGAGAGAGAGAGAGTGAGAGAGAGAAAGCACATAAGCAGGGGGAGTGGCAGAGGGAGAGGGAGAAGCAGGCCCTCTGCTGATCAGGGAGCCCGATGTGGGACTCGATCCCAGGACCCTGAGATCATGACCTGAGCTGAAGGCAGACGCTTACCCCACTGAGCCACCCAGGAGCCCCCTGAAATTCAATTTGACGTTTACCGCGCTCCTATTGCCTGCAGAGCATGGCGTACGTCCTGAGGGACAGACCAAGACAAAAACAACAACGCACTCCCTACTCACAAGGAGTTTACAATCGTAGTGGATACTACCGCTGCATTAAAAAATGTTGCTTTGCATTTCTTCTCAACTGTTGAAAAGTGCTTCCTAAGTATCTAGCTCTGGCTTCAAAGCCGGATTATCCTCGTTATACAGTAAGCGCCTGTTGAACCACAGCACTCCAGTTTGGACCGACCGCCCGAGTCACTGGTCGCCCACCACCCAGCGCCTGCAGAATCTGGTCCCTAGAGTCCCAGCAGGTTGTCCTGTCCCCTACTGTGGCGCTGTGCGATGCCGCATCCAGCTCCCTCACTCCCCCAAGGTTGTACACATCACAGGGGAAATCCTCGCCCACAACAATCGGCTGTGATCTCAACCTTTCTGAAGAAAGACCCCGTTGAAAATGGCAGTCGTGACCTTGGCTCCACGCACTTCGCAGGGACAGACCTGGCTGGGTTTCTGGCCTGAGGCTCAGCCTGCAGGCATCCAGAACTTCCAGACAATTACCATGCCCCTGGAATTGCCCTCGCTCCTGATTGCTATTGGTTAATTAAAGAAATCTAGGCTCCAGACTGTATTACCCACCCATATGTCACCTCCGATGTAACTAACGAGTTCTCAGCAGAACAGGGCCGGTTGTGAGCGTGCGTGCGCGCACGGGCGGCGACGTTGTTAAATTTGATGCATGATGCTTCTCTCCACAAAGAGGGGTTCCCTTTCTCCCCTGTGACCCTTCAGTGGCGGTGCCGATGCTTACTCTCTGCCAGCTGTAATTCTGCAAATTTTCTAGTGTCACCCACGATGCTTTCACCTTCGTCATGCACCTTGACTTCTTTTGCACTTAGTAACTCCTGAGCCCCAAACACTCCCTAAACTCTTTAACCGTTACCAGTCGAGGGAGATAGTCCTTCTCCCCTTCTGCCAAAGCAGACTACTAAAATGGCTGGTCTAGGCGACTCATCTTATCAGAACCGATTTTCTTCTATTTAATTCAATTCAGTAAGAGTCTGGCATCACCTCAGGTGGTCTGGGATGGGAAACAAAGATAGGGCCCTGCACTCAAGGTATGGTCTTTTTGGAGAAATAATATAAGATTCCTACAGCATTTACAGAAGAATCTATTCCATGTATTCATCCAACAAATATGTATTAAGCATTGTGGTAGCTTGGGTAAGGACTAAGGTGCTGTAACCAAAAGACCCTCCCTCCGGCCCTCCCGAGACCTGAGCGCCAAGACTTACAAAACAGAAGTCATTTGTCTCTCCTGTAACATTTCTAAGGTCGGTGGTCCGGGTTTGTAGGGCGGCTTGGCTCCTCGTAGTTCCTTAGGAATTCCAGGTCCTCTGCTCTTAGGCTCTGCCACTCACTAGGGTGTGGCTGTCTTGTGTAAGGTCATAGCCTGGTCAGGGCACAGTCATGCCCGAGCCTGTGGGAAGGTGAAAAGGAAAATTTCAGGGCAAGCAGCTTTTTTTTTTTTTAAGATTTATTTATTTATTTTAGAGAGGGGGAGAGGGGCAGAGGGAGAAAGAGAGAGAAACTTAAGCAGACTCCTCGCTCAGCGCGTAGCCTGACATGGGGCTCGATCTCACGATCCTGAGATCATGACCTGAGCTGAAAACCAACAATCGGACGCTTAACCAACGGCGCCACCCAGACACCCCAGGGCAAGCAGCTTTTAAAAGCAAGTGAGGTATGATTGTACCTGCATCTTCCTGTCCCATTCCACTGGGAAAAACCTAGCGGCATGGCTTCATCCCCTTGTTACCTGGCTGCCTATGTGTCCAAGGAGGAAAGGGAGAATGAATTGGGAGGAGCAGCCAACACTGTCCCCCCAGCATGTCCTGTACGCCGGAGACTTCCAGATCCCACGCATACAGCAGTGATCAAGGAGACATGGTCGCTGACCTCAGAGAGCTTAGATTCCAGGGGTGGGGGGAGGGGAGTGACTCTTAATGTTGTTTGGAGCGGGAAGGAATTCAGATCTGAGACCGGGGCCTGCTGGACTTTAAAGCTATGTCTTTTCAAATATCCTTCTGCTTAATATTTGCCAAAGACTTCCCACAGCTCCGACAAGATGCAGCTTTTGTTAGCGCCACCCTGGGAGTGCCGGCCCCGCCTGCCCGCTTTAGTTTAGTTTCCTGGGCAGAATGCCCTCGTACCCTTGGCTTCAGTCGTGATTTACCACTGGCTTCCTGAAGGCAGACAGTCCTTTCATCCTCCTCTGCCTTTTACCCAAGCTCTTCCCTCTGTCTGGGACGCCCTTCCATGAACAACGCCTGCTACCCTCTTTCCACCCCCCCCTTTTACCAGCCCAGATGGCCTTGACGTCCAAGCAATTAGACCTGCTGCTCCCCCTCTCCTCCCATCATACTTGGCGCATGTCATCCGCGAGGCACGGGCCTCTGCTTGAGACGGTGGACAGCACGCGGCCTCAGCGATCTGACAGATCTCAGTCCGAATCCCAGCGTCGCTACTTCCTCACTGTGAAACTTGGTGAAGGTTTCCTTCTGCCGAGCCTGGACGCGAGCAGGTGCTCAGCAAAGGGCAGTGACTGCACTGCCATCATGGGTCTGTCTCCCCTCCGAGATGGGGAGTTTCTCCAGGCAAGGACTCCACTTGGGGATCCCAGGCTCTGGAGCAGAGGAGGCGCTGGAGGCAAGGCTGTGAAATGAGGACATGACCCTATTCTGTTCATTCATACTGACAAGTGAAATACTTTTTCACTCTCTCTTTCAGGGGCATTTCTAGGTTTTAAAGGACCATAGGAAGGTAGAACTGTTTAATTAGAAGAAATGACTTGCCAGTGGAATTTTAGACAAGCTCTTGTGCAGCAAGAGAACCTGGGTTCTCGCAAATTCCAGCAAGGAGCCAGCTACTCCGTCCTGCTATTGCTGAGTTCCGTCTTACCCACACGGACCAACATCCATCTCTCTCAAACGATCCTGTCCTCTTCCCCCACCAGGGAAGAGCCTAACTGCTTGGTGTCTTGCTCCCAGAGGGTAGAAATACATCAGCATAATTAATTTACACGGAGCTTCCAAGCACCGGGGCCTGGCCAAAGGACAGCTGTGGGGGGAGTGACAAGACTTGGGTGTCCTGCTATCTCTGTCCCTTGCCAGCTGTGTGACTTGGGCTAAGGCACCCCTGGGCTCTGATCTTCCGTTGACTCCTCTGCAAAGTTCAGTGAACGGAACTCATTAGGACAACTGGTATTGGGCTTCCTCTCCTCTCCCCTGATGACTCTGGCCAAGGGGGGTGGAGCTCCAGCCACCCAGGACCAGCCCCGCCTCCAAGCCCGTCCCCTCCCGGTGGCCCACTCCTCCTCTCCTACGCATCTTTGTTCAGGTCCGCGTCAGCCCTCCTGATTATTATTCAGTCCAAACACCTCTGTCATTCTGGCATTTTCATTGATTTAAATTAAGAGTTAGACTAATAATTAATGCAAACTCTCCCCCCATGCTCACCCCCTGACTGATGGATTCTCGGTGTCAAAACATTAACCTTTAGGTTTGGGACCTTGATGCATTCAACCCCCCTAAGTACCTGATAAGCAAGCAAACTACAGAACTGTTCCCTAAACCCGCTCTTCCTACCTCGCCAGCCCTTATTTGTCTATGCAAATAGGTATTTATCTTGGGAGAGAAAACAACCTATATTCAAAACGACACAGACACAGCGAACCAAACCCAGGCATCACGGCAAAGGTGGGGTTTGAAAGCCAGTTAGCAGTTCCTCTGCCTCCCCTGACTGGGCCTGAAGGCCCTCAACTGGATGCCTGGAAGAAACCCCATGGGGCCGTCTGGAGACACCAGCAGGAGCTCCACCAGACCCAGGGAGCGGCACCAGGTTCTTCCGAAGTTGTGAGAAGTGCTCCAGCTCCCCACTGTTGGGTGACCAACTGCTCTGATCGGTAGTGGCTTAAAACATCAGGCCTCACGTATTTGCTCAGGATTCCCCAATCTGAGCAGAGCTGGCTGGGGAAGGCCCACCCCCACTTTCTGCAGCATCGCCCCCAGGGTGGCTTGAACTGGGCCGGAAGATCCACCCCCAAGAGGGTTCACAGCGTGTGGCTAGCCAGTTGCCCCCCGGCTCTGGGCTGGGGGGGGGCTCAGCAGGGGCTGTGGTGTGGAGCACGGCCCCTCTGTACGGCCTGGGCTCCTCGAAGCATGGCAGCTTGGTCCCGAGAGGGGGTGTACGAGAGGGCAAGCCCCAACGTGCAAATGATCATTAAGCTTCTGCTTGCTTCTTGCTTGCTCCTGTCACAGAGCCAATCCCCAAGTCAGTATGGTGTGGGGGAGGGAGGGAGCTCCATAAAAAAGATAGTCCTGTGGGGCCCAGTTCATTGGGGCAGGGGAAGGCGGGGCAGAGGCATGCCCAGTTCACCACAGATGGTAACAGAGGGGGGGACACACGAAAGTCATTTTCTTGAAACACAACAACTGCCCACCTTATAATTCAAATATCTTTTAGCAACTGCTGTCCAATCATCTCTTCTAAATCATAATCATAATCATAATAAAGGACGGGGCTGGTTTCATTCTTCCTCGTTTTCTCACTTATAACTCTCAGGAGTCCAATGGCTCTGGGGTCCCCGAGGTCCATCCTTTTGATTCCAAAGTGCTACGACCCCTTAACCCAGCGGGCTCTGTTCTTTCTCTCAAGCTCCCGGTCGGCTCCTACATAGGGCCATCTTCCTCAAGCTGCGGCCTCGAGATACGGAGATTAAACTTGCTGGATATTTGAATTACAAACAGAAGCTCCTAAATGGATGAATTCAGAGGGCTGGAGCCAAGCCATCACCTGGGAGAGGGGAAGAAGCTGAGGGCCCCGCTGTCTGCCACTTCTGTCCCCGCTCTGTGTCTTGCTGTCTTCGCTCATTCTGTTTTTCTATTTGTTCTTTCTGCATCTCTCTCTGACTGGCTTTGCTCTCTTTCTCTGCGTCCTCGGTCTCCCTCTACCTCTCTTTGATCTTGTCTGACTTGTCGCATCGCCTCCCCTTTCTCTCTGGGACTGTCTGTCCACAGCGTTCTCTCCGTGTCACATTGCGCCTGTGCATCTCTCTCGGTCTCTGTCGCTCTCACGTCATCTCTCTGTCTTCTCAGGGTTTCATGTCCCCGAGCCACTCTCCAGCAGCGTGTCTTCTCCTGTCCCTACATCTACACTAGGCTGCCCTGCACAGTTTGCTCTCAGGTTCCAACTCAGGGCCCTGGCCTGAGCAGCGGCAGATGGGTAGCTCTGGGCCGCTGGTGGCCCCTCTGTGGGCAAGCTTGGCGCTCCCAGCTGCTCTGCTGTCCACACCTTTCCCCAGACTGGTGCAGAAAATCAAGCAGGAGGGGCAGAGGCTCTGGTGGGAATTCAGTGCAGGAAAGCAAGTCCAGCTGGGAGGGCAGCGAACACAGGCCTGCAGACCACCCTCGCACTCAGAGGCAAACACTCTCACGCAGGTGAAGTTTGGCAGAGCCCCTGACGAGCCACCGAGATCCCCCATCTAGGAAGTCCAGCAATGGGGGTGGACACCCTCCAGCCGTCAGGGCAGGAAGGAAGCCCTGGGTGGCCCAGAGCGCCTGGCCCGAGGCCGCACCCCTGCCAGGCAGCCCATATCTGGTGACTGAATGACGGAGACTTAGAAAGGCATGGTCTTCTCAACCCATCTCGGCTGATGCTCACAGTCTCTGTCTCGGTCTCTCTCTCTCTCTCTCTCTCTCTCTCTCTCTCACACACACACACACAGACACAGATACACACTCCCTACCTCTCTCATTTCTTCTCTCCTTAATGCCTAAACCTATCTTTCTCCTCGGGTCTCTCCTTTGTAACGTAAAAAAGCCCTTTTCCCCAGGCAACTCGTCTAGCCTCACCATCCCCAGCAGCCTGGTTTAGGTCCTGCGACCGTCTCTCAGATGGCACTAGAATCTTTGGCAAGTCCCTGCTTTGCTTGCTCATCAGTCCAGTAGAAAGAACTCGGGCTTGGAAGGCGAGAGGCGCGGTTGGGAGTCCTGACCCCAGCACTCACCAGCTGGGAGACCTTGTGCGGATCACGCCCACACCCTGTGCAGTACGTCCCTTGTCTGTGAAAGGGGTTCCCTCAGAGTCCAGCTCACAGCGTGCGAAATGGCGCCTGCGCTTGCGCGCTGATGTACTACATGATCCTGAGCTCCAGTAAATTCGTCAGCTCGGTTATTTAGTTCCTGTGACAATTTTTCCTTTTATTCTTTTTCTCCGGTTTTCACCTTTTGGGTCTCTGATTGTTTAAAGGCAATGGAACCCTCACCGCCAAAAAACCCCCAGCAATCTTATGACTTACTGAGCCCCTACCATGACTTTTCTTTTTAGTGCCTCGTTTGATTCCCCCACAGCCATGCCATGGAGACGGCTCTATTATCCTCTCCTACAGACGGCAGCGCAGAACCTTGGGAAGTGAAGAACGTATCCAAGGTCTCGTGGCAAGTGACTGCCGGTGTAAGATCTAAACCGAGGTTTGATCGTGTCCAAGGCCCACGCTGCGTAAGGGGGCGAGAAGTCTCTCAGACATCTTGACCTGCACCACGAGATGGAATAGGATCCATCCATGGATGTGAATCCCAGAAATCCTAGGGAATGGATGATGACCTTGATACCTCATCAGAAATTTAGTTCTAGTCGATTTACTACCCACGGGCCAGGGGAGCACAAAAGTATCTGCGGTCAGAAACCCTGAGACCTAGTCTAAGTTCTGTTTTTAACCAGTTAGTTGGAGGGCCTTTCACAAATCTCTTCAATGTGCTGGGTTTCCATTTTGTCGTGGTGATCGCTGAGGTCTCTCCCTTCTGGCTCTTGAGCGCAGATCTCTCACTACAGCGTGTGTGCTCTCCTCTCTGGCGTCCCAAATCCCGTCCATTCCTCAGACTGCAGCCCCAATCTTACCGTCTCAGGCTGGGCCCCACTGACTTCCTGATACACTCACTGACCTCCTCCATTTCTGGCTGCCTGTGGGCCCGAACTCTTTCCACATTCATTTACATGCCTATTCATGTGCCATGGGGCAGAGTACAAGGAGCTCCTTTTGGGACTCAACCCTACATTTAAATCTAGACTCTGTAATTTAGCCGCTGTGTAACTTTGGGCAAGTCACCAAACCCCTCTGAACTCAGTTTCCTCTTTGTAAAGTGGTGATACTGCTTACTTCACAGGGTGATCATGAGAACATGAGATCATCATTTTATGTATGGGGAACTTCAAGGTATTGTATCAATCTTAGTTTATGTTATCATTATTATGACGAATCTACTGAGCAATTCTACTGAGCATTTCTGGAAGCTGTGGCTTCCTCCTTTCCATGTCTGGAACATGTTTTGCGTGCAGGTGGCAGTAAACATGTGAACTGGCCTGAATGGAGTTCGATAATCCAGGAAAAATATCTGGTATATTCTCTGTTAACACATGAAGATAAGTGGGCTTTTGAGAAGCAGGCAGCACCTCTTCCACACCTTGAATTTTATAGAGCAGAGGACCGAACAATTTCTCCAACCACCCGTCGGCATAAGCTAGAATATTCATTTTGCCTTAAGATCAAAGAACACGGGCTCGAGGCTTCGCTCCAGGATGGCTCTATGTGACAGGCGGCTGCCATATTGGAAACACAAACTCTGACTCTCAGGGGCTTTGGACCCCAATCACACGTATGTCAGCAGAAGCACACGTTCAGGGGGAGGGCCGACTCTGCAAATGGGAGCTCAGGGATAAGCTATCGCACGAAGAGGAAAAGGAAAACTCTCTCCTGGAAAGAAGAAAGGCTCAGCACATGAGAACCCCCTCACCCCCGCAACTGTCCAAAAGAAACAGGGAGGCACTGGTAGGAGATCAGAAGGTGGGGCATGGAAAGCAACGATGCCTGCCTCTCTTTCTCTCCCTGCTGCTGCTTCCTTCTGCTCTGAGGGTCTCTGGGAGGAGCTGTGTCCACTCCTCCAGGGTCTCAGCTCCTGAGGTGGTGGTCCCTCCCCCTCCCACGGAGTCCTTGCCCACCACCTCTGTCTTATTCTCCTAGCCTGGAGGGTGGGAGCCACTTGCCGCACTTTCTTGCCTTTGGGTTCACTTAGCTTCTTCTCCAGCGTCTTTTCAGCCTTCCAACACCTGGGTAACTGATGCCCCCGTTTTAAATACCCTCTGAGAGCCCTCTCTGGTTTCTCCTTTCCTGACTAGGTGTTGCATTATGGGAAGTAGAGATCAAGGGGCAATAGTGTTTCGTGAGAGCTGCGGAGGAAGCCTCCCTTCCGTTCATCTCGAAAGACATGCGACATCATAATGTTATGTTGCAAAATGCATTTTGTTGAAACAAATGGGTTGATAGTAATAATAGTAATAATAATAATACTAGCTAGTCTAGTGCATAGAGCATGGTGCAATGTGTCGAGAAGCTGTATCACTATGTTGCACACCTGAAACTAACGTAACGTTGTGTGTCAACTAGGCTCCAATAAAACAATTTTTTAAAAAATAAATAAATAAACGGGGAAAATGGTCCAGGGAAAATGTGTCAGAGATCAATGGGTGCCTTTGTTATAGCCAGGCCTGATATCAGGCAGTGGTGTGGCACAGGAGGACACATACTGGCCTGGATTCCGGGGACACGAGTTCTAGAGCTAGTTTTGCGGCAAATGACAAATTTGACCTTGGACAAAGCGATCAACCCCTCTGAACCCCTGTCTCTACATATATGAAATGAAATGACTGAAATAAATCGCCTCAGACTCACAAATATATCTTGGACTTGATGAATCTCAGTATACATACTGGTGAGTTATTTGTAAGTATTATGAGGGCAGGGACTCTGCCTTATTTGTCTTTATAACCATTACACTGTTTGGCCACAGACATTCAGTACCTATTGATTGACATGAAAAATAATATCGAACACATAAATAGCACTTACTACGGGCCAGGCATTATTCTAAGCACTACACATGCAGTAACTCATTTAATCCTTCCAATAACTTTGAGGGAAAGGCACTACTATTGTTTGCATTTTATGGACAAATAGAGTGAGGCTCAAGGCCCAGAGAGTCTGAGGACAAACAGATAGTAAGAGGCCAACTGGTATTCAAATTCAGGAAGTCTGGCGCCAGAATCCAACTCTTTTTTTCGAAGATTTTATTTATTTATTTGAGAGAGAGAGAGAAAACGAGCAGGGGTGGGGGCAAAGGGAGAGGGAGAAGCAGAGCCCCCCCCCCCCCCCCCCCCCGCCACTGAGCAAGGAGCTGGATCGGGGACTCTATCCCAGGCAGAGTCCAACTCTTAACCACTGTCTCAGCATGGCTTTTCCAAAAGCAGACTTGGAGACAAGCATGCGGGTGCGAGTCATTTATTTGGGAGATGGTTACAGGCAGCACTGTGAGCAATGAGGCAGAAAAGGGAAGAGAGCTGATAAAGAATGTGCTAATAAGCGGGTTAGGGCTCCTGTCCTTGGGGCGGCCGTTCTGCGAGGCTGGGTATAACTCAGTGTGGAGGATCACTCCTTGTATGTTAATCCCTTGGCCTTTTCAGCCAGCCCCCACATATGCCACACATGTTCCCGTGGCCAGAAAAGAGCCTCAGCCAGAGAGGTATCAGAGGGCAGAGGCGCACATGGGAACTTTCCAGCAGTGGCTTCCCGGGTTCGAGGAGGGGATATGGGCAGAGCCTCGGCCATGTCTACCACCCTCGCTAGTCACACGGCTTCTTGCTCACTCGTTGGCGTGTCTGTCGTTGTATAGAAGTGAGATGGCAAGTTCAGATCGCTGTACAGAAGTCAAGGACATGATCAGAGCCTCTCTTCCTGCACCCATGGGGATGTCGTTAATGTCAGCGACCAGGATGAATTTGCCCCCTACGTCTCCTCGTCTAGCCTGTCACCAAGTCCCATAGGCCCCACCTTCTGCCCCTCAGCCTCCCCACCGTGCCTTCATTCAAGCTTGTACCATCTCTCACCAGGAGTGTCGTAAAGGCTGCTGCCTGGCCTCCAGTTTCTAACGCTTTCCAAGCTAGGTTATTGCTGGGATAATCTTATGAAAAGGCAAATCTGATCATGTCCCTTCTCTGAAAACCCCTTAGGACCTTCCACAGCTTTCAAGAAAGAAGCCAAACTCCTTAAGATGGTAAACGAGGCTACTAACCCTGGATCCAACACCACCCCTCAGACCTCCTAAATTCACGGCCTCGTTTCCAGGCACGGTCTGCTATATCCGTGCCTTTGTGCCTGAGAATCTCACGGCTGCACACCTGCTCCTCCTTCTTCCAGATCTGGCTTCTACGACTCAGCTCGGGCATTGCTTCTCCTGGAAGCACGGCCCTCTTGCCTCCGTCCTACATGCCCTCAGAGGATGTGGCTCTCTTAGTTCCTCATACCCAGTGCAGGTGAGGGTGACCAAAGAATGTGTGGTCCCAATTGGGACTCTTGTACGGGAGGAAAAAAGGTGTCATTAGTAATTATATCCAGAGAACCAAGACTGTTCTAGGGTAGCCAATACTGTTACCCTACACCCATAGGGCATGCCCTGTTCACGGTCACTACATGCGTAAATCAATAAATATGCACCAGATTCCCGCAAACTTGGCGAAATGGTCTCATAAAGAGGATGTCCATATCACAGGTGGTGTACAAGACGAGCCACGGAGGGCCGGAAGAAGTATTAGAAACACGCACACGCAGACAGAGACAGAGACAGAGAGATGGAGGGAGGGGCTTAGCCCAGCTCAAGCCTCTGCTTGCCTCACACCTACTACCATCGCATTAGCCAAAGCAAGTCACAGGTGCAAGCCCAATGTCACAGGCTGGAGCAGTACACGCTGGCCGCCACGAGGCCGTGGCAAGGATGCAAGGCGGTGAATATACAGTACTACCACAGGGGAGTAAGGGATTGGAGCCAATAATCCAATTTACCATATTATGTATATATCCTCTTAGTACAGTGATAAATATTTATATAATTTCTAAGTATACATACATAATTTTCAAGTGTATCTATATCCAATGGGGGACCTCAAGATGTTTTATGGATGAGGTGCACAATCCACAAAGTTTGGAGGGGCGCCCAGGTGGGTCAGCGTCTGACTCTTGGTTTCAGCTCAGGTCATGGGCGTGGAGTCTGCTTAAGATTCTCTCTCTTCCTCTCCCTCTGCCCCTCCCCACTCAAAAATAAAAAACAAAAACAAAACAAAAACCACACAAAGTTTGGAAACAACACCTTACTGTCACAGTGTTGTAGCTAGGATGTTGGTCATCCAAAGTCATGGACCGCGTCCATCAGGAATCAGGAATACCTTTTTGTTGACAGTGGAAAGTGCTTCGACACGTTGCCTTGTGTCCAGCTCACAGGAGTGTCCCAGGGAACCTCAGGGT
Organism: Ursus maritimus; assembly: GCF_017311325.1. Lineage (NCBI taxonomy): Eukaryota > Metazoa > Chordata > Mammalia > Carnivora > Ursidae > Ursus > Ursus maritimus. Next base: position 90,946,047 of record NW_024423319.1, read on the forward strand.
CATGTGACAAACACGTCTGAGACTCTGAGATTTGGGAGAACCAGGTTTGAATTCCGCTCCACCGCTTACAAGCCATACGATCTTGGGTCTATCTCTGAATGGTGTGAGGGCTCAGTTCCCTTATATGTAAAATGGGGTTGTATCACCTACCCTATCTACTTTGTAGGACGGTTATTACGTTGAAATAATGAGAAAGCGCCTTAGAAGGTATAAGTTGTCTCAGCTGGGTTCCCCAAGAAGCAGACTCAGACAGGGTCAGTGTTTGCACACATGGAGATCTGGGGAGCACTGATGAGGTTGGGGGAGCGAGACGAGAAAGGAAGGCAGCCAATAAAGGGCGGGCTCATGAGTGGCTTACTGCTCCGGGCCACTGGGGCTCAGTCCCACTGGGAACACTGGGAGATGCTGGGGAGCAAGCCGGAGAATTTATGCACTAACTTCCGGTGTGATGCTCATGGAGGGCTGGTTCCTCAACCCCTCTACATAGCCCCGGGCCCTGTGGCACGGGCCGGTGACGTCCCCAGTGCGCAGCACTCCCCGCCCCAACCCCATTTGGAAGAGTCCATTTGTGTGGAACTTTCGACTGTTCGAAGCACTTCTATTTAGGCAGCATGAAACGGTCTAGCGCGGTCGTTATGAGCGCTGACCCTGGTGCCAGATTGCCAGGGTTCAAATCCCACTTCGGCCACTTGCCGGCTGCGTGCCCTTGGGCAGATTACTCAATCTTTCTGTGCCTCTCTTCTTACATGAAAAGCGGGCCTGCTAATGGCACCTATCTCATGGGGAAGCTGTGGGGGCTGAAGAGATCCTTACAATGAAAGCATGTGAAGCAGAGTCAGGCACTTAGCAAGTGCTATTTCCTGATGTCCCTACAGAACACACATAAGGCAAGCAGAGAGTGAGGTTGAGCTGGGGAAACTGAGGCACGGGGAAGCTTGCACACACAGACTTTTTGGCTATTGACCACTTCTTTCGATTCTAGCCTCGACTCCTTCTCCCACCTCAGTCCTACCCCCTGGTCTGAGCTTGCACAGGCTGGCTCCTGGGAGCTCCTGTGCTGCAGGCTCTGGCGCACCTGGAAACACCAGGGTGTGTGTGTGTGTGTGTGTGTGTGTGTGTGTTGTGCATCCTGGTGGTTCCAAATGGCAGGTGCTCAAGGAGAAAAAGGTATGAATGCACAGAGCCAGCCCAGGCAGCTGCACTCCCAGGAGCTCTGGGCCCTTCAGGTGGCCTAGGAGCAGAAGCTACGGGGTGGTGGATGGCGTGCCCCGCACCCACTCCTCCCTGCTTCACGTGTGGCGGGCTGCCCCCATTCCTGCTCTCTCTCTGCACACAGAGGAAGACAAACACCTCTCCCTCCTGCCCCTAGCATCTTCTAGAGGCCTAGGGACACACAAGTGGCTTAATTCTTTTTTTTTTAAAGATCTTATTTATTTGAGAGAGAAAGAGGAAGAGCACAGAGGGAGAGGGAGAAGCAGACTCCCTGATGAGCAGAGAGCCTGACAGGGGGCTCGATCCCAGGATCCTGGGATCATGACCTGAGCCGAAGGCAGGCACTTAACCAACTGAGCCACCCAGGTGCCCCACAAGTGGCTTAATTCTGATCACATTTGGCAGCATCTCCCTGTCCTGGGTTCCCTGTTCATTAAAACGTGTGATAAGAGATGGGGGAGCTATAATCCGAGAGAGGGAGAAGGGGAGGGAGGGAGGGAGGGAGGGAGAGAGAGAGAGAGAGAGAGAGAGAGAGAGAGGGCCCCATTGGGGGAATAAGGCAAAAGGATACAGAAGTGCATAGATCAAAAAAAAGGATCAAACTTCCCTGATCTAAAGTCAAGGGTGGGCAAGAGAGGAGACAATTATAGTCTCCGCTTTCTGGCCGAAAGCTGCACAGCGAGAGTGGGTTGCTACAGTCCCGACCAGGGGCCTGTGTGCGGCTGTAATAAGGACATTCCTGTCGTTAGTGCTGAGGGAAGAGGGAAGCACAAAGTGAAACTCCTGGAGTCTGTTCTATTGATAGTCTCAATCGAACACAGGGACCGGCCTGGCCGCGGGGCTATGGTAAATAGAAAGGCAGCGGTGGGGCTCCCAGCGGGCGCCGGAGAGTGTGGTGGAACTCAGGACCGCAGGACATCCTGGTGGGTCCCGTGCCAGCAAGCGGGGCGGTAATTGTCTCCCTCTCTATTTCAACCCCGCCTGTCCAGCGGAGCCAGGAGAGCTTCCTCCTCCCTCTTGGCGTTTGTCTGTCATTAAGGGACCCACTACGGAGGCCCCTCCGGGAGGCAGGCACGAGGGATACACCGAGGAAGACGGCGGCCGCGGGCTCCCGGAGCCCCCCCAGGTCTGGAGGAGGAGAGGGGCTCATCCTCAGAGAACCCGCCTCCGCGGCCAAGTGGCTTGCAGAACGACAGGCATGTGCTCGGACCCCCTGCAGGACATCAACTCCAGAGAGCCGGAAAGGCGGTGCCTGCGCTCTGAGTCACCGAAGAGGTGCGATTTCAGAATGCAAAGACCTTGACACACTTGCACGCAGCAGCGGGCCCGCTGTGCAAGACGAGCCTCCCTTGGTGAGGCTGGAGGCAAGGACAGACTTGCTTGAGCTCGCGGCTGCCCTGCATTTGCCCGGTGCCACGCGGCTGCCTGGAAGGAGCTGGCCGGCACCGCCCGGGGCCAGAGGCGGTCCTCTTGGGCAGGGGAAGCAGTGCCCTCTGATGGAGTGATCTGGGGGCTACAGGAGAGCCCCTGTAAAGCTCCTGCCCCTACCTCTCACCTCTGTGTTACAATACCCAAAATGGCAATGAGGAAGCATCTTGGCTTTTAAAAAAGAATTCTTGATGTTCAGAGCAGTCAGCTGGTTCGTGGTGAAGGGAACTCCTGGGGGGAGGGGTGGTAGCAGGCCGTGTGGACACCCGGGCAGGTGTTAGCAGTTTCTCAGACCTCCTTTCTGAAGGCCCCAAGGCCCGAGCGAACAACAGAGTGGCAGGTAAAGTGGCAGGTTCGAGAAGTGCAGAGAGGGAGCTGCCCCCTGCACCCCCTTCCCAGGGCCTTGAGCAGCACCACCTCTGGGTTGATGTGTCTTTAAGAGAGGGGCTTGCAAATGCTCATCGGAGGGGCCGCTGTAGGCTCCGGATGTGCAACGTGACAGGGTGTCTTTATATTTTTCGAGACGGATTCATTACGGCTGCACGCCGTTGAAAGAAGTGGGGCGCCAGCGCTCGGGTGTTTCTTCCAGTGGAAACCTTTTCATTTTCCCGTGTCAGCGTGTGGGTGAAGGCACGTGGCAGACACCCGTGGTTGTTCACACAAAGGCCGGTCCCCTGCTTTCCTCGCTAATAGAACCTTGGTTAGTTTGGTGGCAAAGTGCCCTGAATGAGGGGATACGTCACGATTAGCCCAAGAGAACTGAAGAGATGTCAGAGGATCTGTGATGGAAGGATCCTGGAAAGTAGTAGCCCCTGGACAGAGAAAGGGCCACCGGAGAATAAGGCCTCTCCCCTCTTCTTTACTTCCTGCTTTGGATGCCGACACTCGCAGATGATGCTTCAGGACACAGCAGCCGTCTTGAGACCATGAGGCAGCAAACCTAACAGGGAAAAGGGACCGGGAGGAGGGCTGCCAAATGGAGGGGCTCTGTTGGCCTCGTTAAATTGCTGAGCCTACCTTGCAACTGCCCACATCCAGACTACTTGTTAAGTATGCCCCAGGCGTACTTGTGGCAAAAGCCACTGTTAGGCAGATTTTTCTGTTGTACTGAAAAACATCCTCACTGCTACTTCATACTCATGATGGAAATTGGGCACCGGAGTGGTCAGCGAGTTGAAAACATGCCCTGTGAATTCTGCCAGATGGTAAATACAAATTGTTCTCTGCTTAGGTGGAGTGCAGAGCCTTACCGACATTAAATCTATTCGTAGATTGATTGATATCTATTGCCTTTCACTGTGAAGGAGCCCGGGACAGTAGAAAGGTCAATGGACTGGTGTCCAGCTCTGTGATCCTGAGCCTTAGTTCTCTCTCTTCATAGAAGAAACAAAAGGGGTTGAAATAGAATCAGGGTCTCCTGACATTCAACCTGGCATTAGTCCAGGACAAATTTTCCAGACTGCAAATTTACCACTAAAAACCTTTAGTTCTTAAAATCTATAAAATTCATCTTTAAATAAAATGTCTTTAATGTGAATTAATGTTTTATTTCAGTGATAAAAGAAATGAATGAGAAAGAGTTTAAATAGGTTTCCACTGTTTATTGAAGAATTTAATAAATATATATTACATCTATATAATTTTAATTGATCCATGGTGGAGAATTTAGAGCGCCCGCCCCTCCTCAGTATAGTTTGTGTTGGGAAACACGGCAGTAGATGGATCTTTAAGATTCCTTCCAGCACTAACATTATGATTCTAAGTAGAAAAATGTGTTGGAGATCTTTGCCAATACAGAGAGCCAAAATGGCGGCCTCGGCTGGTGGTGTTCTGCCTTTCTGGGTCAGGGAGCCGTTTGCCAATACCATGCTTCACTCATGACCCTGAATGAATATCTGAACACATTGTTCTGTGGAAGTAAAGCAGAAAGCTCCAATTTCAGAACCCTGTCAGAACCTGGCCTGTGGAGAGCCATTTCTCATGCCCTTCTAATTCTCATTTTAATGGAACAAGATCAATGGCTGAGAGTCAGACTGTCAAATAATGGAGGACTATTTACTGAGTTCTGCTACAGGCTCAGTGCTGTGTAAACACTTGGTCCCTTTTTTCTAGGATGTCTTCATATCCATACTCTAGAGAAGTTGATATTAAAAAAGGCCCAATCCCATTTTTTTCCAGACAGGAGAAGAGCAGTTGGTTCCATAAATGGATAGATAGGATTATTTTGCTCTGGAGTGGGGCTGCTCTCTGATTATATTAAATCTAACATGATGAGCCCAAGTCCATAAATGTTGAGGCTGATCTCTGTCAGGGTGGCCTGACAGAGCCCCTCAGACTGAATCCTCCTGACTCGAAACCACAGCTGAATTTGGAAAATGAAACCCAGTATCCCCAATGTCTTCCATGACAGCTCCAAAGTAGCTTTTCTCAGGCAGTCAGGGACTCAACACACCACAAGTTTCCATCCCACGATCTGCAGCCGGCCAAGGGGACTTCCAGTGAGTTAATTCGTTGTCCCAGGACCAGCTTGCTAGAAGATACTCTGCCATTTCTGCCATGTGATGGCCTGACCCTCAGGACAGAAGATAAAGCAAGAAGCCAATGCTGGTTGAATACAGGGAGTGACTTAAGAGAAAAGGGACCTGGACCAGAAATTGAGCTAGGCTCCAAGCACTTCGCAGGTTAACAGAAGGCCAGTGTGCCATCTTTCCGTGGTGAAAGACAAGAGTGCAGCTAATTCTAAGGAAAGCAGTGGGATAGAGAAAAGGAGAGAGATTCTGAATCTGAACTCCACTTTCCAGACAAAGCCTTGTATTTCTGATGGCTGTAAACCAAGAGATTCCTTTTTCTATTAAAAAATAATGAAACGTTCCATGGACCAGGGATGTGGTCCAAAAGGTATGGTTTCTTTAGCCAGGGAGACAGGCGGCAAGGAAGGTCTCAGAATTTGCAGGAAGGTCAACTAAAGCATGGCCCCATAAACCGGGCTCAGAGACTGAGAAAAAATAATGTTGATAATAAAAGATCTTTGGAAGTACAGAGTGCTTCATGGTTTCTAAAACATCATCAGCTCTCAAGAGCACACAGCATGTACTCCAAATGTGGTCTCAATGCGGCAGGACACCAGGGGACTATTAGATCTTTGACCTGGGCATTGTATGGTTACACGAGTAATGCAATCTAGGTTGGCATTAGTTTTGGGGGCACCTCATTTGCCTGCCACGAGGTTCCTATGGGGTTGGTAGGTCAAGTGTTGTTATTTATTATTGTTCCCATTTTTTTTAAAAAGATTTCATTTATCTTTTTGAGAGAGAGCAAGCACGAGCAAGGGCAGGGGCAGAGGGAGAGGCAGAGGGAGAAGCAGGCTCCTTGCTGAGCAGGAAGCCTGACACAGGGCTTGATCCCAGGACCCTGTGATCATGACCTGAGTCGAAGGCAGACACTTAAACCTACTGAGCCACCCAGGTGCCCCTACTGTTTCCATTTTTATTATAAAAAAATACTCCAGGTCACAAAGCTAGTAAACAGCAGAAATGGGAATGAAACACACAGCATCTGACTCCAAGATCAATGCTCTTTCTACCACAGTATTACCCAATTATCTCTCCAATCATTTATCTAGTCAGTCATCCATCTGCCCATCCATCCATCCATCTATCCATCCACCCATCATCCTTCTATTCATTCATCTATCTATCTGTTCACCTATTGAACAAATACTCATTGGGCCCTTATGTGACAGACACTGTCCCCAGTTCTGGAGACTAAAAAAAAAAAAAAGTAACCTTGGTATCTAGGCTTCCCCAGGCTTTGAGGACAAATGAGGTCACATTAGAATTTCATCTGAATTAGTCATGGTCCTCCAAAGAAACAGAACTGATAGGATGTGAGTAGATATACAGAGACAGAGAGAAATTGATTTATTGTAAGAAATTGGCTTACATCATTATGGAAGCTGGCAAATTCAAAATCTGCAGGGTGTACTGGAAGGCTAAAGACCCAGGAAAGGGCTGATGTTGCAGTGTAGGTCCAAAGGCCATCTGCTAGCATCATTTCTGCTTGCTGGGACAGGTCAGTCTTTTTGTTTTATTCAGGTCTTCAACTGATTGGATGAGGCCAACCCATATTATGGAGAGCAACCTGCTTTACTCAAAGCCCACTGATTTAAATGATAAGCTCATCCCAAAACACACTCACAGAAACACCCAGAATAATGTTTGAACAAATATCTGGGCCCCATGACCCATCTTAGTTGACACATAAAATTAACCATCTCAATATCATTCCCACCTACAAGGCTCAGGATCACAAAGTTTTCTCCAAATGTTTCTGGGAATGTCCAGAAAGAATCTTGACTATGCATGAGAATAAGTCCTCTCCTCATGGACCCTGCTTTGAGGCCTCCCAGAGGACACAGTTCCCCTGGGGGCTATGATGGGACCCAAAGCTCCACCACACAGCAGCTCTTTCCTGGTAGTGCCAACCTTGAACTCTTAGGATGCTGGGATCTGAGATGAAGAGAGATGGTGGAAGAATGACCTCTTCTCCAGACATGGTGGGCTCTTTATCCCTTGGGTCATGGGCAGCTGCACTTGCCTCTGTCTTGCATGTTGACATTTACCCAAAAGGACTAACTGATTTCACTTCAAATGTATGACCACACACCTCAAAAAGGCTCTCAAACCACATGGCAAGCCTCCTCGGAAGTCTGTTATTTGCCCTCTGATAAAACAATTTCATACTTTCCTCTTTTTCTTCAAACTTCTCTATTTGTCCCACTCCATATTTGCAAGCTTGTGACCTCATCTCATCCTTTGTTGAGAAAGTGGAAATAATCACATGGGACCTCTATCTTTTCAACACTAAACCAACAAATTTATGGGTTTGGATTTCCATGCTACCAAGTTCCCTCATCCAGTGGACACTCCCCTCTCCTCATCTGGCTGGTTCTCCAAGGAGCATCTGGCACGGCTGGCCTCTTCTTACTTCTTAAAATACTCCCATCTCTCCACATCCATGCCAAAAATTGTGCTCCTTGATCTCTACCTCTATGAAGAGAACTCCGAAGTTTAGTCCTAGGTCTTCTTCTCTTCTCTATCTATGCCCACACTCAGGCAATCTCATCCAGTTTGTGACTTTAAATATGGACCCATCTATATTCCAGATTTATTTCTTCAGCCCAGACCTCTCCCCTGCCCTCCAGGTTCACACATCTACCTGTCTGGTTGTGTTACTTTGGGTCCTCCAAGAAGCAGACAAGACTGGACATACAAGAGATTTACTGGGGGGAAGCGCCTGTGAAGTAAAGCGGGGAGGCAGCTGGAGAAGGTGGGCGGAGCCTCCAACAGCAATGCGGGGTATGACACCTGTGGAGGGAGAGGGGTAGGAAGGAGACTTGGGCAGAATGTTCACCCAGGCCAACAGGGAGTCCTTGAGCCAATGTGGCCCATCAGAGATGTCCCCACATCTTACCGGGGCGAGCCTGCCTCAGTAGCCCATTGTAGTCAGTCATTGTCTGAGAGCTGTTTGTGGGAAATGTGGCCTCAGTGTGAAGCAGCTGAGATCACCCATCAATTTTACTTCTCGCAACAAGAGACCTAAGAGGTCTGCGGTGCTTTTCCATGGCCTCAATACTGAAGTCTTGAAATTCCTAATAAACTTCTCAAACTTAACATAGAAAAAAAATTGGTAAATGGTCTCGCTCTCCTCTAGAAGCTAAAGCCAAAAACCTAGGACGACTCCTTGCTTTTTTCCCCCCGTCCCATTCCCTACTTTCAGTCCACAGGTAAGGCTTTCTGGGCTTACCTCCGAAACCTTGAATCTTATTATTACTTCTCTTTATGTCCACAGCTACCACCTTATTATAAGCCTCTGTCCTCTCCCTCCTGATCTCCTAAATGGCCTCTCCACTGTCACTCTTGCCACCCCTCAGCTGGTTCTTCACAACAGCCAAAGTGATCTTTCGCAAAGTAGCTTAGAACACGTCACATGCCTTTGCTTCCGTGGCCTCCAATTATGACTAATTATACAAAAATCCAAGCATTAACGCCTTGTTCTACAATGTTCTATAATGACCTAGGTCATCTGGTCCTCACCTACTTCCCCACAGTCATGGGATCTAGGCACACACGCCTCCCCTCAATCCCTCAGCCACACTCCCACCCTTCCCAGAGCTTCACATCCCTCACTTCTTCTCATTCTTTAAAGATCACCTTGCTATTGTCTTCTGAGACAGCATTTCTCTGACTACCTTGTTTAAAGTAGACCCCCTCAAGTTATGCCTTAATAGAGAACGGTTGTTCTTTTCATAGCCCATATCACACCTTGTCTATTCATCTCATTTATGTATTTATCTGTCTCCCCTCATGTGAATCGAAGCTCTGTGAGAACAGGAATCCTGTTTGTCTTATTTAATGGTTTCCCTCCCAATACCTAGCACAGACCTGGAAATCCTAATGGGAGCATACTGACTATTGGTTGAATGCTCAGTGAATGAACCTCTCTTTTGCAAGGCCTCAAAACTGTCTTTCACATGCTATTGATGTTTATTTTAGTTGGAAATAGGTTTTGTTGCATATAACAGTGGCTTAGCCAAATCGTGATTTGTTTTTACTTTTCACGGAACAAGAAATACAGAGGAAGTCCATCAGTTCGGGACGGTACCATGTTTCCACAGTGCCACCAGGAGCTTCTTGCCTCCATTCAGCTGCCCTGAGTGTGTGGACTTTCACCTTATGCATCTTATCTCATGGCCACAAGATGGCTGCTGCTCTGTCTGTGTAACATCCGTGCACCAGGTAAGAGAGAGGGAGGTCAAAGGTCAAAAGGTGTAAGTTGAATAAGTCTGCCTCTTAAAGGAGCTGTCGCAGCTTGAGTTCCTCAGGCTTCAGACTCCTCCATGGACATTAGCATGTAAGACATTTATTAGGGAGTACTCGTAGGATCAAGACATGGAGAAGGGAGAGGAAGGAAGAAGAAGAGGGTAGCAGGAGAACCCAGGCCATGAGGCAGCTCCAATGAAGGTCTCAACCAATCCCATTGGGAGCTCTGAAGCCTGGATGACCCTTTGGAGTAGACTCAAATTGGGACGAATGGGCCAGATATTGTCAATATCCCATGCTGACAAGTCATTGGAGGCTAGCCTCTTGTGAAGGCGATTCCTTCAGCTGAGGCAATCCATACAGGTGCTAACAGCCAAGGGATGTCTGCCAGCAGTGCTCCCAATGATCAAAGCAACTAGTTCCTTCCTCAACAGAGATCCAGGTGGTGGACCACAGAGTCTACTATGCAAGCTCTCTTAGAAGCCTTGTATAATGACTTCTGATCATGTCGGTGGCCAGAACTGTGGAACGTAGCTACCGTTAGCTGCAAGGTAGCTGGGAAATGTCGACTTTTAGCTGGGCATATTGTCACCGTGGGCAAAATGAGATTTTGTCAATTTAAGATATTTAGGTAGGCCACCAGCAATCTCTGCCATGGTAGAACAGATGCTATGTCCTCTTCTTCACGTCCCTGTCTCTCTTCCCTCTACTCTTCTAGTGCTTCTGCATTAAAAACAAGTAAGCAAAGAGCGCTTGCGTGGCTCAGTTGGTCAAGTATCTGACTCTTGATTTCAGCTCAGGTCGTGATCTCAGGGTCGTGAGATCAAGCCCTGAGTCGGGGCCCACACTCAGCGAGGAGTCTGCTTCTCTCCCTCTCTCTTTCCCTCTCCCTTTGCTGTTCCCCCCCACTTGTGTGCTCTCTCTCTCAAATAAATTTTAAAAATTTAAAAAATAGAAACAAGCAAACAAGCAAACAAACCAGATGAATAAACAAAACAAATGAATATGAACAAATCTCCTCCCTCCTTTATTAGCCAAAACACAAAATCTCCCATGCACATAAAAGTTTGTGCATATAGAACTTGCAAGGAAGATGGCTGCCACCACGCTGAAGATATCTTAATTTTCTCTGGGGCCAGCTAAGCCAAGATGAAGAAATGTAGACCCTGCCCTCAGGAAACTCACAATGTAATGAGGAAATGGTCTAATATAAGGCAATCTGATATAAGACAATGACCCAAGGGGAAGGAGAGAAAAATTCTAGAAACGAAGGGAAGGGAAAGGAGGAGCACCCTAGACTGTGTCAAGGAGTCCGGGGTCTAGAAGCGAAGAGAGACTGAAGACATCATCTTAAGGAGAGAGGAGTGGATATTTTCCAGAGACCGGTGGGACAGGGAGCTGGATGACAGGCAATATATAACCTAAGAAGGGGAGACTGAACGCTGGGCAGCCAGTGTCTAAGCCTGGGAGACACAAATTGTGTGATAGGCTCGGGTATCTACAGCAACACCAGCATTGGCCAAGCAGCCAGAGTCCCTTCTCTGGCTCCTCACTCTTTGCTGCCCAGGTCCAGAGATGCTTTTCTGGGCAGGTCTCCAAGCTAAGGCAAGTATGGCTTCTGACAGGATTGCTGGAGAGAGCGGGAGAAAGGCTTATAGCCGAGGGTGGGTGGGTAATGCCTATGAATGAATTAAATTTACACACACAGCCCTTTTACAATTGTCTAGACAGGAAATAGAGAAGGCAGCTCAGTGGAAAACATCAATTGTGCCCACACACCTTCACTGTTCCAGTAACATGAAAGCAGTAGCAGCTGGAGGCTCTTGAGACAGCCATGGTATGACAGAAAAGGCTCTGGGTTTAAATTACAGCCGTAGCATTTACTAAATGCATGGTCACAACCCTGAGCCTTGTTTTCCTGTCTTTCAAATGAGACGCAGGGCACTGTTGGTTGCCTACCCACTTATTATTTACCTCCGCCATCCTTTCTTACCCAATCTCAGTGTCTGTCATTCAGGAATGCCCCTGGCTCAAGGAGGCCATGTGCTTCAAGGAAACTGCGCTGCAGCCCTGTCCTCAGAAGGCACAGAACTCATGATTTGTCTAAATGAAATATGGCAGTCCCATTCCCTTTGGTATTGGTTAGATACGGGCGTGTGATTTATTTCTTTTTATTCTTTGTTATGTATTATTATTATTTTTTAAGTAGTCTCCATGCCCTAGCACAGAGCCCATCCTGGAGCCCAAACTCATGATCCTGAGATCAAGAGTCGGACACTTAACCGACTGAGCCCCCAGGTGCCCCGGCATGTGATTTATTTCTGGCCAATGCCATGTGAGGGGATGTCTGTGGAAGCCATCCGGGAAAGATCTGGTTAAGAAAGAAAGATATGTAAAGATAAAAATCCCTCTTCTTCTATTGGTCTTCGTGGTATCTGCAAATGATTTCCCGAACTACAGCAGCCGTCTTGTGACCATGAGGCAATCTCACCAAGCACAAGACAATACGCCAAGAATACAGAGGGCAAGATGGAAGGAACGCGAGACCTAGATGGCAGGGGTGAACCAATCCCAGGACACGCCCACCTTGGACCTCTTTATTACATAAGGTAATCAACCCTCTGTTGTTTAAATCAGTTGCATCAAAATTTTTTGTGATTAGCAGCTAAAAGCAATCCAGCTGCTACAAAGGCTATCTGCCACAGTAAGGATTAAGCATGACGACATGTGAAACCACTAACCCAAAGCCAGTAAGTACACTAGACCCATAATATCTATCTATTCATTTATTTGAATTCCATCTTGCTATAGTCTTTCTCAAAATCCCCACTATTCGTGTAAAAATAGTGGTTTTTTTTTTTAAAGATTTTATTTATTTATTTGACAGAGAGAGAGACAGCCAGCGAGAGAGGGAACACAAGCAGGGGGAGTGGGAGAGGAAGAAGCAGGCTCATAGCGGAGGAGCCTGATGTGGGGCTCGATCCCAGAACGCTGGGATCATACCCTGAGCCTAAGGCAGACACTTAACGACTGAGCCACCCAGGCGCCCCAAAATAGTGGTTTTTTTACTTGAAAATTTTCTTGTGTTTGGCTCTGGCTGGGGGTCACCCCCAAACTGGGCTATTGTCCAGCTAATTCAGTATCTGACCTGCTTCCCAACCTCTTCCATCCTTTGCTCCAGGAGTGGTCCCCAGAGTATGTCTCCCAGCCAGAACCCACAGCGTGGGACTCTGGGCATAAAGACAGAGCCTCCTATTTCTGGTCTAGGGATAATTCCTCCTAGAAAGAATGAGGACATCTTAAAAGGCAGTGCACATTTTTAGAAAACATGATTTAGGAAAATTGGAATTAACTTTATTTGGAAATTGGTCTCATAACCAAGTCAGGAACCTCCAAAAGGAGCCTTGAATTTACAATTTCAGGATTCTTGTGTTGCTTGTCCAATTTGGGAATTAGTGCATAGACTCCAGATGAAACAATTTGACAAGCACAAAAGCAATGTACAGTATAAATATTCTTATTTCCTAACTACTTGTCAGCTATTTCCAGTGAGTAAATATTTACACGTTTTCCTCTCCCCCTGCGGAAAGCAGTACTCACATATATGAACATAAATATTTTGGTGTATGTAAATATTTACTCGCATGAGCAATATATTTCTTTTTCTAGTCTCCCTTGTAAGTTCTTTAATAACAGAACAATTCCTGCTTACAAATAAGTTCCGATCCTGCAACTCTCCTAGAATATTCTTCAAATGAGAGGCATTTGATGGTGGAGGTTAATTGCTGGTTAGTGGGAACAACTGGGGTCAAATCTGAACTTGACATCCTGCTAGCTGTGTGACCTTGGGTAAGTTATTTAGCCTTGCTGAGCCCAGACTTTCCTCATCTATTATAAGATAAGGGTAATAATAGTATCTACCTTATAGGATTCTTGAGGTTATTAAACGATTTAATGCATAGGAAGTGCTTCAAAAAGTCTCTGGCACACTGTAAACCCTTAATAAATAAATAAATATTAAATGCTACCATTGCCAGTCACCGAAAATAAGTGTTTCATTTTTTTCTATTTAGCACCATGGATTTAAATATGTTTACAAAAAATGCTGTAATTTGATTTAAGTGTCTCTTTTTCTTCTAAGTGTCATTCAAAGAATTTTTAAAAGCTGACAATAGATTTTGTGTAAACGAATTTCCCCAGACTGGCTGTTGATGATCTCCCACTATCCACTGGGTTCGTGGCTGTCGTTTTTCAAGCATTTTCTCTTTGCCAGGCATAGTGCTTTGTGCTTTAAAAGGCAATATTGCATTAAATCATCACAGCCGCCTTACAAAGGGGCTAACATTGGGGTCTCCATTCTCAAACGAAGAAACAGAGGCTCAGTGAGGTTAACTGTTTTAAGTTAAGCCACCAGAAAGTGGTAGAGTTGAGACTCATGTCAAGGTCTTCTTGATGCGCAAGTCCTTGCTCCAAACCACTGTGCCGTTCTGTCTTCAACATTCACATAGAGATGCCCCTTGAAGCAAGGACTCAGGGGCCCTTTGTCATTCTTGTTGTTAGGGAAGTGGAGTAAATTCCATTTTACTTTCGAACCTCTGGGAAGATAGCCGTCATCCACAAACCGTCCTTGCCCCGGCTTAGAGCCCCATCAACACATATTGTAAAATGTGGTTGACTCCAGAGTGGTTGAGGCTCACCGCACAATGCCCCACCTTTTGAGTTTTCGCCTAGATTCTTCTCAGTCACACTTGACCAGATACAGAATCTCCCTGCCCCAGCTCTGGCCTTGAGTTCTCATCACTCAAGCAACTCTGGATGGTGCGTGGAAATGTTGGGTTTGGTGCCCGTGGTCCCTATTCCTGTGAAGCCTCCAGAGGCAGCCTCTGCTTGGACCTCTTAGTTACCTTCCAGTCACGCCTTCCCTGGTTTGGAAACTTTTCCTACTCTTGGCCCCCAGGACTCTCAGCATCCATTAGACTGGGTCTAGTGATGTTTTCCAGTACCCCAGGCCCTTGTGGCCCTTTCTCTACATTGCCTCGGGCTTAGCCAGCCGAACCTCCCAGCTCCTCCCAGGGCTGCCCCAGGTCTGCCTCCTCCACAGCCTTTCAGGTACAGGAACTCTCTCTCCTTCTTCCCATTTATTGTTCCTAATCGACATGCCAACGTCAGGAGTCAGTGCAGGAAACAGAAAGCAATGTAGGTATTTCAAGCAGAAAGGAATTTCATGCAGGGAATTAGGTGCTTTCAAAATCACTGGAAGTGAGGAAGGAGAAAAGTGTTTTGGCTTTCGTGTCAAAGGACAGACACCACTACAGCTATGATCCAGAGGTCAGGAAACGTTTGCTCATTTCCTTCACCCATATCCTCCATCCGTAAAGCCGCCCACGCCCATAGAGCTGTTGAGCAGACAGCACACTATGAGTCCAGCTGCTGCCAACACTCATGTGGGTAGAGCCCACTTGGCCACCTAAGCAGCCACAGAGAGATGGCCTCCTGCCTCCCTTTCACCTTCCAAATCTCTCAGGACTGTATCAAGTAGGCAGAACCCTAGTTTGAAGGGAGTCCACCAAATGTAGGTTTTAGCTTTCCAACATCTCCAAATAGAAGGAGGTTCAGCTGGAGTTTGAGAACAGGGAAGCCAGTTATCCAGCCCAGTTCTCTCCTACAGGTCTGCTCAGAATTCCCCTCACACACTTGTGGGTGAGAGACACAACTTCTCAATACCTTGGGCTCTCTCCCTTAGATCCAGCCCATGTTCCAGTTCATGAACCAATTAAAAAATAAGGATCCATTTCTATAAGAAGCACTTCTGAGCACTTACTATGTATCAGACACTGCAGTGGGCTTAGGAAGCACAGAAAGGAGTAAGATTTGGTCTAAGCTGTCAAAAATGCATAGCCCTTAAAGCTGGAGGGACAAGCATGTAAATGATATGGTGCGGAGGGAGAAATCGCAAGATGGATGTGTGTACTGGATTCTGTGAGAGTGGAGGAAGGTATCAAAAAGGAAGGCTCCTACCTCTGTGCAGGGGCTGTTCGAGAAGGTAGAGGGAGGTTTGAGGGGAATGTGTCTAATGAGAAGCAAAGGCCGCCAGGAAACTTGAAAGACCTGGCTCCAGTTATCTCCTGCTGCCTAATGAACCTCCCACCCCCAAAAAACTCAGTGGCTTAAAATAACATTATATGTGGTCCTGATTTCTGTAGTCTGGGCTAGGATCGGCCGGGTGATTCTTCTGCTGGTCTTGCGGTCAAACACTCTTGTGGCTGAATTCAGCCAGCAGTTCTGTTGGGGGTTGGATTCGGCTGAGCTTTTCTCTCTCTTCATGTAGTCTTGGGGCCTCTCCCTTGCTGCACAGCTCCTCCCCGTGGTCTCTAGCATGGTAGCCAGGCTCCTCAAATCATGACTCAGGGCTTCCAAGAATTCAAAAGCAGAAGCTTCTAGGAATCTAAAGTGGTAGGTCAGTGTCTGAGAGTCACTTCTATTGTATTCAGTTGGTCAGGTGGTCATAGGACAAGCCCAGATTGAAGGGGAATAGATTACATAAAGACATAAATACCAGGAGGCCTGGTTCATTGGGGTTGGCACATGTTGACCAGATAAATAAGGCTGGGAGTGGCTCCAGAAAGAAGAAGAAAGATGCGCAAAGGCACGGGGTTGTGAAAGTCTGTGGCATTTGGGGGAAAGTTAAGCACCTCAGGGTTGTGGGAGGGAAGGTATATAGGCCACAGGGAGTATAATACAGCTACAGAGCTGGCTTGCTCAATCATGGCCTCTGCCCGGTCCTCCTCTCTTGCCTCATCCGCCTTCCTTGGATTTGACTTGCTTCCTGGCCAACATCTTCTGTTCTGCTCAATTCCCAATTTCCAGCTCTGCCGTGGTCATATGAATATGGAAGCTATGTGAGAGACTTCTCTCTAGCCACCAAACTCTTTTCTCTTCTTCCTGGACCTTGCGGTAGACCATTAGTCCACCATCATTCCCAGGTTCCTTTGCAATTTGAAGCAGCCATGTTAACAGAGTTCTGGCCAATGGAACATGGATGGAAAAGGTGATGTGCAGGCCTTCCAGACCAGGACTGTTAAAGGCTTGCCATTCCATCTTCCATGTTCTTTCACCTCTTCAGTTGGCTAGAAATAAAGACAATCCTCAAGGCACATTGGGAGCCTTGTGTTGAAGATGGCAAAACCACAGGTTGGAAGATGCCTGGGTTATTGGATCATTGCACAGAGGCTTTCTTGCTGACAAGGATCAACCATGCTGGACTGTGAGAAAAAAAAATTCTTCTGGTGTAATAAGCCCCTGAGATATGGAGGTTTATCAGTGATAGCAGGTAGTACTGCTGAACTCACATAATGGAGAACCCAACGGGCAGGGACCGCCTTAGCATCTCCCGAAGGAATGAGAGAGGAGGGGTTGGGGAAGGGGTTGAGTGAAGAGGAGACCTTCAACTCAGGCTGCAGTAGGACCAGCCAAATCTGGGAAGAGTTTTTTGAATGAGGTAATGACAGTTTTCCTTTCCTTTCCTGCTCTATGTATATAGAGCAACATCTGGAACCCACTGCAGGTTGACTCTTGGACGCATTCTCATCTGAAACTGGATTTTACCCTTGGTCTCCTAAATCTCTTCGACAACTCGTATCCTTGGAAACCCTCCCTGTTTAACCTACTGACAGGTGAGCAATATAGCTTTTTGGACAAGTTAATTAAATGAACAGGATTTCATGGAAACATAACAATTTCTATTTGATGCTCTACTTTAATTTGATTCCCACAACAACCCCTCGAAGTTGGATGGGCACTATATGTTATTTCTCTCTGGATGGGAAAACTGAGGCTGAGGGCGAGCTGACCTAAGATCTCAGAGTTAAATGGAAGATGACTGGGACCTATGTCTTCTAGCTTCAGGACAATTGTAAGCAAAATTATTCAGCCCCTATTGATGTCCCACTCACACCCTCTCGAGCCACCTGAGTTCCCTGTCGCTGAGGTGGATAGTTCCAGAGCGCACTAGAGCCTCCCCACCCCCGCTGCCCAGCCAAGGGCTGCACCTCTCGGCTTCCCTGTCTGAGGGCCTTGCTTTGGCACCGCGAGAGCTTGCTGAGCTTAGCAACGGTGCAGCCGGCAAATGTGGGTGACTTCACAGCCCAGGGGGACCCCTCCACCAGTGGGGGTCACGGGATAAATGCCTCAGCCTCCCCGCTCCCTGAGGTGTGCTCTGGGGGGGGGGGTGTTCTCAGAGGAACCTTGGCAGATGGCCAGAGTTCATGAGCGCACTCCCTGCCCTACCTCACCCCCTCACCCCGCTCCCTCACTCCCATTCTATGGGATCACCTCCTTGCCTGCACCCGCATCTTGTCCTAGATGGGGCTTTCAGGGGAACCTACCCTATGGCAGTACACATGTAGCGGGCAAGTCGGAAGCACCCAGAAACATTTCTGTGCATCCTCTCTGAACTGGACTCAGATAATCCCTCTCATGGCAGTGAGCGAGGATAAGGAGCACGTGATCCCCTTATCAGATGCCTCCTGTCAGACTCTCTTGTCATAGGCTGTCGGTGGCACCTGCCAGTCCGGACTCGCCTTTGTATTCGTGACTTCGCTTGGCCGCCCAGCTGGCATGAGGCACTAGACGGGCAGCCTTGGTCCCAGACAGGAGCAGATGCTGCCAGCTCACCAGCTCCCGCCAGCGAATCCAGGATAAGGACTGGGCAGGAGTGAGAGACCGAGCCTGCCCTGGCGGGGGTGGGGGGGAGAGGTGAGTTCGAGCCCTTGCCATGGCCGCCACCATTCCCGGTCTCTTTCCTGTGTCCTCCGGTCACGAGGGAGGTGTGGGCAATAGAGATGTCAGTTTAGCAGTGACTGATCTGTCGAGACAAGCTTAGCGTGGCATGATGCCACGGGGAGTGGCAGAGGGGCCTCAACCAGATGCCAAAGGACCCACAGGCCTGGGTCTGACATGCTGAACCGTGTCAGGCTGAGTATGCAAAGATGCTGTCTGTGAGCTCTCTCCCAGAACAGCTGTGTTCGTGCTCGCGTTCATTCATCCATCCATCCATCCATTCATTCATATAATGCTCATTGATGCTGCTTATGTGCCTGGCACCGTGGTCTGGGCTAGGCGTACGGCGGGGAATGAGCGATGGGATCTCTCCGTTCCGTGGACGGATAATATAGAATGGGGGCAGATTCTGGTCACATATCAAATATCCACCATTATATGGCAGCGTGGCCTTTTCCTTCCGGCATTTCTCACACCCAGCCTCTGTCTGGAGCCCAAGCCCCTATCAAGACAGGGGGTTTTACAGGTGGAGAGAAGAGACTCCTTTAGCATGATAAACGCTCCGGACGTATGCCAGGAGGCAGGCAGCCACCGCAGTTGCTGGTAAGAAAAGATAATACACAGAAATTCTGTCGGCTGTTGGCATTCTAATCAGGCCCAGCATTCCTTCTCTGCAGGCGATGGGGAGACAGGTCCAAAGTGCCAAGTCCTGGAGAGGGTGGCAGGAGCCTTTACTTACAGGGTGGTGTAAATGCGTGATGGAAGCAAAAGCCTCCCGTGCGATACCTCCCTTCCATGTCCGCCTCTGCCAGCCACCTGCGTCTCAGGGGCCGTGAGTGTGAAGGGGCAGAGCTCTAAACGTGGGGTGTGGGGCAGTCTCTCTCTCCAGGTCTTCCCTGTGCTGCCCGTGGAGGCCAGCTGGGCCTGGGGGTGCCGAGGGAGGGGCTCAGCCCTTCTGCTTGTCTAGAAGAGGGCCGAACCCCAGCTCCACACATCGCTGGCCTTCAGGGCTGCCCGAGTGCTGGTTCTCGCAGGTGCTATTTGGAGCGGCTCCCAAACTCCTTCAACCCATCATCCCAGGGAACGCCACAGCTGTCAGAGAGGAGGACGAGAGGGGGTGCAACAGCCGGTGTGAACTCCCTTCAAACCAGCAGCGGAACCGTCCCCGTTAGATCATTCATCCCCAGGGCCATGTAAAGTTTCATCTGCTTACTCGCAATGATTTGTACAAGCTGCATTTTCCAAGAGCTCCAGGACCTACGACCAAGCAGCCTCGTCCACATGTGCACGAAAATCCTGGGGTACGGCTGCCGAGGACAGGGGTTCTCGATTTGCCTTTGACTCGATCCAGCTGTGGGACCACGGGTGAGTGAGTCACGTTTCCTCCCCGGCCTGCCCGCCATCTCGGCAGCACACGACAGTGAACCATGTTGTACGATGTGGCAGGATGTTGTGGTGCTGACCGCAGATCGGGGGCGGCTGGGGTTTGGCGGATCCAGATGAGGCCTGGCTTGGCAGCAGCGGCTCTGTTTCAGGCACGGGCCTGGGGGGTTGGCTGGGCCAACTCTGCTCCACGCGGCTCCCCTCCTGGACCAGCAGCCTGGGCGGGCATGTTCTTCTCAAACGAAAGCAGAGACGATAGGAGATTCTGGAAGCAGGCGAGGTTTCCTCAGGCCTAGGCTCAGAACTAACGGCAGTCCCATTCCGTTGGTCCAAGCAAGTCACTTGGCCACACCCCAAACCAAGGGGCAGGAAATAGTACTCCACCCGGGATGATACCATGACGACAGGTGGGGTGACGCACCGGGACCATTCATTCAATCTACCACAATTCCCGCAGCGGTCACATGAGGGGATCGTTGGGTCACAGGGTCCCTTAGAGCCTAAACACTCTGGAAGTCTAAATAATGACGTAGAAACAGTGTCAACAGATATCGACCAGCGAGAGCAAGCAAGAGAGAGATCTCGTCTGTCTAAACAAAATTTCTCTGAACATATGAGTAAATTACAGCCAGGTACGAATACATGGTTCTCGAAATCTGCCCAATTCACTCAAATTGGGCAACTGTTTTTCACAAGCTCAGCATATGTGAACGTCTATATAGAAACGTGGGGGCGGCGGGGGTGGGGTTCTGTTCCAAATGCCCACACCTGTCCTTGCCTCGCTAATGCCAGCAAGGCATGCTAACCTGCAACAGAGGTCGAGAGCTCGACTCCTCCCAACGTGTACGTGTTTTCTGCTTTGGAGGCAAAAGCAGCAGCTTCCTGCCAGAGAACATGCAATTAAAAAAACAAATTATATCAGCAGGACTCTCTTTGCTGGAAGTGTGAACTTGATAGAAATCAGAAATGCAAATGGTATTGAAGTGCAGTTAAAACTTCCGTTTTCCAAAAGGGGGAGAAATTAATTGCTTTTATACTTACCGTAGTGATAAGCCGGAGGCACAGGCTAGACACAAGGAGCAGAATCCAGAAACCTTCCAAAAGACGAGAGGAAAGGGAGGCAATAAATCTCCCCTAGAAAGCCTCACGGTCCTCACTACAGATGTGTGCAGCATGTAATTTTTTGGCTGTGTGGTTCAGGGACCCGCCAAGCGTTTCGGGTCTAACTGACTTTCTATGAAGAAGGCGGGAGAAGGAGATATTTGGGAGAATCCTCATAAATGATAAAAGAAGAGCTAAGCCAGAACCCCTGATCTGCTGGGGGAAAGGTGTTAGTTTATGGATTTTTATTGCAAGGACATCTGCAGCCTCTCAGCTTTCTGGAACACATACAGTTGCAAGAATGCCCCTGGAGCCACAAACCACAGCCGCCCTATTCAGAGGTAGGCCCTGCCGGGAAGGCCCGGTATGTGTGGATTGGGAGGCCTGCCGTGAACAGGGTGACTATTTGATCTAGTTTGCCTGGGATAGTGCCAGTTTATTCCTGGGACTCTGGTATCTCAGCCAGTCTGCAACCCCATTCACTCTCAAAGGCGTCTTTGTGGTGCAATAGCTTTGGAAACCTGCTTGCAAAAGAAATATATACCTCTTGTCCCAGCAATTCCACTCCTAGGTGGCTACCCAACAGAAGTGCATGCATGTGTTCTCTAAAAGGACGCTTACGAGAATAATCGTAAGAGTCAAAGGCTGGGAACAACCCAAATGTCTATCAACAGGAGAAGACATAAACAAGGCGAGATATATCCATGCAACAGAATGCTCTGTGGCAACCAGAGCCAACAAAGTGCCACTACCTGTAATAATACGGACGAACTTCACAAACATAATATTGAGCAAAAGAAGTCAAACACGTGAGAGTACATATTCCATGATTCCATTTATGCGGGGTTCCCAAACAGGCAAAATTCATCCATGCTGCTAGAAGCCAGGATAGCGACGACCACCAGGTAGAGGTATAAAAGGAAGGGAATACAAGGGTGCCTTCAGGGTGCTGGTCCTGTTGTTTTCTGATCAGGGTGCCGGCGGCACGGGTGTGGCGAGTTTGTAAAAAAAAAAAAAACCCATCAGGCCGTGCAACTGTGATTTGTGCATCTTTTTCTGTACGTCTCTCTTAATGGGGTCGGTAGATAAAATAACACGGCCACGTACCCAGGACTCACGCACCATCCCTCAACTTCGCCAGCCCCATTTTCCACCAGTGTTCTTGGCTCTTCTCACATCTGGGACCCGTGGCACTGCTTGGGCAGAAAGGAGCCTCTGTGTTCTTCTCTGGGATGCATCTTTCTTCCTGCCCTAGAAAAGCCTCGTTAGCAGCTTCCAGTGGCGGTACCCGACTCATCCCAGCGTGGGCGTGGGGGAAATGTTACATTCAGTCCTTGGACATTATAGGGGTTCATCTCTTTCCTGCTCTTGCTGCTATGGACTGAATGTTGGTGGCCTGGCCCCAGCTTCATATGTTGGAGTCTCAACCCCTGATGTGCTGGTCTTTGGAGGTGGGCCTTTGGGAAGTGATTAGGTGTAGATGAGGTCAGGAGGGTGAAGCCCCCCCCCCATGATGGGATTAGTGCCTTTGTAAGGAGATGCAGGGACCAGAGCTCTCTCTCCCCCACTATGTGAGGCTACACCAACAAGACCACCATCTATGAACCAGGAGGAGCACTTTCACCAAGAAGGAGACCATGCTGACATCCTAACCTTGGACTTTCAGCTTCCAGAACCATGAGAAAGAAGTGTTTATTGCTTTTTGTTTTGTTTTCAGATTTTATTTATTTATTTGACAGAGAAAGAGAGAGAGAGCATGAGCAAGGGGAAGCGGTAGGCAGAGGGAGAAGCAGGCTCCCCGCTGAGCAGAGAGCCTGATGCAGGACTCGATCCCAGGACCCCAGGATTATGACCTGAGCTAAAGGCAGACGCTTCACCGACTGAGCCACCCTGGCACCCCACAGTTTGTTGTTTAAGCTACCCAAACTAAGACACCGAATTAAGGACACCTCATTTCTCAAGTTAGTCCTCATGGGGCTTTCCAGATACTCTTTTCTGAATCACTTCTTGTTCTATTAACCTGCTCTGAGGTGCAAAAACCAAAGGGCAACATATATGTGCTGGTCCGCACACAACTGGGTCTCAGTCCTCAGAGGGAGGCTTTCTACATGTCCCTCAGTTCCCAGGCATGAGCACCTTCCTGGTCTGAGCCCTGCAGAATGTAAAGCATTGCTTATGCATCCAGCTCAGGCAAACCAGCCATGGCAGAGAAGCATTCTGTCCCCTCCCCTCCCCTCACATGCTTTTCTTTTGTCCACACAAGTCGTGGCGTGAAAGACCAGGCTGAATGCTGTCGCTGTACACTCCCAGCTCCCATGCACGAGCCGAGGAACTCCCGAAGGCAGCGGCTGTGTCTCACAGCCAGGACCCTTGTGTTCCCTCTCTCCTTACAGCTGCTTCTTTTGCCCCCCGGGTTCTGTTCTGCCTTGCCCAGTCGTGCCTCTCATCACACCATGCTCTAGGGGACTCTCCTCTCCCCACTCGCCACCATGCCCTCCCTCAGACGCCCAGGAGTCCCACAGCAACACCCCTGGCTCAGCTCAAGGGTGAATGAACCTTACACCACTCACAACCTTCCAGTCAGACCAGCTCAAGAGAGGGCTGTGCCATGAACTCCCTCAGGGACTTCTAAATCTTGTGACTCCCTCAGGTTCCAGACCCTTTTTGTCACACAAAACAAGCACACAGAAAGAACGGAGATGTTTTCTTTAAGCTTGAGACCATTGTTTCAGGGACAGCAACAGTCTTGGATGGGCAGGGACCAGCCAGATGATCTATAACCCATCCTGCTTTGTTCCTGGGCACCCAGTTGCATTCCATGCCCCAGCTGCCCTCTGGGGCTGAAATGTGGCCCTGTCACTGACTTCCGGCCAATGAGCTAGAGACAGAAGTCAGGTGTCTTTGTTCTAGGCCTGGCCCATAAATACTTCCTACATGGCCCCTTGATTTGTTTCTTCCATTTCCTGCATTTGGTGGTTGGCCGTTGGTGCCCTGGGTGATGTTGGAAGACAGGAGTGTCTCAGCCCTGGCTGCCCACTGAAGTCACCAGGGGAACATCAAACAAAACAAAACGACTCTGTGTCCATGTCCCATCCTTAACGAACAGAATTAGAACCTCTACTGTCAGGGAAACCAAGCTCCCCATTGGTTTGAGTCCCCCAGTGACTGTGTGAAGCAGAGTCCCTGCCCCTGCCACCATCTGGACTGGAAGTTCCCTGAGAAAGAAAGAAATTTCTGCTGTGTTCTAGAGCTAGCTTCCCTCTCAACTGATACACTGGGCAATTGCACCTCTACACCTGGGTTCGCCCGTCACGTCCTGACCAATCCTCGGCTGGAAGGAGACTACAGGCAGGAGGTGAGTAAAGAGGTTCACCTCAGGGAAACGGGAACAGGCTGCCCGCCTTGGGTGTCTGGGAGAAGCTTGAGAACCCAGTGCAGACAAAGGGGGATGGCAGCATGAGGGGGAACGGTGGACAAGGGAAGCTGAGGCTCTATCCTTGTGTGGCCCAGAAGAGCAGGGCCGAGTGCGTGTGACGGGGAGGTATGCTTTTGTCAGCTGATGCGCCCCAATTTCAGGCTAGATTTCAAGTCCCCCTGGTTTTGGAAATGCTTCATCTGGATCTCAACACCTTTCCGTTGAATAACAAGGTCTCCTTGGCTCCTGTGTCTCTGCTCTTCCATGTGGAGACAAGCTTCCCTGGGCAATAGAATTTGCCTTGCTGCAAGGCCTTTGCAATCTCACTGGTTCGACTGGAGTCTTTGGCTTCAGGCTAAGCACCAGGGAAACCCACGACCTGGATGCTCTCTGTGTAGCTAGTGACCTTTCCTGGCTCTTAAGAACAGCCTCTTTCCCCTTCTCATTTGCCCTCCTCGTTCACCCTCCTCCTTCTCTTTCCTTCCCTTCCCTCCTGCCCTTCCCCTGCCTCTCTCGCTCCCTACCCCTGCCACCCCCTCTCCTCCCTCCTTCCTTCTCCCCTTTAAATCTCTCCTGCCCCTGCTTTCCCTCCTTCTCTCTACCTCCCTTCATCTCCCTCCATCCCTCTCCTTGCCCTCTCCTTCCCTTCCTGTCCAGGTTCTTCGCCAAAAACGTAGCATTCCACTCCAGCCACACTCCTTGAAATCCTGACCAGCCAGACTATGGGGGTGATCGTGGGCTTGCCTGCTATTCACTGACTCATTCAACCAACATCGGTGCGGGGCTCACCATGGTCAGGCGCTGTGCTGTGAGTGGGAGGTACAAAGACAAAGGAGACCATCTTGGCTATAGAATTGTTCACAACCGGAGAAAGGGCAGAAGTGGGAGGTTACACAGTCAGGTACCAGGGAGGCGGAGAGAGTAATCGACGAGACTCCATTTTCTCATCTGTGAAGTGGGAGTAATGATTGTATGCATTTCCTATTGTTGCTCTAACAACTTATCACACACAGTGGCTTAAAACAACACAAACTTCTTCCCTTACAGTGCTGGGGGTCAGAACTCCAAACTGGGTCTCGCCGGGCTAAAATCAAAGTGTTGGCAGTACTGTGCTCCTTCTGGAGGCAAGATGGGGGGAATCTGATTCCTTGATTTCCCAGCTTCTAGAGGTCCCTGGCATTCCTTGGCTCGTGGCCCCTGCCTCCACAGTCAAAGCCAGCAGCGTACCATCCCGTGTCCCCCCTGATCTCTGTCCCCATCCTCACTCCTCCAACTCTGACTCTTCTACTTCTCTCGATGAAGGACCCATGTGATGGCACTGGGCCCACCCAGACAGTGCGGGTTGACCACCCCAGCTCAAGGTCCTTAACTGAATCACACACGCAAAGCCCCGTCTGCCAGATGAGGTAATATTCTTAGGTTCCAGGGACTAGGACGTGGACGTTTCTAGGCGGACATTATCCTGCTTACCACACCGAGATGGATCAAACGAGGGGGAAAAAAGCCCCTGGCACACAGCCTGGCCCACAACAGGCACTCAGCTCACGCCGCCCACAATTGTTACTGCCACCCTCTTCTGCGAGCAGAAGTGGCTGCAGAAAGCCTCATGCAGTGCGCGCCCTTGAGCTTAAAGTTGCACTGACAGATTACAGTGGGGACGGGGTCAAAAACCCAGCAGGTCTAACAGCGGCTCAGCCCCAAAACAGTGAATGCCATCCCATCTGCCTTGGACTACAATCTAGTCTGGCCCACATCACATCTGGACCCCTGAACTCAGCCTTGCCATCCTTGCCAGGCTGACTGGAGGCCCCCCCTTGCCCTGCCAGTGCAGGCACTCCTCTGGTGGGCGGGCTCCCGATGGGGGGCAGCCCGGGGACCTTAGGCCAGGAGACCTTAAGCCGTCCAGTTAGGCACCAGGTTTGGGGCACAGTTGGGTCAGGCTCCCCCCAGAACCGCCTCCCCATCCCCAGCCACTGAGCCTCCCCGCTTCTCTAGGAGAGAGTGACCAGCATTGAGCATGCCCAGCCAGTCTGACCTTTGCCCCAGGTGCCAGGATTGGAGGGAAGGGGCAGATGTGGGCACTGGGCTACTTGGCCACCAGTGTGCCAGGCCGGTCTCCTTGCTATCAAGGTGGTAGCATGGGAACATTCTGGGCTTACCAGGGGAGCAGATTTAAAATCAGATTTCTCTCCTTCTCACACACACAGAGAGTCTGACACATTAAATTTGGGGTGGAGCCCAGGAACATGAATTTTAAACCACTTTCTGGGTCATTTTGATGTAGAAAATCCTTAGACCATACTTGGGTCCTGAACCTGCCCTGGCTCTGCCATCAACTACCCGAGTTGACCTTAGACAACTAACTTCACCTTCTAGAGACTAGTTTCTTCAGAATCATTCGGAGGTGTGGGAGGGGACCTCCAGGGCACTTCCAAGCTGGGATCCTATGTCTGCCCCTTCAATTCTCTTAGTAAACGTCCCTTTTTCTTATTGACCCAGAACTTCTGAACTTTGGTCTTCTATCTGAAATGTTTCTGGAATTTTCTGACAGCCTTTTTGGGAAAGGAAGGGGGGATAGCTGAGCTCAAGGATTTCTTGCGTGGGGAGGGACAAGATGGAGGTTGTAGAGCAGAGCAGGAAAGGAACGTGTGAGTGTGAGTGTGTGTGAGTGTGTGTGTGTGGAGTGCCTATGCACTCGTGTGTACGTATAGGTGTTTCACCTGCTGCTCAGTCCCAGAGTTGCAGAATCCCAGAACTAACAGGAAACACAGACTACAAAGTCCAATTCCCTTGTTTTGCTGGTGGGTACACGGAGGCCCAGAGAAGGACTGTGAGTTGCTGCTTGGACTCACATAAATTCTTAGAGTAGTAATTTCTCGACCTTTGCTGTTACAACTACCTGGAAGAGCTTTTAAGAAAGACAGGTGCCTGGGCCCCGTGCTTAGAGGTTCTAATCCATTGGTTCAGGATGGAAAGTGGGCACAGAATATGTGTAGCTCCCCTGGTGACACTCATGGACAGCCAGGGACGAGAATCGCTGACGAAGAGGCTGGAGTGCCCCTTACACCGAACAGCCGTCCTGCCTCCCCCTGGACACGGGTGGTGGCGGCATCCTGAACTCGTGAGCTGGGTGTTAAGGCTCCCAATCCCTCCCACCCCCACCCAGAGGAGCCTGGCTCCCAGGGGTGAAGTGGGAATGCCAGGCTGCTCCAAGATGCCTGGAGAAAGTTCATTAACAGGCCTCACCTGGAAGCTTCTGCTCCCCTGGAAGGAGGTTTTATTTTTTTATTTGTATTTTTAAAGATTTATTTATTTATTTGAGAGAGAGAGAGAGAGAGAGCGAGCACATGTGCATACACGCGAGTGCGGGAGGGGGCAGAGGGAGAGACACCTCAAGCAGCTCCCTGCTGAGTGCGGAGCCCTACGTGGGGCCCAGTCCCATGATCCATGAGATCATGACCTGAGCAGAAACCAAGAGTTGGGGGCGCCTCGGTGGCACAGCGGTTGGGCGTCTGCCTTTGGCTCAGGGCGTGATCCCAGGGGCCTGGGATCGAGCCCCGCATCAGGCTCCTCTGCTGGGAGCCTGCTTCTTCCTCTCCCACTCCCCCTGCTTGTGTTCCCTCTCTCGTTGGCTGTCTCTATCTCTGTCAAATAAATTAATAAAATCTTTAAAAAAAAAAAAAAAAAAAAAGAAACCAAGAGTTGGGCGCTCAACATGCATGCGCCCCCAGAAGGAGGTTTTAAAGGCCAATGCCCATCTGTGAATGTGAACATAGGGAACTCTGCTCTAATCAGAAGCGCGCTCCCCAGGGCCCATGAGCTGAGATGGGAGAGTACACGGAGGAAACTGTCTCCCATGCTGGCACTCCCAGGGGAGGAGTGGGGAGGGGTGGCAGCGGGGGTGGGGGGCAGAGGACGATAAACTCATCTGCTGTGTCCCTCTCTCAGGGATACTAATTCATCTGTTCTTTTTCTGTTTGGGAGACATGGCCTGTAGCCTGTGCTTTTTTATTTACGTTAAGCCTTTTAGTGGAAGAAGGAACTCCAAAAGCAACAGTCCTTCAGTTCTCTTGGGCTGCCTGTGAAATCAAACCTGGAACAGCCTTCCCCTGGGTCCCACTCTGCTGCCCTGCCTGTCACCTTTCTCTTTTCTGATTTGTTCTGTTTCTTCTCACATCCCCACTCCTGGGCTCCTACGTACAGCTGCGCAGGTTGGGTACTGTACAATCTCCCTTGCCGTAACCCCTGCTGTATTATCCTTGCCATCCCTCCCCAGTCCTTCCTACCCCATAGATCCCTTCTTCTTACTTCATTTCCTGCAAGTTCGTCCTTCCTAACTGCCTCGAGAGGAAAACCTGACCTCGGTAAGGCCTGACCCACATCCATCACCCCTGGCAGGGTGGGGCAGGGCCAAGGCCAGGTGTCTACTGCTTAAGAGAGTCAAGGGGCCTCCTTTCCCAGTGGGCTGCCCCGAACAGCTCACAAACCCCAGAATCTCTTGCTCATCTCAGTTTTGCTTTGCCAGATGTAAATTGTTCTCTAGGTTCACCAAAAGGCCATAGAAGCTGTTTCATAAATAAGCTTAGCATGTTTTCCTTTGTGTTTTCCCTGTAACCTGGCAGGCTCCCCCCTCCCTCAACACGATTTTGCTGGAACTACATAAATACATCCTCCCAGCACCCTGCCCAGTTCACAGCCTCGAGCGCTTTTTAAAAAGTTAGCATGTTTCATCTCCGTAACAATGTAAGTATTGACCAATTTTACCAGAAAGGAAAAAACAAAAACAAAAACAAAATGCACCACCAAACCCCGAGGCTGCGGTCACATGCCTGAGGCAGAGCTGGATTGGAACCAAAGTCTGCTGGTCCCAAAGCCTGTGTCCTTGGGGCACTACACCCTCAGGTCTCCGGTCCCCCTGAGTCGCCCCAGCCCTGCCTCCCGCCTTCCCTGCCCCCTTCAACGTCTGCCCTCACAGCTCATCATGCCGGCCTCACCTCTCAGCCCTGAGCGGCCAGCTGGGATGCCTTCCTGCCTTCACCCCGCCTCACACTGGTCTCTCCGGGCTACTTCAGGCCCCTGTCACCGTGAGTCAGGGTGACACGCCCGCATCAGCCCAACACTTAGGAATATGCCCACGGGGGGCTGGCGTTCCTGCTGGGTGTGCCCTGCATGCCACAGGCAGGACCCAAACACACGACATTCTCCCCTTTCTTTCAACCCCCCCCCCAAGTCACCTTTACATTTAGTTCTGCAGCACAGACTGGCCATAGGCCCACAGTGTCCCCTCTGGCTCGAGCCCTACCTTAATGAACCAAGAAGGACAAGGAAATCCTCATCCTCCACGACAACGACACCAGGCCGGATGACTAGCTGCCCACTCCCTCCCAAGCCTCATCCCTCCTCCCCCTCACCTCCCCAGCCCTCAGGGACCAAGATGGGGAAATTGTCCTGTAATAGCATTTTGCAGGCACGTGCGCGCGATCTAGGCATTTCTCTCATCTGGTTATCTTTGGAAACACTGGGAGGGAAGGGGGTATTAAAGAAATCCTCCCTCTGCTTCCATCTTGGAAAAAAAAAAGGCAGAACATTTTGATTCACTACCTTATCTTTAAAGAAACCTGACACGGAAAAGGCAGGGAGATAAGATCTATGACTTCATCAGCTTGTTCTCTGAAGTTGTTTCAAGCTTTCCCATCCCCCGACAGGCCCCTTCATTTCCTGTTTTCAATATGTAATGGCGAGGAAGACACAGGCACCCACAGCTAAGTGAGCCTGGGGGTCAGCGCAGGAAGCTGGCCAGAGAGGAAGATTTTAAGCCAAACTGCAATCTGGCCACAAGTCAGAAGCACCTCTTTTTAATTCAGATTTCGTTTCTTTTTTCTTTTCTTCTTCTTCTTCTTCTTCTTCTTCTTCTTCTTCTTCTTCTTCTTCTTCTCTTTCTCCTTCTTCTTCTTCCTTTTTTTTTTTTTTTGCCTTAAGTTTGTGGTCCTTGGCTCTGGACGGCTTGTGGCCTCACAGCAGCAGCTGGTCTGGAATATCTTAAATGCAACGTGAAAGCGCGTAAGGGTTCAAATTGAAAAAGAAAAGGAAAACTTTAGCATTTCATAGCAGGAATTCTTGACAACCTCTCTCTTTCAAGATGCTCCAAATGCCTCCCAGACGCCCTTGCGTCAGCTCTTGCCGCCTCCCATGGTGGAGGCCAAGAAATCGGTACCATCTGAATCATTTTGTGCAGGGGAAAACAGAGCCACCCACGTGTTCCTGCTTACGCTGCAAGTCGCACAACATTATGACAGGTGTTTTCCTGGGCCCCAACCAGCTTAGGGCGGCGTGTTTATGTGTGTGATATGGGTCACAGCTACAATGTCAAGAGTAGGGAAAACCAACTCTCTTCGGCTCTGACCGCCTGCCGTCAAGACGCCCTTGCTGGGATCTTGGTCTTCGCTCAGTCTCTTCCATCATGAGAGGGTCCTCGGGTGGGCTCTTGTTGGTTGCCATGGTAATGCCGCCAGCCCCTCTCTTGCCAGTCAGCGAACAGCATCCCCTGCAGGGGGCATCACACAGAGAAGGTTCCATCTGCCAGGCTGGTCGTCGGCTAGCTGAGGGGCGTACTGAACTTCACGGGGGTGTGAAGTTCCGTCTCTCTCTGCTGGCCTTCCCTTTCCGGATTCCCGTCGCTGCTACCTTCCAAAGGCTACAAGCTGGACCACACAGGGGTGGACTTGGGGCCAGGGAGCAGACCCGCCTCCTGCTGCTGAGGGCTGGCCCGAGCTCGGGGCCTCCTGCCTGCAATGAGGTGCTGCCTGTTTCAGGGGCTGTCGGAGATCTGCTGTGAGCGTCTTGCCCATATTCACTTTAGTGAACGCCACTCAATTTTCCACCACCGGGTCGGTCATTCCTTTACCTCAGGGCTCCCGGAGGCCAGGAGTATAGTTTGCCCGCTGCGGCTGCTGAGGGCCAGAAGCACTGGGGAATTCACACCCCTCCCGGTGTCCCAGAGCAACCGTCCATCACTGACCGACAGGACTGGTTGGATAAATGCCCCGGCACCCAGCCCTTGGGTGGGAGGACTCTGAGGCACGTGACTTGCAGCATCCCCACAATGGCCCCTGGCTTGGTGATGCCCTGTGTCACTTCCCCACTCTCCCTACTGGTGAGTCTGGGGCTCATCTTCCAAATAAACTGCTCTCCCTTGAATCCCTGTCTCAGTTCTGCATCTGGGGACCCAAACTGAGCCAGGATAAGAACTTCTCTGCCACCCCAGCCACTGATGGAGTTGTCACTTCCAAGCTGATGACAAAGATTTTGGCAAACTCTCGATGCCTGGGGGGCTCCTCTCTGACCTTTTCCTAGGCCCTTCCCCCACTTCCCCTTCATGATTCCAATTCTCGAAGTCTTGTCCCCTGCTACCATCTGTAGCTACAAGGTACCCCAGGTACCATGCAATAGACTCATTTTATATTTTACGGACAATAAAACCGAAGCTCAGAGGGCCAAGAGATTCACCTGAACTCACTCGATTTGTACGTGGCCGGCAAAGCAGGAAGCAAAACCTAAGCGCCTGGACTGATGGCCCAAGGCACTTTTCAAGTACCACTGCGCATGTGTAAACCTGGCCTGCGGGGCTTTTGGTCTGAACTTTCTTTTCTTTCTCATTATGACAAACAGGCCCCCAAAGTGGCGTCCTCAGACTGCCGGGTGTGTCATGTAATCGGTGCACAGGGACCGCACTCCCTCCCTGGGCCAGACCCGTCTGTAGACCAGCCGGTCCAGTGACTGGAGCCCCGGTAGGGTGATCCCGAAGACTTGAGAGCCCGCCTCTCTCGAGGCACAGAGAAGTGGCCACATGGACAGGGCTTAGCTGGCGCCATGGAGGAGGGTCTAGAGGGTGAGGGGGACAACACCGGACCAGGGAGAGGGTCTTTGCCTTCACTCCTCCCTTGGTCTACACCGTTGTTCCCCCAGATATCCACAAGGCCCAGCCCCTCACATACTTCGGGGATTTGCTCAAACATCACCCTCGGAGGGACCTTCCCTGACCACTGTCTCAAATGGGATCTCCTCTGTTAGGCCTTTACCCTGCTGGCTTTTCCTCTCAGCGCTTATCACTCCCTGACATTGTGTCATTTGTGTGTTTACCGCCGCTTCCTTCACCCCCACCACCAGGATGTGAGCTCCACCGGCCGGAGAATCTTGCCTGTCTTGTTCACTGCCCCATTCCCAACACCTAGAACAGTGCCAATGCATTCTAGAAGCTCAATAAATTCTTGTTGAGGTGAATTAATGAATCAATGAATCACTGAAAGGGAACAGGGCAGGTTAGTGGCCTCATCCTGGGTGACACATTCAGTCAAGAGGGGCAGAGGCAGGAAGGGGGGACCCTAAGCCCATGTGACTCCATGGCCTCTGGTCTGCTTCTCTACCCTGTGCTGGGCTCATTTGATCTCCAGGTAACATGGAACGTAGAAAGCAGAAAACAAGGACAAGAGAGATGGATGCTCAGTGGAGATAGGACATCTTCCCCTCTCCCCCCCTCCCTGCCCACTTCTTCCCTCCTCTGTGTTATCCCAAGGAGCTGCTTAAGAAGAAAGCCCTCCCTGGTCTCTCCCCAGAAACTGCGCTCTGAACACTCGGATGCACAATCAACCAATTGTTAAGTCCTCGACAATACCTCATCAGCGAGCACAGCACTATAATTAAAAGTAAATCCAGCTCAAGCTCTTTAAAATAGGATCTAATTTAATTGGCGCCTTTAATCTATCACTGTCACTCCCCACCAACCAGGGGAGAATGTCATCGTAGCGGTAGGTGGGGAGAAACTTCAGCGGGCCCCTCGGCGGTGTCTCCCCACAGCCCCAGGCCCGGCAAACAGCTGGGAAGGGGCAGGCAGCCACAAGCCTGGAAAAGGGAGAGACCACAAAAGCTGGGGGAGCACACAGGTGCCACCAGGGACTGGGCTGTGGCTGCCGCGGGCCTGGGTCCTCACACCCAGCCACACGGCCCAACAGGCCTTGGTAGGGGTCCGGGCAGGGGCCTCTGCCCTCCCTCCAGCACGTCTCAGAAACAAAGCTCTGGGCACTGTCTGCAGAAACCCAAAAGAATCAAGCTCACGTTGGAAAGACTGGCCATGTGGGGTGTCGGCTGTCTGCCTACTGGGGGGGTCCGGGGTGGGGGAGTATGGTGAGTCTCTGCTTTCTGTCAGCATGACTTCCCGGCCCAGCTCAGAAAAACAAGTCCCATCCTTTCAGAGAACCATGACGCAAAACCCAGACGAGTGAAGCAGTCGTGAAGTTCGTGGTTGAGAGCACCGGCTGAAAAATCCTATAGAAATGGGTTCGGACCCTGGAGAAACCCTTTACTAGCCTGTGAATTTTAGAATGCTTGCAACCCCCCCCCCGGGGGCCTTGCTTTCCTCATCTGCAAAGTGAGGGTGGTCTGGGGCGAGCAGAAGCTACAGGGCTCCACCAGCGTGCCTGCAGTCAGCTCCCCTCTAGCCTGGGGCTCCCCACATCCTCCTGCCTGAGGGTGTTCTCCAGCTCTGGAGGACCCCTCCACCAGGGAAAGATGGGAATTCATGGAGGAAAAACCCCAGCTTCCAAACCCAGGCATATCCCACACGATCTGTCAGAGGCCCCCAGAGGCCCGGAGCACCACGTGCCCACTGCAGTAACACCCTCATTTGCCCACCCTCTCCCGGCTTTCCTCTTCCCTCTCTCAATTCCTCCACCACTCACAGGGCCTCCTGGGTCACTTCCCAAACCAATCATTGCACCGAAATCCTTGTTTCAGGGTCCACCTGGGTGGGAATCCAAGCCTAGACCTTGGCACAACGCAAGCACCTAGCGGACAGTACCGTGTGACTTCTGTAGTTACCAGATATTTAAAATTCACTTGTGGGTTTCTCTGCCTATATTTTGTGTGTGTCTACTTAAAAAAATTCTCTGGGGGCACTCCAGGAAGGACTCCTCTCTCTGTGGACTCATGTCAGCCCTCCGGTCCATTGCCCTAGGGAGGACTGCTGAGCTAATGCTCTCAGTATCCCCGAGATTCCTTAGACACCATACTCCTTGGAGCTGTGGGTCCTGCCAACTCCATTGTGAGTGTTGGGGGGTATTGTAAATTGATCTGTGTCCCCCCAAAAGATATGTCCTAACCAGTTAGTAATCTCATAATGTGACCTTATTTGGAAATAGGGTCTTCTCAGATGAGTGAGTTAAGGTGAGGTCACGGATGCGGGTCTCAATCCACTATGACTGGTGTCCTTATAAGAAAGGAGAATTTGGACGCAGTGAGGGACACACGCAGGGAGAACACCGTGTGAGGCTGAGAATGACGCTGCCATAGCCAAGGAACTATCGGAAGGCAGGAGAGAAGCCTGGAACTGATCGCTCCCTTGTGCCTTTAGAAGAAACACAGCCCTCCTATGCCTTGATCTTGGACTGCCAGCCTCCAGAGCCTGGCCCCCTTGCCCTCCTGTTGCCCAGTGGCTGCTAAGCTTCGGAGAGGGCTCCCCAGGAATCCGTGGTGGCTTCTCTCAAAGATTCACCTAGGCCTCACACTCACTGTCTATCGACACTGAAGTGAAGGGTACATAACAGCCAAAGCCTCACCCCTCTCAGAAGTGTGTGGTCCTCAGAAAGAGATCAGTAGCAAAGAACGGGTCCTTTCATGGCAGGAACTGCTGCCCGGTGTCCTCCGATGACTCACCACTCCCACAGCAGAGTGCCAGAGATCCTTCGGACTCCACGGTCTCAGCACTGACCTCCCCTGCCGGCATCTCTGGCCTGCCCATCGCAGGGACCTCGTGTGCTGGGCTAGCCTGTTTGCCCCTCCAGACCCACCCTTTGGGCTCCTCCACTCTGCTCTGAGCCCTGACAGGCTGGCCTCTGGGGGTTGCATTGATTTAACCAGTGGGCCTCGCCGGCAGAAGGAAAGACGGGGGGCAGGCTGAGAGGTGGGAGAATTTTTGTTCCCTGGGCCCCCTCCCCCTTCCTGCCAGGGTGAGCCTGGCCCTGGCTGCTTCTCTCTACCCAAGCACCCGCCTCCTGTCCAGTGGTCCTCTTCTGTAGCCATGGGACTCTGCCGTCTGGGAACTCTTCCCCTCCTTCTGAGAATGCCATCTGTTTCCTGCCCGTTCCTACACCTCCTCACCGTGATCCTTGGGCTCCAGTGTCACCTGTCACCATCCAACCCACCCTCCGAGCTTCTCTCTTGGAGTGAGCTTTCTAAAGCTCTGAACACGTCACTATGCAAACACTGGTGGGCCTCCACCGCCTCCCGGGGC
The DNA here is from genome assembly GCF_017311325.1 of Ursus maritimus. Classification (NCBI taxonomy): domain Eukaryota; kingdom Metazoa; phylum Chordata; class Mammalia; order Carnivora; family Ursidae; genus Ursus; species Ursus maritimus. Next base: position 90,981,469 of record NW_024423319.1, read on the forward strand.
GTGCAGTGCAAATGCGTACCTGGTACAGTCAGGTGCCTTTACAGCATGGCCCCAGCCATCACTCCCTGTAAAGCAGCCAACGCTTGGGGCGCCCGGCGCAGCCTGTGCTCCACGGCACGTGCCTGGCACGCCCAGGGCTTGCTGCCTGTGCTCCCTGAAGGGCATTGCTCCTCTCTCTGGACCGGAGCAACATGCATCCTTCAAGTCTCGACCCACATAATCATGTGCTCCCGGAAGAGGTCACTCAGCTTTCACCACTCGCGGCCCAGGGCCAATTCCAAGCCCCCGTGCAGCGCGCAGTGCTCTCTGAGCCACGGTTAGTCCGGGCAGCTGGCGGCCGGATTGTGGGCCTGTCTGTCTTTCCCACGGGGCAGCAAGTTCTTTGAGGGCAGAGGCATCACGGGTAATTCATCCCTCATCAGGAGCGGACCCTGGTGATGGCCTGTCCTGCATTGCCTCGACCCCTCCCCGAGTTACCTGCAGCCACGATGGGCAGCTTCAGAGGCCTCAGACTACTTGCTCCCTGAAGAGCTTGCTTCTCCTGGCTTTTGGGCCTCCAGGCTCCCCCTGCCTCTGAGCATCCGGCATGGCTGTAAGAAGCACAAGCCTCAAGTGCAGGGGAGCCGATGCCCCTGGGCGCCAAAGGAGCTAACGACCCTAGGGATGAGCGGCGGTGGACTGATGCCCCAGGCTTCACGGCCTCTGGAGAAAGGATTCCCAGCAGGTTCCATACGGTGCGTCAGAAAGTCCGCAGGGACAGTGCGCCCCATTGCCCACAGCAGTAACGTGCTTGTTAAAGCACCCAGCGTGGACCGTTCTTCACCTCCTGTCTCCCTCTTCTCACTCCCTCACTGGTGCCTCCTAGGTGTGCTTCTGAACGAACCATCTGCGCCCCTTAGACCTTACCTCAGGGTCGGCTTTTGGGGGAACCCACACTGAGACAGGGGCCTCAACAGCCACACAGCGCTCTGCGCATAGTAGGCGCCCCATAAATGCCACAGGAGTGAGCGGGAGCAGCCGGCCCGCTCCGGCCACACGGGGACCCCAACGGTATTCCAGAACTGCACCTGTGTTTTGAGCAGGTCGGGTGCCCTCCTCGCTAGGAGGATGCCACCCACATCTACGTGGGCAGCCCGAGCTCTCTCCCCAGCCAGCTGTCTGCTGGGGAGACCAGGGCAGACAGGCAGCCCTGATTATGTATGCAAACGCAGGTCTGGCCCCGCCGCTCATGCGAGAGCCACACGGCTCAGCTAAGCCGCCCCGGAGAAAGACTCCTACAAAGAATACTAAAGAGCATCCAAGTGTGAAGAATGAAACACACGTGAGTTTTCTTTTTCAAAAAATGGAAATCAAATGTACTTTCATCTTGGCTTTCTCACATCTCCCCAAATCAGCCCTAAAAAAGCGAAAGAGGCCTTTATCCCGACTTGTGACCTCGGCTGGGACCGACCACCACCTTCCTCAGCGGGAGCGTCACAGCACATGATGGGGCTGTTCTCGAAGAGGAGCTCCAACGGGCTGAGACTGTGGCAGGCCGGTGGCATCTGCGTCTCATCTCTACCTTCTTGGTGCGCACATGACGTCCAGGCACGGGCCAGCCAAGGAGACCCGACCGAAAGAACAAAGACTAGGGAAAGAGGACCACGGGGGTAAGGGCTGGCATCGCGGGCTGTAAGCGCAGCACGTGCAAAATGGTGGTGTAGCTGGAGGCGCCCCAGACGCCTGGCTACCGCATGGGGTGTAAGTGAGAGAGGGAGAGGAAGGAAGAAGGGGGAAGAAGACAGGGGCCCGATCAGAAAAGGCCCGGAGTGTCTGGCCAGGGCAAGTCCCTGAGGGATCCCTGAAGGTGGGAAGAGGAGGCCAGCCTGAAGACCACTGCGCCAGTCCACGTGAGCGCGGAAACCAAGCAGGCGGTATATACATAAATTAGGCAGAGAGGGATTTCAGAGGTTGGAAGGGACACACTGGAAAGTGTGAGGAAGTCAGGGGTGTCTGACTCCCAGGTTTTGACTTCCCAGATGGAAAACGAGGCCCTTCGCTGAGCCAACGTGTGCAAGAGACAGAAGGACATGAAAGAGGTTATTTGGGGGGTGGTGAAAGGGCAGGATGGTGAGCTCTCCTTTGGGGGTCCGAGCGATCTGAAGCCCAGGTGGGGGCCTCTGGACGGAGCGGTCCTGTGGGCAGATGGATGGAGGGCTTCGGAGGAGACGTGCATTTTGCCATCATTAGCGTGTAGATGGTAACCAAAGCCATGTGAGCGGATGGATTCATCCAAGGCAAGTGGATGGAGAGAGAGACAAAGAACGTTGAAGACACATTCGAGGAAAAAGAACCATTAAAGGAGCTGGGCACGAAAGGGGAACCTCCCAGAGGAGGAGCAGAACGGTCAGAGAAGTCGGGGAACGGGAGGTGCTGTAAGGCAAGGCAATGGAGGGTCTGTAAAGTGGCCAACGGTAGCAAAGTGTGCAGAGAAGCCAGGAAAGTGCAGACTGAGAACTCGTCTCCGCACACTCCTGCCCCCTCCCTGTGCTCCTGACTTGGTGCTCAGAGCTCCGTATGCACCTGTCAATCGCTGGGGAGAGGAGGGTTTATTGACCGGTTTATGGGCTACCTAGGCCCTTGGTCTGCTCTCCTTTGAGTCATTTCACAGTTTATCAGCCCTTCAACCAGAGGCTGGACAAGGGAAATAAACTTTCCCCAGTCAATTTTATGACATAATCTATCAGTTCTTTGGAAAGATTCAGCAGAGGAATAATTTTAAAAGATTAGTTGGTCTGTTTGGTGGTGGTGGATTATCTATGAATTTCCTTGTTCAAACTTGGGCTGGTGGTCTTCCTTAGAGTTGACCATCATCCCCTTTCACTATGTACACAAAAGAATATCACATGGATAAAAAAGGGACCAATGTTTTGGGTTTTTTAAAAAAATCTAATAGAAAAAGCAGAAGGAAATAGAAGTATATATTTAGCCAGCCTCTGGGGGAAGGAGAACTTTCTCTGTGTTAAAATGATAGAACATACCAGAAAGGAAAAAGACCCACCAAGCCTAACTTCACAGTTAAAAATATTTGTTTATATAGAAGTCATATATAGATATGCACAAAATATTAATAAAACACTTGCAGCAAAGTTCATTCTTATGCAGAGATCAGAAAATGGAGAGAAAAGAAAAACACTCTGGGGCTCCTGGGTGGCTCAGTCGGTTAAGCGGCTGCCTTTGGCTCAGGTCATATCGGGGTCCTGGGATGGAGCCCCACATCAGGCTCTCTGCTCAGCGAGGAGCCTGCTTCTCCCTCTCCCTCTGCCCCTCCCCCTGTTTGTGCTCTCTCTCTGTTTCTCAAATAATAAAGTATTTTAAAACAAGCGTGCAGTTGCTAATAATTCAACGGGTGAAGAGCACAAGCAGATAATTCACCAAAGAGAAAACATAACTAGCTCACCAACATTTAGATGAATGTCATGCCTCATCTGTAAGGAAACAACTGCAAATTAAAATAAGGAGATCCCATCCCCCACCCAGTAAAATCGCCCAAAATCTTGCTAGTGCTGTTGAGGGTGTGGCATGTTGGTTGTGGACGACGCGTCCATGGACGCAGCTCTGTTGGCAAGGCATCTGGTAAAGACAAAGTAAAAGAGCCCTACAGATGTTCATATGGCTAGAGCCGACAGTCCCACTTCTAACCTGAGCAGCGCCGTCTAAGGAAGTGGCCATAAACACTGCATGCCCGGGAAGGGCGGCAGGACGGCTGATTCCAAAATCTGAACTTTCAGCTTCAAGGAACTGATAGAATAAATTGTGGTGCATTTACCAGACGAAACATTATGAATCCATTAAAACTGATGTCTAGAAAGACGAGACAGCACCAGGGGAAAAGGAACGTCGAAGAATGTTAACTGGAAAGGGGAGGAAAATTTGCTCAAAGCAGTATGTGATAATTACATAGATTCAGACTCACGAATACGCACATAAATTAAAACACGTAAAAAGGCCAGATGAAAATACACCCAAGCACTAGGTCACCACAGTGTTGCTTTGGGGAGGATTTGTCTTCTTTTCCAAATTTTCCATGTACCATCGTGATTGGAAGCATGGATTTAGGGGATCAAATCATCTTGGGTTCCAATCTTAGTTTGATCACTCGACTGCGTCATCTGGAGTGAGTGAGTTCATCTCGGCTTTGTTTCCTCCTCCGTAAAGTGAGAACTGGAATGACTACCTCAGAGGAGTGTCATAAGAATTAAGAGGAATATGGGGAAAGTGCTTGTCACTGTGTCTAAAACACAGTAAGCCATCAATAAATGCAAGATTTTATTATCATAGTTATTATTTAAATAATGCAATGAATTCTATAATTTTAGAAACTTGCTATCCCCGTAGACTGGCAAGTATGCCCTGAATCCAAATAATACTGTTTTCGGTTTTGTTTTTTTTTTTATTTCCTGCCCTCCTTTCTTCACAGACAACTACCAAGAAAGATTGTCAAAGAGTTAATTTTAGAAGGGAGAGAAAATGTTTGCTTTGCTTAATGAATGTGAACTTCCTCATTCTTCTGGTTTACTTTTCTTTCAAGTTGTTTTTATATCAACACCACCCGGGCAGGATGTGCCAGGTGACAAGACCGTGGGAAATTTCACGTGGAAATAACTCTGCATTTCACACACCGAGATGCCAGATTTCAGGGGCGCTGAGGGGCTGGGTAACACACCGTGCCTAGTATTTTTGGGCGCCTCATCCCTGGAGCACCCCTTTACCATCGTTCACACTCTCAAGCCCTTTCTTCTTCCCCCTCTGAGTACTAGCAGCCACCGGGGATTTTGTGGGGTACTCTAGCCAGAAACCCCAGTAACATAGGACTCAAGAGGATGTGAGTGTGTGTGCGTGTGTGTGTGCTGGGTGGGTTGGGACTTCATGAGAAAGGCCACATAGGAAGTAGGTGAAGGCAGAAGCCTAGGGGGTAGTCAAGGGCCACAGCAAATTACATTGGGTGGACATCTCTTCTCTGGCTAAGATCTGTGTGCAGGTGAAAGCTGTGGGCCCCGAAATTTCCTCCCCTAACAACTACCTCCTATTTTCCCACTCTTTCATACATTTATCTAAGCCTCCTGTGTCCATTGGGACTCCAGGCTTTCCCCCATCTCCCGTCCCCCAGCAAACAGCCTCCCCTCTTCCCTCTCAGACTGGCTTTGGACTGCACTGGCGATCCTTAGCTTCGTGACTTTTTTAGCATCCTCAGCGCCCCCTGCGCTGGTCTTCCCAGCCGAGCACCCGGGTCAATCCAAACTCCTAATTCCCCCTCCCTGGTACCAGTCACCCTGTTGGGGGAAAATCTCACAACCGTGTCCAAGAAGGAGATTATGAACCGCTCTTGTTCCATGGAATTATCCACAAGGGGCGGCCATCTTCTATCCGGGTCTAGGATCTCCCATGCCCCCTACCACACTGCCCTTCCCTGACCCCCTCCAGTCCATAGAGCAGCAGCTTCCTTTCCTTCCCTCCTCAAGCTCACAGCACCCCCCACCTCAGCTCCCTCGGTCTTGTTAGGTACCCTGACGTCCTAATTCAAAGACAAAACAGAGGCAAGTTGAGGCACACATTCCACCCCCCCTTGGCTTCAGAATTCACCTCTTCCTGGTTTTCCTCTGTCTCTGAAGAGAAGTACCCCCTTTCCTCACCAGGAATAACTCCCTCCTGGTGCAGAACGGCACCCCGCCGCCCGTCCTGACACTCAGCTATGTGCAGCTATCCTGCGGTCAGCAATTCACTCTGTGCCAGCCACAGTTCCAATATTTTATCTTCTTTAATATTTATAACAGCTCTAAAAGGTTTGCTCTATTATTAGTTTTAAAGGTGGAGAAACCCAGGTGAAAAGAGGAAGAGTAATTTACTCAAGGCCACCCAGTAATGACTGACCAAGCAGGAATGTGGACCCTGGCTCTCCGGCTCCAGGGCCCATTGTCTGAGCTACTGCGAGATGCTGTCTCTCCTGGTTTTCTCAGGAAACTCGTTCCATCAAGTATTGCTTCTCTCTAATCTCTTCAGGCTCTCCCTGTCTACACTTTTAAGTTCTCTCTCTTCTCCAAATCAACATTTGCTTCCAACTCTTCCTCCTCGAGGCTCTCTGTGTCCTCCCGATGCCAAATTCCCGACGAAAGCATGCGACAGGCTGTCCCCACTTCCGGCTTGCTGGATGCTCTGTGCACACCTCTCGCAGTCTGGCCTCTTGGCCCCCAACCCCCTGATGCCTGAAGATCTACTGGCAGAGCAGATTTTCCAGGATGGCCGCCACAAGAACTTTCATCCCACATGCCCTTCTTACCATGTCACACTGGCGCTCTGGTCTGTTCATCAAGGAGATGGGACTCGTTCTCCCTCTCCTTGAATCCAAGCTGGCCTGGGACTATGGCAGAAGTGACTTGATAGGACTCTCGAGACTGGGTTATAAAAGGCAGTACAGCTTCCACCTGGTCCTCTTGAGATGCTCTCTCCTGGAATCCAGCCACCATGCTATGAGGAAGCCCAGAAGCCACACGGAGAGGCCACGTGCAGGTGGCTCACCTACTGTCTCAGCCAACTGCCAGCGTCCACCACCACACATGTGAGGGAAGATCTGTCCAGGTGATTCCAGCCTCTAGCTTGACAGTCTTCCTGGTGAGGCCCTGACACTGGGAGCAGAGACAGCCTATCTCTGCTGAGCCCTGTTCTAAACAGGGACATCATGAAACGATCGCTGCTGTTTTAGAGCACTCTGTTTTGGGCTAATTTGTTGTGTGGCAAGAGTAACTGGGATAGGCCCCAACAATTCCCAAGCTTGATGGTATCTTCATGTAGTCATCCCTCCAGATTTGTCTTTAGCATTTGACCTGGGCCTCTCCTTTCTCCAACATTCTATATTGTCCTTCTGCTCTTTCAACATAGCCCTAACACCCACAACCACACCCACTACCCGAGGGGTACCTCTTCCGAGCTCTGGACTGAATACCCATCGGCCTCCAGTGCTCCTGATCCACCTAGATGTCGCTCAGGCAAGATGCAATCGATTACTTCTCTCCTCTGGCTGCGCCATCTGCTTCCTCCTGCTCAGGTCCCCTTCTCAGCAAGTGACCTCACCATCAACTCTGGGGCCCCTGGGAGAAACCTCAGTTCCACTAAGTGCAAATGACCCACCCGCCTAAATTGTGTTCAAACTTCGTCATTTCTTCTCTACTCCCACAGCCAGATCTCTGTCACCTCTTATCTGGAATAATGCAATTATCTTCCAATTGGTATTTCTGCCTCTAGTCTCTTCCCTCTGTCTCAGCTTAATGACTGTCACCAGAGATTATTCTGAAGCACAAATCATGGTCTTGGCACTTTATTGATTCTGGCTTTTTGGACTGAATTTTAACCTCCATAATGTGGGATGCAAAGTCTCAAAACTGGTCCTGGTAGCCTATCCAATCTTATCTCTTACCAGCCTTTCCCCCGTTTCCACCATCTTAAGTCTCCACTGCTTACAACCACTCCCCAAACTTGACAGTGTTCTCCATACCCTGTAAGCCATTGTCTAGAGTGTTCTCTCTGCCTGGAATACTGATGAAATTCAAGGTGTCTTCTAGACCCAGCTCAAATGCCCTTTCTTCTGAGAATCCTTCTCTGATGCTACCAGGCAGCATTGGCCACTAATTCTTCCTGCTCTTTCCCCCTAGTAGAGTGTTTACCAAAGGCTATTATTTTCATATACTAAAATGTGAACGTCTAGAGGACATAAACTGGAACTTACCACTGTATCTCTCAACAAAGGTTGAATGAATAAGGAATCGGACGGATATATACATGGATAGATGGATGCTGGGACAGTGATGTGTGGGTGGATGGATGGGTGAATGGACAGGTGCTGGGGAGGATAGATAGGCAGGTGGGAGATGGGCGGGTTGATGAGCGAACAGCTAGGTGGATGGTGGATAGAAGGAGGGATGGGTGGTTAGATAGTGGACACATGATTGGATGGATGGTGAGCCCACGTACGGATATGAGATGGGAAGCAAACGACGGCAGGGTGGGTGAATAGGTGGGTGGGTGGAGAGTAGGTGGATTGGATATGGGAGTGGTTGTAGGACAGTGGATGGATGAAAGACGAGTGGCACATGTGTGAGTGGAGAGTGGAACTGTGGGTTGACATCAAGAAAAATCTTAGAAAGAATAGAGTGAAAAGCCTTTTGAGTTATGTGCCCTGAGGGCATGTGGTCGGGGGTGGGCTCAAGGTCAACTCAAGCCCCAGTTTGCTAACCTAACCCTACACTTGGAGATCTTGGGGCAGGGCCCTGTGCTGCTCAAGTCTATCTTCCAGAGTCTAGCATAGTTTCTGCCTTGTTCAAATAGGCTTTATTAATATTGGTCTAATGGACCACAATTCTTCCCAGATGATGTCCTTCCTCTAGCAACTAGAAACATAGGGCTTAAAGAAACATCCTTCATTTGGTTCAGGAGAGGAGTCTGGCCTGTCTTCGGTCCTGCCCAGCCCACTGCTACCTCTCTCTCTCTCTTTTTCAACACAGACCAAGGGTCTTCCCTTAACTTCTCTGGGCATAACCTTGGTCATCTGTAAAATGAATCTTGGACTGATTCAGTTCTACCAGCTTGACATTTCTTGACTCCAGGATCCCGAAGAGATAAGTCATAAAATATGCCAACTACTATCAGTATTTCCATAATCCACACATTTGTCTCTGAGAAGCCCACCAGGCAACAAACAGGTCAGGTACTTTTGCTGTGGGCTAGGATTATATTCACTCTGGCAGAAACAGCAGCCAACCTCAGACTGTGCCAACCAGAAGCCCTGTTTTATCATTTTATTGTTCTTTATTGAATACAAATGGGGAAATGAGTGAATCATTATGGGATAGTTGTAGCTTGGTTGCAAAATCTTTTCAAACATGGCAATCATAGGGGGAACGCCTATCTCTTCCTGGTCCTTAAATCCAGCTGGCCTACCCACGCTTCACACCAAAGCCCACCCAGGCCACTCACCTAGGCCAGGTAACTGCCAGCTTGCTCCTCCCACCCTCTGCTCTTCCCCTGACCTCATTCTGGCGTGCAGATTCATGGCTCCCCAGGGGTCCACACCTGCTTTGGGCCACACGGTTTTTTGGAAGCCCTCGTGGTCTCCTCCCGTTGGAACACCTGTTGAACTCTCCTTATGTTGTCTCCACAGCCTCATCAGCAGAGAGACTCTGTGCTTTCTCCCATACCTTTGCCCCCCTCTGGCCGGGGTCCCTCTCCCTCCCCAAGCCTTCACTGAAGATGAAGGAGCCAGACTGTGATCCACAGGATGGGGGGGCTCGAAGGTGCCTTCTCCCGGAAATCTCCCATGGCATGTGAGAGGGACCCTCACGGCCGGAGGAGGGAGCCCTTGCAGCCACAGAAGGCTGAATGGCAGGGGATACCCTGAATTTAAAAACAGTGGTTTAGGCCCTTGCCCCTTAATGTGTGGTCTTTGGACCAGAAGCGTCAGCATCACCTGGGCACTGGTGAGGAGCTGCCCCCTTACAAGCTTCCTGAACTAGAATCTGCATTTTAACAAGATCCCCAGGGGATGCCCATGCACCGTAAAGCCCCGGGCCGATGACAGGAATTCAGTGTGATTCAGGCGATAAGTCAAAATCCTCAGAAGCTCCAAAATGTTGTCTCATCCTCTTACCTACAAAAGTCACCTGTGCCCCATGGAACAGCTGCCCCCCCAAAGTCTCTTCATTGTAAAAATGCAATTAAAACCCTGAGTAGTTCACTCAGCCATTTACACCTTAGTACAATTTGGCTTTCAGCCATAAGCGAAGCTGTCAGCCAGTACTGGTTTGAGGAAGTGGGACGATAAAGAGATAAGCTTGGGTAGGAAGCACAAAGGGAGCTGTCAGGGTGGGCAGACAGTCAGACAGCACTTGGCAGGGGGATGGAGGGGGAGAGTGAGGTAACGCAGTATAGCATGGGGGGAACGAGCAGGCCCTATACGGGGGGAGAAGGGGATGAACGGAACTGCCAGCTATAGACTGAACTGTGTTCCCCTTCCCAAATTCTTAGGTCGAGTCCCAACTCCCAGGACCTCAGAATGTGACCGTATCTGGAAGTGGGGGCCTTTAAAGAGGTGATTAAGTAAAAACGAGGGGGCTAGGGTGGGCCCTAACCCAACAGGACCAGTGTCCTCATAAGAGGAAATGTGGACACATCGAGAGATCCCAGCAGGCGTCTCACCCAGAGGAAAGACCACGGGAGCACACAGTGAGAAGGTGGCCATCTGCAAGCCCAGGAGAGAGGCCTCAGGAGAAATCAACCCTGACGACACGCTGATCGTGAGAAAAGAAGAGTCTGTTGCTAGAGCCCGACACTCTGTGGTATTTCGTTATGGCCGCCCGAGCTGACTAAGACAGCACCTTTGCCTCTTTGGCTGTTTTACCCAGAGCGAGCTGAGGAAGTATGTCATCTGGGAGAGGGGTGCCCCATCTCCACACACAGGCCCTGCTTCTCCTCTGAGTGTTACAAAGAAATGGAGGCTTGGCTGAACTCAGAAGAGAAGCCTGCTACCCCCAGTGTTTCCTCTCAAACTCTTAGCCACCCTCCTCACGAAACTGCTCACCCTGCTATTGCCCCGTGCCTGGGTCCTTCCAGTGGGGAGAGGGCTCGGTGCTGTTGGACAAGAGCGGCCAGCACTGTCACAGCACGTACTTTGTTCCAGGCACTGTTCTAAAACCGTGTGCGTGTTAAGCCGCCCACCAAAGCTTGCGAAGCAGGTTCTCTTCCTTATCTTGTACCGTGGGAAGTCATGCAACTCCCCTTCAAAAATGAAGGATTTCTTCCCCATTGCCAGGAGGGCTGCCTTCAGGTGGGCCCAGGCTATGAGTCTCTGCAGGAATGCCTCCATTAAAGAGAGTCATAGGGGCGCCAGGGGGGCTCAGTTGGTTAAGTGTCTGACTCTTGATTTCCGCTCAGGTTATGCTCTCAGGGTCTTGAGATCAAGCCCTGCCTTGGGCTCCATGCTGGGCCTGGAGCCTGCTTAAGATTCTCTCTCTCCCTCTGCCCCTCTCCTGCTGTGTGCTCTCTCTCTCTCTGTCAGACACACACACACACACACACACACACACACACACAC
>NW_024423319.1:90992597-91092807 GCF_017311325.1 Ursus maritimus
ACACACACACACACACACACACACACACACACACACGAGCCAGTAGCCCTCATCCGATGACTGATCAAGGCAGGGGTTTAAAAAACCAGATCCCCGCGCCCCAAATCTGGACCATCCCAGGTCCAGAGCTCCATGTGAGGTCAGCCGAAGCCTCTGATGAGATGCCATCACATCCCAACTTCTCCCTCAGCCTGCCCTGCTTCCTTCCCTTCCCTTCCATGTGTTTGGATCCGAAGAGCACACCCTGATACCTTCCTGCGTGTGATCTCCATCTCGGAGTCGGCTTCCTGGGAAACGGCACCTTCAGCTCTCCACTTGTACAAATCGAGAAACCGAGGCCCAGCAGAGTTACGCAACTGTCCTCAGGCCACAGCATTAGCAGGTGATAAAACTGGGACATGAGCCCAGGCAGTCTGGCTCCAGGATCCATACTTTTAACGACTACGCCTGTCTGATGGATCGCTGAGTGCCAGCCCTTTCTGTGGTGGAATGTGACCTACAGAAGGTAGCAATCTGGACTCTCCCCTCCCGCTTCCCTGCGAGTCGATTAGAAAGCAAGCAAAATGGATTTCCTCAGGGGTCCGCCGGGGCTCCGTTTTAAGAGGCCGCCCGAGGGACCACCTATGGAGGCTCTCCCAACACCTGCAGCCCAAGTGGCTCTTTCCAGCCCAGCAGTCACGGAGGCAGTCTCCCCTCCTCTGACCCGGCCCTCCCTACCGCTGTGCGGCTCATGTAGAAACACGGCGTAATTGCTCGCCTCGTAGACGCGAACTGAATCAGCGCCCCTCTGCTGACAGCGTTAGTGACAAGTGATCGCATCAGGACACTGGATCCGCAGCCAGGACCTGGGCGCCTGTGTTGTTTACTGGTCCATCATGTATAATTTCAGAGTTTAATTTTATCTTCACAAACTTACAGGTGCAAAATGCAGGATAAAGTTCTTTAAGGGGCCCCTGTGAGAAGCCAGGCTATGCTTGTCCTCCCTCCCTCCCCCACCAAGAGCTCTCAGGGTGGCTCACTCAAATTAAATCATTATTGAGGACGAATAATCCTGGTAGGTTCAGAAAATCAGTTTTAAATTCAGCCTGCTAGCAAAATTCTGAATGTATTTACTTTCTAGATTTCATTTCTCCATCCATATTAAAGCTCCGTGGCATTATCAATTATGGGTTTATTGCAAAGCACAATAGGATTCAATCTGGAGGAATGCCTCAGGGTATGTCTTAGGAGGACGATAAAGCTAATAGTAATGGGTCTACAACTTCTAAGGCTAATTTTCACAGTTACAAATTTCGTAAATAAATAGAAGGCATGTCAGTTCCCAGTCACCCAGCTTGAGGCCTCTTATACCGATAAAACAGGACCTTCCATCGCTTCCATCGGGGGGCTCCTGTTTGGCTCTCGGTGGGCTAGCCTGAAGTTTCCCTGATACCCCCGGGAAGGGAAATGATGAGCAGTTCAGAAGGAGCCCTTCGGCCCCCTCTGCCGCTCCTCCACCCAGGTCAGGAGCTGCTTTGGATGAAAACGGATGCAAAAGCATAGCCAGCCCTGCTGGGAGGCCACCATAGAGCCTCAGCCCAGAATCGGGCCAAACTCCGCGACTGGGCCGGGTGGGCTGTCATGCATGAGTGCTGCGGGGCTGAAAGCAGGCTTCGGGGCTCCGTGCAGGATGGGGCTGTGTTTGATACAGGCCGGGGCCTCTGATGTCCTTCTGGAAAGAGCAGGCAGCAGGGAGAGGGAGGTGCTGGTGTAAAGGCTATGCTTCTACACTCCTGGCTATTTCCAGCCAGGTTCCTCTTAGACAGGGAGGATGGGCCCTCCCCGCTGCCTCTGTGATCACGCTGCTCACACACCTCTCGCCCGGCCTGCTGTGTGCTGTCAGACACACTGGTCCCCAGAGCCACATCCTCCAGCTAGCCTCGGCTAGTGGCCGTCTGTTTCCTGCGAGCTCAGACTCCTTTCCTACTCACAGCATCTGCCCTCAGGTATGGACCTCTAGTCCTTCCACTTTCGACCCAGGGCTTTTCTGGCACTGTAGCAGCCCCTTAAAGCCAGTGCAGGAGAACAGCCCAGAAGTGCAAGGTTAACACCCAAAGAGGCAATCTCCAACCAACGGAGGGGCAGGAGCCAGGGGTAAAGTCCAGATGCATTCCATGTACCTCTCAGGGTGTCCCAGCCGGGGCAAACCCTGGTTGCCTGTGGCAGTGACCTTCACACACTTAACACTGGCTTTCCCCCCTTTCTTGCCTCCCTCTCCCTGCTCCCTCTTTCCTGATTCTTGGGGTCAGCCCTCAAATGAATGTCCCGCACCCAAGTCTTAGTCTCGGGTTCTGCTTCCAGAAGAATCCAACTGAAACAGATGGGCATCACTGGATCTGCTCCTTTGAGTAGGATAAAGGCAGGCATCTTCCAATAGCTCTTGTAGAAGTGCATGCATGTAACCTAGCGAGGGAGGAAAATTCTTCTCCCCTCCCCTGTTCATGTGGAAGCTTCATCAGGGGAGTTATTTGTCACCCGGGGAAGGCAGGGAGAGAGGAGAGCCAAGAGATGTAAGATTATTAATGTGGGGAGGGGGGTGGCAGGGAACAGGGCGAAAGAGGCCCTGGGGACGCGGGACTCAACAGGAGTGAGAAGAGCAAGGGTGGGTGTGTGTGTGCACTTGCGTGTGCACCTGTGCCCGTGCATGCGTGTGCACGTGGAACTGTGTGTGTGTACGTCGGTGTCGAGGCAGCTACACACCTTCCAGGTGGCATGAAGGCGTACCCACAGGTGACGAAGGGCTTGCATCCGAGGCCAACGTGCTGGGGTAGGGACTCCGTGACAACCACCTTGCCTGGGGCTCCGTTCTGACCAGACACAGCTTCTGTCCGCAGCAGTGACCTCCAGACGCCAAGCCGGTCCACGAGGTTATGCAGTTACGGCTGGCCCAGATGTGGTAGAGAATCCGCAAAGCCAACACAGACATCAGCCCACAGATGTCTCGGAAGCTGGAAGAAACTCAACTCAGTCTGAAAGCCACACCTATTAGTAATGGCTGGCGTGTCTCAGGAGTTTACTACGTGTTCTAAATTATTTACTGTGTGTTAGCTATTTATTCTTCATGGCAACCTCTGGAGGATGGTACTATTATTATCTCCTACGTACAGATGAGGAAACTGAGGCGGAGGGTGGTGGAGTACCTTGTTCAAGGTCACACAAGTAGTAAAGCACTAGCCTGGGATTTGAAGCCAGGCAGCTATGTGAGCAAGGCAAGGTGTTTGGTGCTGGAGAGACACAGACGTCTTATGAGATGGATTTCTGGCATTCGAGGACCTTAAAATTTATTGGGGGGGGGAGGAACAGACATTTACGCAAATAACAGAGTATGAAGCAAAATGAAATAAGCCCTTTAGTAGCCTCCAGGGTTCCATCCTGTTAAACAGTCTCTGATTCTATGGCTTATGTCTCACTGTAGCTTTCACAGGTGCAGGTGCTGGGAAATTTTGGGGTGGAGGGGCTTAGGGTCCTAGGAGTGGATGGGGTTAGGTTGACGTGTTAATTCAGAGGAAGTCATGCCTCCTCCTTGCTGCTGGGAACAGGGCTGTGGTCCTCCTTTAGGGCTTCCTGCTGAATGGTTCCATTCGGAGGTACCTTCTTTCATTCAATCATTCTGTAAACTTGGAGCCCCTCCGGTGCCTCTGTGCTACACCCCTTGTTTTAGGCGGCATGGATGCTCCAGTGAGGCCCACTAGACAGGCCCCCATGTGCCTGTACCCTGCCGAGTAGCCTGCTGAATCGGCAAGGGTATGTAGGCTCTGCCAGGCTAGGCACAGAGTGAGTTAGTGAAGGAAGCCCTCTGAAGGGAGAGGGAATCTTGGCAACATGGAGTCCAGCAGGAAAGAGACGACCATATGGCTCCTAAGAGAGTAAGACCCCAAGTTCTTGAATTTTCATACCCAGTATCAGTTCACAGCAGACTTGCTCTTCTCCCTTTCCTGCCGTTGGGATTTTGTAAGATCTCTGTATTCACAAGTAAACTTCCTTGTTCCTGAAGGTAGCTTGAGTGGATTTCTCTTCCTTCCACACAGAAGAAGCTTTTATTAGTATTTATTTTGTAGAGGAAATAGAACTAACTGTCATATTATGGTCTACTAACTAATAATAAGAAAACATTGTAAAGAAGGCGACAGTGGATGTGCGTAACAAATACATGGATACAATGTGGTGTTCTAAGATATGGAAAGAATGGATGTAAACGTATAAAGTCAACATCTAGATTCCATGATACAGTGGGCCAAGGGGACTAATGAATAAGCGTCACACAAGGAAACAGTAATTGTAAATCAATGCCTTGGAAAACACGAACTTCACAAGTACACTAGAATTTATTCATTCAGATGTTTAAAACAAATACTCGTCGAGCACCCATTTATGTGCCAGGAACTTTGTTAAATTTGAGGCATATGGAGTTGAATCTGCCATTGATGATGCCCTCAAAGTGCTTACAGTCTAGATGTGGAGAGGACAAATTAGGCAGACAATAATAAGAACATCTAGAAACACCTGTCCTGGAAAAATGTAAGTGCTAAAATATGACAAAAACCAATACAGACTGGAAATGAGGGAAGTGAAACTCCCAAGGTGCCAGAGTCAAATATGGTTGTAAGCCAGCATGGTAAGTCTATAAAGTGGTGCTGTGGCATCCAGGGAGCCTGCCAGAAAGAATATAAACTCTGGGAGCTGGGGCGGGGGCGGCACGGTCAGAGTTTGAACATGGATGTGAAGTCAGAAAATATGGTAGTAGCCCTCATAAAACGGGAGAGCTGAACGTGAGGTCTTTGCATAAAGTTGAGACCTTATGAGGATGAAAAAGGGTAGAGGACCACACTGCCATCAGTCCAGGCTAGTGGCAAGTATCCCCTTTTCCAAGAGCTCTAGGTAGTAAATAAAAAGCTCTCCATGAGAATTCAAAGCCCTAGAGAGTCTGAATTTACTCCATCTGTATGATATAGGAGTTCCTCAAGCCACAAAATTAGATACAATCTGGCCCTAGGAAGCAGAGGCAAAACTCGTCTGTAGCAGTGCTGCCACGTTATAGAGTGAAAAAGACTCCCGTCCGACCTCCTACAAAAGCCTGCTAGCGATGACTTCGCAGTAAAACACATCACAACACATCTGAGACATGATTCACCATGAGGAAGAGTCAGCAGGAAAACAAATAAGCAGATGAAAATATAAGCGTCCCAAAGACCTGGGGGTAATAGAACCACTGAGTGAGACTGTAAAGTAAATTTATTTAAAATAATTAAATCAATAAAAGATATACAAGTCATAAAGAAAGGACATGACACTACGTAAAAATAAAGCAGAGGTACTCAAAAAAGAAGCCAGGAGAACGTCTGGAAATGAAAAAAAAAATGAAATTAAAAACGCAATGGATGAGTGAAACAGAATAAGACCCAAAGCTGGAAAGAGTTTCTGAAACTCAAGACAGAGCTGAAGAAATCACCTATAGTGTACAGTGAGATGAAGTGATAGGAAAAGTAAAAGAGGGGCTAGAGAACATTGGGGCTAAAATGAGAAGGTTCAACACAGAGCTGATCAAGTCTCCAGGAGTAGAGACTAGAGAACATAGCACTGTGGCTAAATTAGAAACACTCAGGGCAGAGAGAACTTTCCAGAATTAATGGCATCCACAAATCCTCCGATTCAAAAGCACAGTGAGCCCTGAGGCCAAATGAATATCAATCCACAATTAGATGTATCAAAATACACCTTTGTTACTACAAAGACAAAGAGGAAATCTCAAAAATAGTCCAAGAGAAAAGAAAAATCATTTACGAGGAGCAACCACTGAATGCCAGCAGCAGATTTTGCAGCAGCGTCAGGAGAGGCCAGAAGGAACAATGGCCAGAGAGTGAAACATAACCGGCGCTTCGAAAATTCTATACCCACCTAAACTGTCATTCTATACTCACCTACACTGTCAAGAGTGAGGATGGCAGTGCTCAAACTGAACATTACTAACAGTGGGGCCACATGTGGCTCTCAATATAATCCAATATCCAATAGGCAATGTTGCTTATGAAGTATTGTCAAAAATGTGTAAAATGAAAAGGGACGGGGGGGGGGTTGCGCGCCTCTCCTGCATGAAAAGGAATTTAAGCGACAAGAGTAATTAAATGTTGTATGTTGTCCTCAGGTTGACTTCTGAATGGACCAGATCATCTGTCAAAGACAACTTTTGAAAGAGTTGGAGCAATCTGAATATGGACTGGATATTAGAGAATATTGGGGAAGCACTGTTAATTTTGTTCAGTTTGTACGGTAGTGGTATTATGTTTATGTTTAAACAGTCCTTTTAAAGATGTGCACAGAAGCATTTAGGAACATGTATTAGCCAGAACTGAGTGGCATAATAGAGGAAAGGTTTAATAAAGGGACTATTTACGAAGGTGTGGCCAGGATGTGGGGAAACCAATAAAGTATGCTGAAGTGCCCGGAGCTCTAGGAGTTCTCAATCGTGGGTCTTCAAGGAAACAGGGAGGAGCAATTTCTGGGACCTGGAGGAAGAGGTGTGGTTATAGCTGTAGGTTTCCTTCCAGAAGCTGTAGACTCAGTGGAGAAACACAACATTGCCAACTTCTGGTCCGCCTTCTCATCTGTTGGATCTTCCTATTGACCAAGCCTGACTAAGAGCTAGGAGGCAAGAGGGTCTTGGGCATGTGGTCCTAGAGGTCAGTCTCTCAAGAGCAGAGCAGGACAGAGAAAAGAATAGGGGAAATAAAAAGGCAAAAGTGAGGATGCCTATAATCTATTTTTAGAACAAAACCAGATGAAATAAATACGGTGTATGTTAACAATTGTTAAATCCAGATGAACTGTAAGTGTGCTTGCTGTACTGTTTTTCCTATTTTCTGTATATTTGAAATTTTTCATAACAAAAAGTAAAAAGTGAGGGTGAAATAAATTAGACCAGTTAAAACAAGGTCTGGGAGAACGTATGCTTCTGATCTTAATGGAAAGAATTACCAAAGGATTTACTTCAGAAGTGTAACTCGGAAATTCAACCCAGAAGGGAACGACAGGATATGAAAAGCAACGATGAGCAATGAA
The DNA here is from genome assembly GCF_017311325.1 of Ursus maritimus. Classification (NCBI taxonomy): domain Eukaryota; kingdom Metazoa; phylum Chordata; class Mammalia; order Carnivora; family Ursidae; genus Ursus; species Ursus maritimus. Next base: position 90,999,693 of record NW_024423319.1, read on the forward strand.
GTTGGTAAACAGGTGGGTAAACCTAAGTAAGCGTTAATTAGAAGGAAAGGATAGCTGGAAATCACAGATCAGTGTGTGAAGTGATACTGTAGGTGTGAGCAGAGAAGAGGACATGTAGGGTAGACAAGAGGAGAGTTGAGTTGAGGAAGGCTTCCCAAGAAACAAAGGACTGACGAATTGACCTGAGTTTTAATGGTCAAATAGGATTAACAGAAGAGGAATCAGAAAGAAGGACAAATCCAGGCAGAGGGAGCATCGTGAGAGAGCACAGAGCTGGTTCCAAGCATTGTCTGCATCTGATAAACTTGGGCAGGGGTTACTTCGGGGGTGGCAGGATAAGTAAATAGGGAGGAACCACAGCCAAAGGGTCTGTTACAAGTCAGATCTCAAGGGGTCTAAGCTAAAGCCCGGGGAACAATATGAGGATTTTATGCCGGAAATGACCTGATCAGACTTGCATTTTCGAAATGAAACTCAAAGTCAGTTTTGGAGGACTGATTGGAGAGTTCAGAGGGGAGGAAGAGAGCAGGCAGGAGCCGCAATCAAGGCAAGCCGAGGCGGGGCAAAGCTCTGAACTACGTCAGTGACAGTGATGATGGAGAGGATACAGATTCAAGAGACAGCTAAGAGGTCGGATGAATAAGACTTGGGGACTGATAGGATGGGGGTGGCGGGGAGCGGCAGCAAGGGAGAGCCAGAAAGCAAACGTGGCCCCCGGCTCCTGCCTGGGTGACTGATGCATGCACGTGAAATCGTGACTGTCAACCTTCAGGGGGAGCAGGCTGGAGGCGAGATGATGGCTCAGTTTTGTTGAAGTCTAAATACCTCGGTCAGAAGCCATGAACTAGGGGGAAACCCCCAGACATTGAGTGTAGATTTAAGACAAAGAGAAGGCAGGGACATGTAAACCTTGTCTATTCCTTTTATCAGGAAGAAAAACTTTCCTATAATATATCCCCTTTCCATACGCATGTGCGTGTGTGTGCACGGACGTGCGCGCGTGCACACACACACACACACACAGAGTCTTATTGGCCAGATGAATTGGGTCATATGACATCCCTAGCTTCCCAGGAGGCTGGGAAAGTAGAGAAGAAAATTGTCATAATTAGCTTAGACAAATCATGATCCAGTGCCTGGGGATGACATGTTACTCCCAAACAAAACTGAATTTCTGTTAGCAAGAAGGGAGGATGGGTGTTGAGCAGAAAACTAAGCGTGTTTACCCCACACAATCATACTGACTGGGGCCCGGGTTTGAAAACTCAGAAAGACGAACCGTGGAGGCGGGGAAAGGGAGTAAGCACCACCAGACGCCCGACTCCGAAGCCGAGTGATAGAGACCAGAGACGCCCTGCTTCCTGGTCAGCCTAATGAGTGTGGGCAATTGGCTCCAGATCAACGCCCATCAGATCGGGGGACAGAAGCCAAGAGTGATTGAGAACTTCCTGCCTCAATGGCTTGTTCCGGGACCCAGGACAGTGCTGAATGTGCATTGGGAAATTTGATGGACCCAGTTATAGGGATTTGCGGTGGCAGAGGGGGGAAACGAAAGAAAACCAAGTCAATGTCAGGTTTTCTATTAGGTGCAGTTAAAAAAAAATCACTCTTAATGGACGCAGTGTGTTACAGCTTTAGCCTTGCTCTGAATTCCAAGGTCAATAACTTCTTATTCCCAGGTCCCCACCCTCAACCCCTCAAGGCCTTGGACCGTCCTTGTTTTTGCTCATCTAGGACAGGAGCCATGTCCCCAACCTGAGCCAGATGCTTGCTCTGAACGGCCAGCATCACCATCCCAACGCCCCTCCAAGTGTGTGCCTGGCTGGTCTTCATTAGAGTCGAAATTCGTTGAGGAAGAGTAAAGACGGTACCTCTCATCTGTCTTTCCAACTTCTCCAGTATTTCATACAAAGTTCCCCCCAAAGTGTTTGTTGGATTCAATTTTATTAAGTTGAGGAGGAATTTAATTTAGTGGTTAAGGGAACCTCCTCCAGAGTCGGTCTTCCCGGGTTCAAATCCCAGCTCTGCCACTTATTAGCTATATGATCTTGGGCAACTGGTGGTGTTCAACATTTTTTTGAAGAGCTAATAATGGTACTTACCCACTCCATTCCCCAGATTGTTTTGAGGACATAAAGTGCTTAGAACAATGCCTGGCACACAGAGAATACCAGGTGTGTGTTCTTTTTATTAAAAGTGCAGTCGTGGTGGTTTGATGCAGTTAGGGCTGCCCCTGGGGCTAGGAGGCCGCGTTTGGCTTCGTTCCCTCCCACCACCCTTTCCTTTCCTTTCTTCTCCTCCTGTCTCCTTCCTCAGAAACCTTCTTCCTCACTTGTGTCCTCATGGTAGTATCCCCAAACCACTCTCCCTCCCCTGGCCTTCTAAGCCTCTTGATCCCAGCTACTTATCACAGAGGGAAGGATCGGAGTCATACTCCGTCCTACCATAGTAGTGCCTACCACCAGCTCAAAGTTTCACTCCCCACCCCTGCAAGGGTGTTTTCATATTAATAGAGCAGACTTCAAGATGAGAGGCCAAGGGAGATATTTTGAGAAAGAAAGTAGTGGGAGGTACTTCCGGGTGTCCTTTAATCACCACCTAGGCCACCAGCTCCATCGGGTGGGAGCTGGGGGTCGTGCATACTACCCACTGTGTGGGAGACAGGGCTGGGGTATGGGCAACAGGGCAGTGTGGGCACTGCTAAGCTCCACGTCCCCTCACTGGCACCAAGGGTCCCAAGAACTGCTTCTGCCCTTGACCAGACCTGGATTCCCCAGGAATGTCCCCACTGGGCAGATACCTCCAGTGCCAGAAGACCAGAGGAGGCCAGTGATAGAAAGTTAGGGGAGGAGACCCAGGAAGGGAAACTGAGTTTCCTTCTAGGCTGTCTTGGAGGGAGATGGCACCCCTCTTTCCCATCCCACATTCTCTCCTTCCTCCCAGCGGTGGGGGGAGGCCTGGTTCAAGGAGGTAAATACGAGAGCACAGGACGGAGAAGAACAAGGTAGCACTACCAACAGTGAGAGTAGACAGTGGGTATGGTTTGCAGGTTCGGAGGAATGGATTCCATCTTTAACAACACTTTACAGTTTGAGAGTGCTTTTAGTAAAAGCCTTCAAAGCACTTGCGCATGTATTTTCCTTGTTATGCTTGTGATAACTCTGTTGGGGAGGTAGAGGGGGAAGCAGAGTGAAGAGAGAGGCTGGCTGTGTCAGGTCAACTGCCTTAACCAACAACGCTACGGTTTCAGGGCCTTCGCAAAATAAAATGTCTTTCTCATTCATGAAGCCGTCCGATGTGTTTTTTCTGGTCTGGCTGCCCTCCTACAAGCAGTGTCCCAAGGACCCAGGGTGTTTCCATCTGGTGGCTTTGCCATCCCTGAGGCCCTTGGAGCCTTCACTTCATCCCCTCAAGTGGCCGATAAACGGGAGAAGAGAGAGTGTGGAGGAGAGCATGGGAGGTCTTCTGAGTCAGGCCCAGAGGCCATGAACTTCACTTTCACTGACATCCCACCGAACTTCACGTAGTCTCATGGTCACACCAAACCGGAAGAGAAGGGAAACCATCTGGTCAAACAAGCAACCGATCTCCACCACACAAACTATATTCATTATTGCTACTGCCAGTAATAATAACTACCCATCCCTGTCTCCCCAGTCTGCTTCCAGCGCTATGCTGAGAGGTACATACATTAGCTCTACATTTCCCAGCTACCCTAGTCGGTAGGGATGGTCACCTGCATTTCATAGAAGATGAACCTGTGCTGGGAAAAGTTAAGGAACTTGTCCAAGAAACCCACAGCCACATACTGTTAGAGCCAGAAACCAAGCTAGCCTGATGCCAAAACGTGCTCTAGCACTCTCTTCCCCCTCCCTGAGCCACTACTGAGGGGTCACCTTGCCACCCACGGAGAGCCAACATCTGGCTACTGCCCTCAACCCAGCTATACTCTGTGCACACAGTAGGTGAACAGGGCACATCTGTATGCCTACCACACCACACAGGAGCTATGACGGCTCCAAAACCATCCTTCTACCGACTCACGTGACACCCCCATTATCTTCTGCCATGACCCCTCCATGATGGCGTAGGGCCCCCAGTGAGGCAGGCACATCATTGCTTTGTCCAGCTCTCCCTGACTTCCTGAGGACATAGAAGTCTTTGTTTGAGGTGGAGCGCATCCTTCCCTAAAGCCATAAACCTAATATCCTGGGATCGGTGTTAAGGAGGGTGTAGTCAAAGAGAAGAAATCACAAGAAAGGGAGGGGGTGCTAGGAAATGCTGCTAAAATAATACCCCTGTGAGGTACCATATGTCCATCAGCCACCTGGAGGCCCCTTCTGAAGGCACTCCCCATCAGATACAACAGATTCCCAAGCTGAACGTGGGGCTCTCGATTTGGGATTGAATTCAGGCCAACTCCCTGCTCTCTAAATCGCACGGTCCATAGAGTCTAACAGACTTGTCAAGTTGGGAGACAAACCAACAAAGGGGGATTTACATATATGCCATGCCTCTCCCCTGCCCCTGTGCGCTCAGATCCATTTCCCGCCCTTCCTCTGCTGTGTCATGTCTCACGGGGAACTACATCTCCCAGCCTCCCTTGCCCTCCTGCTTCCAGCTCCGTGTGGCCAATGGGGAAGACTGGAGGACAGGAGGAAGGGAGAAGCCAGGGTATTTCATCTCGCTTGCTCTCTGCTTCCTGTGGCGTCTCCAGCAGCAGAGATACTCCAGCGCCTCCCTCGGCGGCCACAGCTCCCCCTGGGACACCTCCTCCACGGGACAAGCAGCCCCGGGATGGCCTCAGCTCTTGGTCTCCATAAACCACCCCTCCCTGTGTCCCCTGAGCCCCTGAGGGTGTAGTAGCTCCCTCGCCATTCCGCCTTGGTGTTCTTGCTTCTCTATTTCCTGTGTAACCAATTCCCTGAATTAATTTGAAAGACTTGTCAAAGTTTCTGTTTTCCTGTCTGGACCCCGAATGATATATGCACATTATACCCATAATGCGTGTATATACTTTGGGAAAAAAAAATATGAACATCACATGGCCGCATATCTTCTTTAAAATTCAGAAAGTTACATGCGAAGCTTGTTTGTGGCTCTGGTGCTCGTTTGCCTCTGTGGCTTCCCAGAACAAACCAACCCCTCCAGCATCGCAGCTTGCCACTGGAGGTGACACTCGGGTCACCCCCTGATCCCACGAGCGAGAACAGTGCCCTGTATAAAAGGCCACAATTAATTTTTATTGCACATACATGTGGGGAGATACCTGCTTGGCCTCCGTGTGAGAGCCATAACTCTCTTAAATTGATGTGTCAGCGAACTAAAACTCAATATTTTTTTTTCACACAGTATATTTTACAGTCAGAGGCCCTTCCCTAATCGGAATAAAGCAATTTGGCTCCCTGTCATTGCTCACTGAAAACATATGAGCTGGTTGGCATTTCTAGCAGCCCAGATTTATCAGGGTCTCTGATCGAGTGCAAAGGAGGTTCAGGGCTGTGGCATGGACAAAAGTGGATTTTTTATGATGGCATTGTGCTGCGTTTCTGCATAGCTAGATTTATCCCTTTATTGCAGAAATATGTTTACTGTCTTGAGTCCCAAATCTACTTTAGATTGAAAAGATTCCACAGAGTTTGCATGAGGGCTTGGGGTCATTCTTCCTGTACCTTCTAAGCTCTCATTTCCATTCTATACGACAGTCCCCAGCTTGCCCTCTTCAGTGTCATGGGATTCTGGAAGTTCCAGCTCTGAAATGCCGTCTCCTTGCAGGTCCGCGATCGGCAGCAGTAGAGTCGGCCAAGGACAGGGCTTTGGGAGCCCTGGGGCCAAGGCTTTGCCCACGAGGCTTTGTAAATCTGTATCAGAACAGAGGGAACCCCCACCGAGGTGACTGCCGTCCTTGTCGTAACTCTAGCAGCCAGTGACAGCGTCCCCATGGATCTCTCTTACTGTCCCTGTGCACCCCTCCAGCTTCACTGTGCCTTTGCTACTGGCTGCCTATACGTACTGTCTTCCCAGACAACTGGAACCACTCTGCCCAGACTCACAGAGAGCCGGAAACGCCTGGAAGCTTACATCCCCCTGGGATGGCCCTTAGCTAACGACTGATGCTGTGAGGGAGTATGAAAACCCAGCTCCCTTGCCAGGAGTCCCGACAAAATCTGAGGTGTAGGATACGCACCAGAGCTCCCCCCACCCTGCTTGAGACCGAGCTGAGGCTGGGACTTTCTCTGACCTGGCACTCTTGCTCGGCTCCCTTCCCCTCACGTCCTACCACTCCCTTACCGCTCTCCCCAGGAAGCATTTCCTTAATATATCACTCGCCTGAATCCTCATCGCGGGGTCTGTCTCCAAGGAACTCAACATGACAGTAAGTACGTTAAAAAGCTCCTCATTCCAGTCACATATCTGATGCTACAACATTCCTTCCAAGTGGTTATCAAGCATCTGCTTAGTTACTTCTAGAGATGGGCAACTCGCTACCACCAAGAATAGAAAGCTCATGGTATAGGCATTGCCACACATCAGAGAGTCATTGAACACAGCAGCTGGGAGCAGCCTCGGAGGTCCTCTAGATTACGCTGAATCTTGACCTGAGGATGTTGCTCATGCCCCATCCCATGTGCCCTCAGCACACTCGAATCACCTGGGGTCTTGGACAATCCTGGGCACGCTAACAGCTTCCCACCTCAAGAGTCTGCCCCGCACTCTTGAACTCACTTTCCAGAATCAGGGGTGCAACCCATACTGCGGGCATGTTGAAGCCCTAGCTTCCCTGTCCCTCAGGGAGGAGAGTCTAAGGTGTGAACCATGTGTTGTCTCACGTGGCCCACCAAGGGGGTGAACACTCGTTGCCCTGAGTGGGAATCTGCTCATTAACTCACACTGACTAACTTCCGTCCCTTCCTTCCATCTGTCTCCCCGCTCCCTCACCGCGCTTCCTGAGCCCACCTCACGAATCAGTGACCTACACTCAGGGCCTCCTTTCAGCATCCATTTTGAGGGGATTCAAACTAAGACAGGGGCCCAGAGAAGCTAAGGGTTTCTGTTTCTTCCCGCTGAAGGCCCTTCCCCCCGCTAAGGGGACTTCCCATCCCTGAACCTCGCCGAACTGGCACAGCTCATCCAGTGAATGACCATGAGCTGCGGCCCCTTGAACTCCAGGCCAGGGCACTCGACTCGGTGCCATGCCACCTGTGTGCACTTTGTTGAATATTTAAAGTACAGTTCTGGTTTGTTCAGTAATGCATTACTTGCAACTTTACCCGATATATAATTTTTGTAACTCATTTGCATAAACACACAATATTGTATTTATGTGTATACCATATATATGTCCGCAGGACACATTTTCTACACCATAAATTGGATTGCCATATTGGCGCGTGTTACGGGTGTTACTCAGGAAGGGGTGGGTCAGGCCTCCTGATTCTCAAGTCCACGAATGTGGCCACCCACTGTGGTCACAGGCAGCCCCACGAGGCTCCCTCAAGAGCTCAGCAGAGAGACTCCCAGGCAAAGGCTCTCTGCTTGATGTGCTAGGGCTTTGGCCCCCCAGCCCTCCTGTAGCCCTGTGTCGAACCCCGGCTCTGGAGAGCAGGGCTGGATTGTGGCAAAAGTCATAGGATCCCACTGCTCCCCTGGATTAAGGCCCAGACTGCCCTATGTCTTTGTACCACCCTTTCCTCTGTCGCATCCACTTCCTGCCACAGTTCCTTGGGTGTAGAAAGGGTCCCTTTTATGACAGCCGTATGGGAGAAGAGTTCTCAAAAGGTTGCAACCCAAGGGAAGATGAAAAGACCTTCACTGTGCATACGCAAAGCCCTCTAACAGGCAGGCGAGACACAGGCAAGGGGCCCTTGCCCACACCTGGCCCTTTACCCGTGGCTCCCAGGCCTCATCCTCCCCAAAGGTTAAGAGGGAGGAGAGAGAAACCTAGAGCTCCCCCTAGAGGTTACATGTTTCCATGGACCGTTTCTTCATCAAGGCTTGGGAGACCCTGAAGAATAAAGGTAGTTATCTTTGGGAGCACAGAGTTATGTGGGGGCTACAGATGGGTAACACATAGTGCATGCACCTCAGAATTACACACCTGAGCCTGCTATGATTAAAAATAAAGCGTGAACTGTATTATCTGGGCAATGCTTAGGGCAACACTTATCAAGCGTTTCTCAGTGAATACTACCCCAGTTTCGTTCTCGAATAGCAAAACCAGGCATGATTATAAACGGGAAATACAGAACTATGGATGACCACTTATTAAAGAACTAAAGAGCAGCCCTGCATATCTAACCCCCTGCTGCTTGGGATACATGTAAATGGGGCGTGGCCATCTTTACTCAGTCACTATTTTGAGTTCAAGAAGAAGGAAAACTGGTAAATGTGGGGGCTTTACTACTCGTGTCGTCACAAGGTCAAAAGTACCGGAAGAAGTAGTTCAGCTATGGAAACAAACCTCAGGTACTCATGTCTTACTAGGTACCTGGGAAGTGAGACTCTTCGCGGCCTACATGGCCTATAAACCCGTCCAATCCGAATGCAGATCCTGAACTTGAACTGTCACCTCCACCACTGAATAGATGATTCACCTCAGGAAAGCTGCTTACCATCTCTGAGCCAGAAATTCCTTCACGGTGATGTGGAACTACTCGTAAGGACTCTACCTCTGACAAGATGGCTGCTGACATAGACGCAAGAACTGGAATTCATGACCCGCTTGTGCTCACCGATAAATGGGCTGTTTCTACTGAGGGACTACAATACACAGACAAGTGTGAAGGCTGGTTTAGGGTCTCAAGGGACCTGACCACAGGACATGATTTCCTTCATGAGAGATTGTGCTGTGCTTTTTGAGAAAATTATAATATTGACTTCCATGGCTGGATAGACAGATAAACATTTGGCCGCAATATCCATACGGACAGGCGTTGGCTTGTTTTGCTCCCTGCTGTAAACAGGCATCTAACACAAAGCAGTGGATCAACAAATATTTATTAAACTGATTGCTTTGCTATTTCTTATTGTACCTGCCGCTTCAGTTCCCGCAGCTGGACGGAACCCCGAAGGAGACCCAGCAGGTTTTCTAAAAGAGAAGTGAATGTGGCCCATATGAAAGTGTGCCCCGGGTACTGGCAGAACAGATACTCGTCTTTGGGCACAGGGTGGGGCCTGGGGCCTGGGACTGAGAACAAAAGGGGGCCCGCAGAAGAGCGACACACTGTCTTCATTGCTGGAGTGGAGGGTGGGGCTTCAATACCGCGAGCATGGGAATGTCCAGGGTAAGATGGGGACTCAGAGCGGCATCTCCGGGAGAGTCTAAGCGGCACCCTGCAAAGTCCATACATCAGTACACACTGGGGGCCCTATGAAAGGGTCCTGGGAAGAGAAGAGCCTGGCTCAATCTAGCCGCAAACCAAGAAGATGCTAGAGCCGGGGGGTTTCCCTACCCAGGAAAAGCCTGTTGGGCTCAGGATGTCCTACTCAGAGAAGAACACCAGAGGCAGGAAAGTAGCCTGACATTGGAAACCATTTACTGCAGATCAAACAGCCGGGCTGGAGAAACTGTTCTCATTTCCCTGACGCCAGACGGGAGGGGGGTTCAAGAGTCGTGGGAGGAGAGCGAGTCGAGATGGCAGGTACTGACAACTTTATAAAGGAGTTTTACTAGAGAGGGGAGGGGGAAATGGGTAGTAGCTGGAGAGGTGAGAGCATCGAGGAGGTTTTAATTTCTTTTTTAATGGCAAGTATTACGGCATGTTTTTACACCGATGGAATGATTCAGTAGGGAAGAGAAATATGGGAGAAGCAGGAGAGAGCAGACCTTGACTGACCAACAGGAGATGGGACCTAGTTCCCACTTGCAGGAGTTGGCTTTGGAGAGAAGAACACACAGTTTATCCATTTCTTCACGAGGAGAGGCAGAGCTGTGGGGACAAACGCAAGCAGGCAGGCAGATGTGGTGGTGTAAAGTAGGAAAGTTCTCTTCTGATGATTCCTCTCTCAGGGTGCTAAGACACAAGGCCATGATCGGCTGAGAAGGGAGAATGGGGAGGGAACTGCTGGGGGACTGAGGAAAGACGAGAGTCCAAAAGAGTCATCTCAGAGGGAGAGGGCAGAGCCAGTTGAAAACGGGCAGGTAGGATTGTTGGGCTGCACTGACGTCCCAGTTGAGGTCTGCCGCCATAAATTTCAAGTGAGACCAGTCAGCGACGGTGGAGGATTTTTCTCTAGCCAGCTTCAGCTGTTCAGGAGCTGGGATGGAAAAGGCGGCAGGTAGAATGAAACAAGGCTGAGCCTGTTTAGCAAAGGCAAGCAGAATAACGGAGTTGCGAGAACATACAAGGAGCTGACAGTGTATATCAGGAATGGTGCATACAGTGCACGGACTATGGACTCCAAGACAGAAAAGTGGGAAAAGGAAGACGTGAATGGGGTGAGGTGCAGTGAAAAGCTGGTACAGTGACAAGATTGGGAGACCCACAGGGACCCAAGGGTGATCAGAGTCAGAGCACTAGAGAGAGTGAGCTATGATAATAGCAGGTGGGAGCACCAGAAGTGTGAAACTGACACTGGGAATGGAGCAGTCCTTGCCAACAAGACCTTGGCAATGGCTGACGCGGGGGTGGTGAAGACCCGAGGACACGCGAGGCCAGAATGTTGGAAAGACTCTCCATGTGTGCACTGAAAGGGCCAAGAACTAAGAAAGTTGTGGTGGAGACAAAGACAGGGATCCTGGTGATGAGCTGGGATTTGGTGAAAGCTGGTGGTGGTGGTTGTGCGCAGAGGAGAGAAGAGGATTGCCAAACAAGGAGACTGTGGCAGCCATGGCAATGCCCCTCTCAGGGCTCTCACTGGGGGGGTGCATAACTGACCAGCCCCCCCCCCCAATCCGCTGCTGCTCTTACAGTCCATCACCTTGTACCGGCTGCTCCCAGCCAGCACGTGGGCACAGCATGGATCTGTGAAGGCCAGCACACTCCTGGGAGATGCAGGGTACCTCCAGCAGCCTTGGAGCCAGGACTCCCCATCGGCTCGGCCCGAGACTTTCTCAGGCATGCCCCATACAGTCTAAGACTTTCCCCACCCAACCTTCCTTCCCTCGGTAGGGCTAGACCTGCATCACGCTCTGGCTGCTTTCTCTGCTTCCTCCAGCCACCTCTCCATTTCTCCCCCTGCAGGGGTTTCTCCAACAAATCTCTCACACGTCTGGTCCCGTCTTGCTGTCAGTGTCTCAGAGGACCCGAACTAGCAGAGTGAGGACATGGGGAGTGCGGTCTATGAGAATTGCTTCCAGGGGCCTGCGTGCTTTAGGGAAGAGGGAGGGGCGACATCATCGAGAAGTAGCGATGAGGAGCAAAGGGGCATCTGTGTCCCTCCTCCAGCCCCAGAGATTCATGAGGGTTTAATGGTGCTGGGGCGGCCGGGAAACAGCACCCCTCTTGAGGGCTCAGGATTCAGACGGAATTCAGGTAGACAAAAAGTGAAGGGGAACTTCTGACAATCCTGAACCTGGCCACCTAGGCTGATGACACCAATGCTGTCCCGTCTGGGGGCTGGAATCCTAACTCAGTCATGTCGCCTGGGCCACACAAGCAGCAGAACTGCCTAATACCAGGCAGTTACCCACATGCGCAGTAGACCACCTCCCTCTCTTCTGAGACGTGCCTGTGTAACAAAGCCTTGCTACTGCCAGCCCATTGGCAGAACTAAGAGAGTTTGCTTTTCTAATATGGGACAGAAACGTTCTCAGTATTTTGGCTTTAAAGGACCTTACTCTGCTTGTCTTTCCCTGGACCTCATCCCCCACAGCCTAGACTCTGTGACAGATCCAGTCACCCACTTGGCAAAATAAAACTTCTCCACTAAGAGATGAACCTTTGATCTTTATTTTAGTTCCCCCCCATTAGAAGTTTAGAGAAGAGCTTGAGAATATAAATGATTGTGTGGATGGAGAGCGCACTTTCTAGAGGGCAGAACAGAAGGGTCCAGGTGGTTGCGGGGTGGCAGCCTGAGTCAGCTTGGGGGAAATTCAGAGCCATCTGGGGACGGGGGCCCTGAGGATGAGAAACCTGGAGGGACAGGACGGCTGGTGGTAGCCAAGATAAATGGGGCTGTGGGGGGATGATGGGATAAGTCCTCATGGTCTTGGGAGAGGCCGAGCAGTTAGTTGTAATTCGGCCCCCTTGCTGAGACCTATGTGGCTGTATCATAGAAGGGCAAGTGGGGAGAACACCAGGAGACTGCCGAGCTCTGTGAACCGTTCTGCAGGCCTATTTTGGGTCTTGTCAAGGCTAATGGAGGGGCAGCCATGCCAAGAACACGCTGAGCTCTGTAGGCCTTGCCGCAGAGAGCGTTCGACAAACATCCATTACATATCTACTGTGTGACAGGCACTGTGCTAAGTGCTAGGGTCACATCAGTGAATAAGACCCCATGCCAACCTTCAAAGACCTGAAAACACAGAGAGAGTGATGCAGAAAAACACACAAGCCATTATGGTAGGGTGAGAGGAGGCCTCTTGGGGGGCACTGAGAAACACATGCACGGGGGCTCTCATCCCGATCTTGGGGTCCCTGGCCCCACCCTTCCCCACCAGGCCTGCCAAGGATTGAAGTGGTATCCACAACGCCAGTCCCTGTGGCTGTGCCACCGTCCCTTGCTTCCGGCCTTCTCTGTCACCTTTTCCCTCCAATATGAAGGCATCTGCTGGCTGTCCACTATGATCCTTTCTTAGGCTCCTAGCAGCAGACCCGGGTCCCTTCCTGCGGCCTGCTGCTTGCATAACTTTCTCTCTGTAGCCATTGTGGTAGGTGGTCATACGTGACATGACTCCCTTCGGGCACGGACTCTATTTCCCCCACCTTGAACCCGCGCCAACCAACAGAATGCAGAGAGGGGAACACAGTGCTGGTCCCAGGCCCAGGCTCGAAGGGGCCCAGCAGCTTCTGCTTCTGTGCTTTACCTGGACGCACCACGCAAGCAGTCCAGGCCGCCCCACTGGGGAGCGAGGCCATGATGAGGAGGGCTGAGGCGTCCAAGCCCACGGCTAGAACCAAGACTCAGGACATGCGGGGAAAGCCATCTGGGACTTGCCAGTTCGTCACATGATGCGGCCACATGAGCCAGCCTGGCCTATAGGACGTCGAGCAGAGACGAGCCGTCCCTCCCAAGTGCTGCCTACAGGTAAACCCACCCAGGTCTGTGATTCCCCCTCCTGCCGGGACACCAGCGTCAGGCCCTGCTGCTCCTCCCTGAGGAGTGACAGGAACTGGCTAGCTGTTCACAAGTTTCATTTCCTCTTCTTCCTCTATTTCTCAGGCTCTCTCAAAGGGAGGGGAGGCCATGGGACTAAAGTCTAGACAATGAAGCAGGAGAGACGCCATGTGTGTCACTTCCAAGTTTGGCTCCTAAAGACTTTTTCTAGGGATTATCTACACTGTTCTCACTAATCAGAGTTTGATACAGATGAGTGAACTTGGAAGCCAGGGATTGAAAACAGTAGAGCCATAAGATAGAAGGAACCTGGGTTTCTGAATCCCCTTTAGAAGGAACCCTCCCATCAAGCAGGGATAACTGTTTTGGACTTCAAGTGAGCTAGAAATCATTTTCTACCATGTTTGAGTTTTATAACTGTTGGGGTTTGTGTCTTACAGCAGGTAGCATTACCTCCAGTTACAAACCAGGTATTTCTGGGACACACACTGCATTTTTTAGGGTCCTTAAATTGAAACTGAAAGCAAAAAAAAAAAAAAGAATTATTGGATAATGTTTCTCTATGAACAATATGGAGAAAATTTAAACCCGAAAAACGAAATCCTATGTAGCCTGGACAGCTCTGGACCACAGCTGCCTCAAATACCACCTTCCTCTTCTTTCTCTAGCTTTCCCTGTCAGGTCCCCCAGCAAAGGCCCTGACAGAAGCTGAAACTGTCTCAGCAGCGCCCGCCCTTCAGTCTGGTGGGATTGACATTCTGTCATCTTGGTGGCCTGCCAACCCTTCCTGACCTGCCTTTGATGCTGATCAAATCTGGTGTCCAGATTTGCTTAAGGCCCTGTGAAGCCTCTGGGCCGTTGTGCTGGCTCTTCCTTCCCCTTCCAGTCACTTGCATTAGCCGAAAGATTGGAATCTGGCCAAGGACTCCACCCTTATTTTTGGTTACCTATTCTCTCATTTCCTCTCCCTTCCCCCAGAACGAAGCCCTACTACACCGAAGGTTATCTATTTGGGACCTACTATCCTGTCTGCCTCTGGCCACCCCCTGTTCTTCCCCAGGGATGGAGTGTGCCTCTGCACACTCAGACAGCTGGGGTCCTCACCAATGACAGACATTCAGGAAATACCTTGCAACCCCTAAGGATTTAACTAGCTTCTGCCGTCCTTGCTGAGACCCACCTGAAAAGTTCTCAAAGTAGGACACGGTTGCGGGGTCCGATGTACACTGGCTGGGCCTTCGGATGGCTTTTCCAGGGTGGCTGGTCAAGTTTCCCCTAACAGTAAACACTTTCTCACTTCCTGTGGGGCTGGTGCGGCTGAGGGACTCCTAAGACTGCAGGCTCCAGTCTGCGAAGTCATGCCACCGTTCTCCCATCTTCATTTCTTTCTGCCTTCTCCAGCCTAGCCCGGCCTTCTCACAGCCTCACGCCGTCCTCACGCATTCCCACCAGCCCGCCTGCCGGTCACCTCACGCAACGTCTTCATCCCGTTATGCCTCGTAAGCGGCCATCGCTGCCGCCCCTACTCACACCCTGCCGGACCTCTTCTACGTTCCCAGGGGCATGCGCTCTGCCTGCGTCCCGCCTCCAGCACCTGCTTCTCTGCCTTGGGGATTTCACTAGCACCAAGCAAGGACGGCCCAGAAGAGCCGGAGATCTGATGCCCTCGATGGGGCAATCTTTAACCAACAGAGGATCAGAGTGAGTGGACTGTCTATTTCAGCTTCCTCGGTAGGGCAACTCTAAGGGGTACTGCAGTGGGTTGAATGGTGGCCCCCCAAAAAAGACATGTTCAACTAAGAACCCGCGAGTATGACCTTTTTGGAGAAAGGGTCTTGCGGATGTATTAACGTAAGATTCTTGAAATGAGATTGCCCTGGACTCAGGTGGGCCTTAACCCCAATGACAAGGGTCTTGTAAAAGAAGAGAAGACAAGATACAGGGGAAGGTGACATGAAGGCCAAGGCAGAACGAAGCACGATGATGCATCTACAAGCCAAGGACTCCCAGCAAGCAGAGAAACCAGGAGGGAGTCTTGGAACATAGCTGCCCTCAGAGACTCCAGAAGGTAACCCATCCTGCTGACAGCTTGATTTCAGACTTCTGGCTTCCTGAACTGTGAGAGAGTACATCTCCGTTGTTTCCAGCCACCGAGTTTCTGGTGATGTGTTGTAGCTGCCCTAGGAAACTCAGACGGGCGCTCTATATAGTTTCTCAGAGCGCTTCTAGAACTGGGGGCTCCCGCTGCCCACAGCGATAGGCCACTCATTGTGTACCTTTTCCTGGCCTCTTTCTCCTGTCTTGCTTTTCCCACCCCTCGTTTGGGCTGTGTGGGATCTGCAGTCAAGGTCTCACCTCCAGGTCTGCTCTTGGGAGAACCCAAGCAAAGACACGCACGTTAGACAGAGAACGCTCTGGCCAGTAGTTCACAAGCTGACCAGTGGTATTACTAGGGTTTGCTGCCCCCTGTGAAAGCTCATGGCTGCTCTATCACTGGGTTCACACACTTTGCCGCCTTCTTCTTTTTCCTTCGCCTCTTCTTTTTCCTTTTGCTCTCAGGTCTGCTTGGTTTCTTTCGGTCAGTGGTCTCTGAGTCACTCCCTCCCTCACTATGGCTAGAGATTGGACTCATCTAGCCTTCAGAAAACCAAAAACAACCAAAACCAACCAACCAACCAAACAAAAAATTGAGATCTTCTGGAACCTTCTGAGAAATACCATATTCTCAGGAAACAAACACCCTCATCTCTTTTCTATGGCACTTCTAGCTCCTTTACCTCCAAAGCGTCTCAAAGCTGAAGTGGTTCAAAAGCGATTCATGATCTCAGCACTTTCGGCTTTTAAGCCTGAACTGTGTATTCCGTCTATTCCAGCAAGGTTACCCTGGGACCTCCCCAAATCGTGTGTCCTTCCCTCTGGGTCTGTTTGACCTTTGGCTTCCAGCCATGTCCGCCACTGGCCCAGCCTGCTACCGACAGGGTCATGGGTGTGACGAATGTGTTTGTTCCTCTTCATGCATCTGAGGCTGTCTTTGAGCACATTCTAAAGCACTGGGATTTGGGCATTAGTTGCTGACCTTCATTATTTGAGCTGTCTGCTCTCCTCTGTCAGAACTCATTGTAGATATTTAAAGTGAACTGTTAGTTGCACATAAAAGTGTGGGAAAGTTTACAGTTCGAGAGTAGTCCAAAGTCTATTCATTTATCACCTGCTACCGATTTCCTAGTTCCGGGGAGAGACACATTATTTTTCTCCCCTGCTTTTATTTTGATTTGTTTCCATTCTAATTCAGAGGGTTCGAGGGACTAACCTACTCTGCTGTCATTTGGCCTTCCTTCCCACACGTGGAATTCTTGACTCTTGGATAAAGCGGGCCAAAGATCTGGGTGAGAATGTACAGCTAGAGTGATGGACGTTTGGGGGCGTAAAGCTAGAGGGGCCTACAGGCTACCATAATCAACCACCTTGCATTGATGGCGGAGAAACGAAGGCTCAGAGGGGCAAAATGACTCCCCTGGGGTCAAATGACTAACGGCCAAGTGAGCTGCAGAACCGAGAGAACGAAGGAACCCTATGGGCCACAGGGCTTCCACAACAGAGTGGGTTGGGACTCGAAAACCGATGTTTTCCCAGTCCCTCCAATGGCCTGGGCCGAGGCTACTGTCTGTTGTCTAAGTCAGGCTTATTACTTCCTTCTTCCGATGGCGCTTTAAACATCTCTTGCGTTCTCATCTCTTAGCAGTGTCATTATTCAATTCAACAGGGAGCTCACTTTCTGTTGTCTGCAAGTTCCCTTTGTAAAACATGGAGCAGTCAATATTTTTTTTTTAAATCCAGTGTTAGATAAACCTACCATTAATGGAACATTTTCCCTTCGAATTGCCCCAGAATGCTTTAACTATTTTTGCCCAGTGTGGGGACAATGACTCACACTGGATATTCTCTCACCAATGGCCCTGTTCACACTGAGGCCAGAGCAGAGGGTTTCTTCCAGCCTAAAACAGGGAGGTGCCATCCATTTGTTAAAATGAAATAAATGTTCTCGGCAGCTTGGGCTCCCGGGCAGTAGACAAGCCAAATAAATGTGGAATTGCTCTTTTTTCTCCAATTCTATGGTTTCAGACAGAATACAATATCTATCCATTGTCTAACACAGCCCATTAGCCACCTGGCTGACAGAAAATAATCTTAAATGGACACTTTGAAGATGGGTCAGCCCACGGCTTTTTTCTCATAGGTTTCAATCTTAATAGAAAACTATACTTAGCATTTATAGAACCTTGTCAGTCAAAAGTCAGGGGCCATACTGAGTCACAATCCCTTTTTGCTAAGAGGGAAAGTGGCACTTGGATATTGTTATTTTTATTATCATTATTAATATTATTTTTGAGAACACAGTATGACGACCAACCCATTTTTTTTTAGCATGGACTCATTTTTTTATTAAAAGCCTATGAAAATTACCAGCTGTGCAGCCCTTGAGCTTCACTGCTCTCATCTCTACAAAGTGAACAATACTAGCCACCTGGCAGAGTTATGAGGGTTAAACAAGAGCATTTGTGAAAGGATTACCTGATACGGAATCAGGGTCTCTCAAAGGTAAGAAGATCTGTTTTCTTCTTAGCCATATAATCTTTGTGATAGTCAGTTTTGCCCTCCTCCCACGAAGTTCAAGGATGGTCCCTAGACAACCACGACAGGGAATCTCGGGTTTTTCTCATAACAAGACGACAGTAAATTTTGTTGAATAAATTGAAATGAGGCTTGATGTGACATCTTTCCCTGTGATTGGGCTGTAGAACTCTCTCTATTGAAGGTCACTGACCCACCAAAAAAAAAAAAAAAAAAAGTCGATCAAAGGCTCTGACCTGCAATGTAAATTAGAATTCTTTCAGAGAAAGACATAGGAAAGGTTGAACTCATCTAATTTCAAAAATTGAGAAAAGGTGGTTCTGATCCTGGTGTGGGTAGGCTCCTACTAGACTAATTCTCCCACAGATAACAGCTATAAACTGGACAAAAATACTAAAGCCAGCTACCTGAAGGCTCTGGAGAGTGAGCACAAAGACTCAGATCCTTCAGGGACATCAAGCCTGGGAAGTAGGAAAAACAAAACAAAACGAAACATGGGATGAGCTTCTCCTTTTTCAAGCTTTTAGTTGGAGGTTAGGCTATATCAACACCGTAAGAAGCAACACTACTGCTAAAACTCCTAGAGAAAATCTCATCTTTCCAGACTGAAATGTTTGGGGTGACTCATACACGAATGCTACTAGAATGTGCCTTAGAGAGGAGTGACCCAGAGAAGAGGAACCATAAATTCTGCATATATCCTTTGCCCAAATCTCCAGCTGACCTCTGAACCACGTGCACAGGGAAGAGACAAAGTGTCCCAGCTAAGGACAAAATAATTATGTTGAGATTTGACCTACCACCTAAGAAATAGAGCTTGCAGTTTGAGTCCAACCATTTTAATTGCTTACTTAAAAAGAGAAACACTCTTTGGAGGAATATAACAGAATCCAGAGTCCTCATAACTTTCACAATGTCCAAGATGTTACCCAAAATTACTTGACATATAAAGAAACTGGAAAATGTGACTCATTCTCAAGAGAAAGACAATCAATAAAGAGTCACCTCAAGACAACTGAGATGTTGGGGATAGCAAGCAAGGATTTTAAACTAGTTATTATAACTATGCTCAATGACTTAAAGGAAAATATGCTTGCAATAAATGAAAAGACAAAATCTTAGCATAGAAATTATGAAAAGAACAAAATAAAAATTCCAGAACTAAAGTATACAATATCTGAAATAGAGGTTAAGAAAAAAATGTCTTCATTAAATGACTATTTCTACATATATTTGCTTCATAGTATGTTATTTAATTTGAAAGTGGAGTGAGTAGAGGAAAGAAAGAAGCAGAGAGCAAGGGGAAGCTAGAAAAACAGTTGGAGAAGAAAGTAAGAAAAAAGTTGTGATGAAGGCAGCCTCCAGAAAAAAAGAAAAGATGCAGAAAAGGTGGAGAGAAGGGATGGACTGAAGCCGAGTGAGAGAAATATAGGAAGAGAGACTACAGAAGAGACAACCATAGAATCTCAAGGCTTATAAAATACTTTTAAGGTGTTCATTTGGAATGAGATAAAAGGCCTGACTACATGGCTTTTAATCATCTCAAATGGCTTTTTAAAATACCAATTATTGTTTAATAAATTGTTAATCAAATGTACAAAGGTGCCACTCTTAATTATTTCATTGACTTCAATGTGGAATCTTAAGCGGGAGTCACCCGGGCACTTCATTTTCACGACGGTAGATTCTTCATTTTCACGACTACAAACCACAGAGCACTCAGACCACATCTATCACTTGTGACAACTGTCTGACTGAGGAGATTCCAGCAAAATGGCGCCTCAGAAATTACTCCCTCTTACCACTGACTGGGACTCTCAAGGAGCTGCACACTCAAAGGATGTCAGGGTAGCCTGGAAGTCCGAGAGGAAACTATCTCGTGAAACACCAACTGGCATCTTGTGTATTTTCTTTTCTCCAAATCTCTTGGCACAAAACTGGCTGCTAACCAAGTCCATCAGGGGCATTGTGTACTTTAATAGGGGACTCTGGGAAGTGGAAAAACCCTTAAAGGCTTAAAGATAGTTTTAATGGTAGAATTACAGAAGAAGATCATTTTTGCTTGAGAGAGGGAAGACTTCTCAGAGACACAGGCCCAGTCTCCTGGGGCTGGAGCTCAAGCTGGAAAATGGCAAAGTGATCCAAAGCCATTGACAAACCCTGGTTCAGCTGGCGGCCCTAGTTTGGCTTTGCCAGTCCACTGAGGCCACGTGTCATGAAAACCAACTGAGTGATTTCTACCTCTTCTGTGCTCGCATCTCTTTTCGGATTCAGAAGCAGACATGAGATTGACATCACTGTATCTTTTCTTTTCCGTTCTATTGAGCCTTTAATCCTCCCCCAAATATGAATGTTTTCATGATCACATCCATATATGGCAATATTGTTCTTTCTCCGGAATTGGTTGTGTTATTTCTGTAAAATGTTTTTGATCACAAGCCATTCCTTGTTTGCTTTAGAGAAGTGATAGAAATTAGTCTGTAATATCACTGATGGGGAAACAGTTGATGGGGATCTCAGCAGCATATGACATCAACAAAAATAGAGGGAACTTGCGGGTCTACGTTTATTCACTAAACTATGTTTTCTCAGGGCCATGAATTCAGGAAAGGGTCCATGATGAAGAAACAAATCAAAACCAGTTGGCCTCGGTATAAAAGCTCTTTGTGTACCAAAGCAGATGCAGATCTGTAAACAATGCGAGCCTCTTTCAATGGCTGTCCTAAATGAATTTAGACTATGCTTTGCTTTGTTTTTCAACAAAGCCAATTTTAGCATTTTGGGAGAATTTATCATTTTCATTGATGAGACTAGACTGAGTTATGGAGTACATGAAATTGAGCTAGATACCCAAGGTACTGAGTATTTTTGATGGGAAAAAATGAGGAATTTCTCTTATTGGATAAATAAATCAAAACCTTTCAATTATAACTCACTGTGTTCCAAGCTGTGTGAGGATATAAATAAACACAGTGTGACTTCTATTGTTAGACAAGTTGTTCCAATGATGCACTTTGTTGCCAAAGGATAACACTGTGGATGTGGGACCATGTTCTGAACCTGGAGCCAGGTCTTCTCTGGGACCAATCTGAGCAGTTATGCCTCCACTTTATAAGACAACTTTCTTGAGATATAATTTACGTATCATTCTCTATTTACAGTTTTGTTCCTACCACCATTATTTAACTTTAGAACATTTTCATCACTCAGGAAAGAAGCCCCATATCCATTAGCAGTCATTCCCCATGCCCTTAGCCAGCCTCGGGCAACCACTAATCCTTTCATCTCTATAGACTTGACTATTGCGGACATTTTGTATCATTGAAATCGTACAACGTGTGGTCTTCTTTCCCTTTCTTTATCCCCTTCACCTATTTCAGACATCCCTGCAAGATACGTGGCCTTTTGTGACTGGTTTCTTTCACTCCGCATTGTGTTTTTCAGATTCATCTATGTTCTAACAGGTATCATCCCTTTTTCTGGCAGAATAATGTTCCATCGTATGGACAGACCACAGTTTGCTTATCCATTCATCAGCTGATAAACATCTGGGTTGTTCCCACTTTTTGGCTATGATGGATAATGCAACAGGAACCTTTGTGTACAAGTTTTGTACCTAGGAGTGGAATGACTGGGTCATACGGTAACTCTACATTTAACTTTTTGAGGAGCTTTCGAACTGTTTTCCAAAGTGGCGACATGATTTTTCCAAAGTGACTACACACCAACGATGTATGAGGGTCGGTCCCACTTTCTCTATATCTTTGGCAACACTTGTTATTATCTGTCTTTTTAATTAAAGCCATCCTAGTAGATGCGGCATGGTATCTCACTGTGGTCTCCCTCTACTTTTAAGTATTGTTACCATGAAGATTCCTGGGCCATCCACCCCAAAGAAGCTTTTAGGGACCCTTTTAAAGGCCTTCACTATGCCCCTGAGTTCACCTCTTGTCTTGTATCTGGTAGCTAATCTGAGGAAGAAAGCATCTACTTATATATACTCATCTGATATTTACTGAACATTGACCATGTCAGACACTGGAGATAAAACAAACAAAAAAACAAAACCACAGTCCCAGTCCTCGTAAAGCTCAGTTATCAGCATAATATGGACACCTGCACAAGGGATACACAGTAGAGTAGAGAATATGGTGGAGGAAAAAGCCTGAGTCTCTATTGTGGACCAATAGAAGATGGCAAATGACCAACGTGGTTAGAGGGATGGCGGGGGTAGGAAGGTCATAAAGGCTCTGTGAGGTTAAGAAGTTTAGATTTTATCTAAGGACATGTATTTAAAAATAAAGGTTCTTCTAGATGAGGGAGTGGTTTGATAACCACTTTAATGAGAGCAGAAAGCTAGAGAAGAAAGAGTCCCATGACAGTAAGGGTTAGTAGGCCCTATCATAACTTAACTCCTAGAGCAGTAGGGATCCTTTCAGTCTCTATGAGGATCTCGGGAGAGCTGATCCTGTGTTCTTGGCTTCATGGCCACAGAACTGAGACTCCTAATTCCCACACAAATCCCTTCTATAACCTCTTCCTTTTTACTCAAGGTAGTGGTTCTCAACATGTGGTCCCTGGACCAGAATCGGTCTGGAAACTTGGTAGAAATGCAAATTCTTTGGCCTTACTCCAGATCTGCAGAGTTAGAAATTCTGGGAGCAGGCCTAGCAATCTGTTTGACAAACCCTTCAGGGGGTTGTGACAGACATTTAAGTTTGAGAACCACTGAGGTCATTCGAGTGAGCTTCCTCTCCTTGTAATTAATCCACTAACACAAGGCAGAGGGTTTCCATCTAAGGAGATGCTACAAGGAGGCACATATTTAATGGCCTACTGGTTTTGAGTAGGAGTCCACAGACTATGACCCATGGGGCAAACCTTACCAGTTCCCTGTTTTTGTAAATAAAGTTTTATTGAAAGACGATTGTGCCCATTTACGTAAGTACTGTCTATGGCTTCTTTTGCGCTACAGTTGAAGAGTTAAGTAGTGACCGAGACCGTATAGCCCACGATGTGGAAAATAGGTACAATGTTGTCCTTCACAGACAACATTTGTCAGCTCTTGATCTAGAAGAACTGCAGGGTAGAGGGACATTCTGATAAGGGAGATGTTGTAAAGGAACGCCAGAGTCCAGGTGATCAAATAAAGCACAAGTCTTGGTGATTATAAAACCCAGAAGCTCCAAGCATGACACTGGAAGACCCATTTTTTGATGCACAGAAGCAGTTGGCCCATATTGAACCAATTCTTAAGACTTTACAAAAGACCTCACTGACAACAAGACCTGGGGATCTCAAACTTACGGGGCTTTCCTAAAACACAAACTCCACCCCCTTCTCCATTCAGATGCAGAGGCGCAGAACGGAAGTGGAGCCCGGGAATCTGCATGCTTACCGAGAGTGCCCTAGGGAAATCTGCAGGTGCACCTGACTGGCCTTAGATGAGCACTGGGTTGGAGGCCGCTCGAGAGGCTTTAAGCAGGGAGTACCGGGACACCTCCTAATCTGGCCTGCCAAAGCACATGCTGCTTTCAGAGGCTCATTTGTCTTTTCCCAACCAGGAGGATCCAGGAGACAAAATCTTTCTGGGAGCCCCCTTTCCTTGGATATCTTGGTTTTTTATGACTTTTAAATCCCACTTCCTAGCATCATACCTGAGATGTCCAGATGCTTCCAAGCATTACGCAAGGGGAAGGCTGAGCTTTCTATCCGTCTGAGGCTCCATGAGAAGTCCTGGGTCCCTGTCTAAGGACTCACCGTTCTTGGGGTATCTGCTCTGGGAATGACCTCAGGTTTCAGAAAAGAACAGCCCTCTTGCCCACGAGGATGCCTTACTTTGCAGATCTCAAGAGATGAGGCTTAACTGAATATAACATAATTACTGAAATGTCCATGCAAGGGAAATTGACATACAGAATGAGGGGCATCTGCTTATGAGGTCATGACATCTGGACAGTGTTATCAGAGGGTTGATGGGATTACGACCAAGTCAGTCATCTCACAGAGGAGCCAGACAACTTAGTGTGGCTTCCTTTGTCATCAACATGTATGTCTAAGCTCCTCAGATCTGGCTTCCTCATTCCCTTTACTTGTCTGTATCCCTCACTAGACTGTATGTTTCTTGTAGGCAACACTGTCACTCAACCCTCTATCTCCAGCAGAGTGCTCTTCTTACAGCAGCCTTTCAGTAAATAATGAACGAATGAACAAATGACCGTACGGATGGTTCGTTGAGTCATGTGCACCTGCTAAACCCAAGCGATTATGATGGTGCCTTCATTTTCCTGTTTAAAAATCCCGTCACACTAACCACAGCCTTCTAGCAATATGAACAGATTTGTCATTGTGATTGTGGTATCAGGATTTTCGTAGAGCTTCTTTTCCAGTAAGCAAGTCTTGGGAAAGCCGTAAGTAGTGTAGACTTTTAAATCGAAATTCAAGCCCAACCTACTGAAAGTATCTACCTGAAGTTCTAAATCCAGAGGACTTGAGAATGGCATTCTTCAGCCAAAGAGAAATATTTTGACTGACAACTTACCTGCCTTGTGAGCTGGTCTCACCAACTTTGAATTTGGTTCATTTATCAAGTTTTTTTCATTTGAAGTTTACCGCATAATTCCTCTTTTCTGAATGACTCTTACTTGGCAACCAAGACACTTCACTTAGTTTGTGAATTCAATAATTCAATCTTAGTTTGAATTTAGTGACTTTGAAATCATCGGCACATAGGGCAGCCATAGAACATTTGTTTCTAGCAGAAACAAATGTTATTAGAGGGAGCTAACTTTAAATACTTTTCCCTGAAACGGTATTCTGCTGCTGGTATGGGGCTTATAGTCGATGTCTTAGCAAGAGGTGGGGAAAAGGAAGGAGCCGGAACATAGAAGACCATCTGTCCCCAAGGTGCAAGCACATTAGGTGAGTAAGAAGACACCCATGCATGGGAACATTCCTACTACACAACCTAACATGGGAGATGACACAGGTCAGTGTAAAGATGGCGTCTGTAGACTGTAGTAGAATGTGAGTCTCCTACCGCCACTGCTCCTTGGTTATGTGTAATCTTAGGTAAGACTCATCAGCTCTCAGGGGTGCCAGTTTCCCCATATGATGAACCAGAGGAGTTCCAAGTTCCCTTTTAGGTGAGTACTATATCCTTCAATTATGGGGCTTGCCATACCTTTCACTGATATAAAGACCAGCTGGCCACAGCCCAGGGTAGGTCCCTGCCCTTAACGTGGCCAGACTCTAAAAGATGAGCCTGGCACACCACAGTCCCTCTCTATTAGATATAAACTGGGGAAATGTCAAGAGAGGGGATCCATCTGCACAGGGAGCTAAAGCTGAAGGGTCACTGCTCAGAGAGAAGTCACATAGGACAAGATGGTTTCCACGCAAGTCAACATTATGAGGGGGAAGAGACTATGAGTAAGCAAAGGCTGTAAGGTGGGGATTGGGAGCTGACAAAAAAGTCCATAGAGAGAGAAGAATGGAACCAAGGTGAGAGTGTGTTGAGCCCACAGACCCCTGTTCCTAGGGGTTATGTATTCGCTAGCTTTAGAGCCTTCTGTCAACTCTCTGTCCTTCCCAAGGTTGAGCCACGTAGCATCTCCTGGTCACAAGTGTCCTTATCCTGCTGAAGTAATCTTGACGTAACTTTACTCCGTTGTTGCTTCTTGAAACTCCAAGCAGCCTAACTAGAACGGGAGCTTGACATCTAGGATTCCATGAAGTTTCACAAGGCTATATGGTACGGACTGTGCGCTAGGCACAGAAAGAGTGAGGTGTACTAATGTGAATCATGAGTTTCCGAAGACCAAAACCAATAGCTAGTTACAACCCAAACCAAAACAGATGCCGAACCTTCGTACAATTGCTCCTGTGAATATGGCCAAGATCCCAGGGCTCTGGGCTTCTCGAAGAAGATAGGGTGTGGCTGCCTCACATGCCAAAGGGACAGAACAGGCAGAGGTGAATCAGCCACCAGAGGGAGTATAAACAAACCCACAGATGGGCTATGGGGAGCTTCCCTTCTCACATTGCTCCTGGGTTACAACATTTCCACCGAGTGTGCTCTTTCCTCCGTTGCTCAGGCCAAGCAAACTGTGGCTAGCTAGAGACAAACATGGGTCCCAAACAGGAAAGCACCTGTTCAGACCTCAAAGCATCCAATGTCAACTGCGTCATGGGTTCACAATTTCACACTGCATATCGGTCAGGTCCCCAATGGTCTCTTCCTGGGCAACACAGACAGTACGCGTCTAATGAAGGCTCTGGGTTCCAGAAATTGTTTATAAGTTGTTTAAAACAGATGGTCTTGTCCCACAGAAATGATACAGGAGTCCTTGGGTTTGCGGGCCAGCCTCTAAATGCTACTTAACCCTTGATCACACTGAACCACAGAACCAAAGAGGCTGTGTTTCTGGAGAACCAAACAATCATCCAAAATGTCACTGCATCTGCTCAAGGACCAAGCGCCACCTCCTCCAGGCAGTGTTTCTTGATAACCCCCGCCCCTGGATGAAGCTGCCACTTCCTCCATTTGGTCAGAGGGCATGGTGGTGGGAGCCCACGATACCCTCTCTCATCCCTGCTTGAAAGCCCCTTCCTGCCATCACTCCACGGCTCCTCCTTCCTCCTGTAGAGAAAGCCTGGGTCTGGGGGCTGAGGAGGCAGGAAGTAAGAAGACTCCAGAGATTAGTCCCCTGAAAGACAGGATCATTCCTGGTCTGCAGGAATGCAGGGGGGTGGAGGGAGAGGAAGGGACCAGAAGAGGATCCGGGAGCTCTCCTGCTGGTCTGCCCCACCGGAACTTATTGGGGTCAGGGCAGTGGGCAGAGGCCTTGACTCCCACAGATGCTCAGCTCTGGGTCCTCACCTCGGCTCCATCAGAAGGAAAGGCCAAGGTTCTGAAAGCAAAATTAGGATTAGTCTTTTCCATGTCCAGAGCCAAATCTTTGATGCTCTGCACTCATCGAGGAGAAGCATCATTTGGAAAACACAAAAGTCTTGCATGTTTGGCCTTGGAATTCATGAAATAATCATTGGAGTCTCAGGAGCTAGGCTTGGATCTGCCACTCACTCATTCCGAGGCCGACGCCCTCTTATCTGGAACATGGGTCCTTTGGACTCCCGGCTTCACTGCCATATCTTTGCAGCAAACTTATCTTCTCCTTTCTTTTGACTACTTTGCTACCCCACGGAATTTTAGAGCGAGCGGATCTTAAAAAGCATAAAGCCAAGCTTCTTCATTTTACAGTTGAAAAACCTAGGAGGTCCCAGGAGGTGCAGACATGTGCTCGAGGTCACACAGCTAATCAGCAGTTGTGTCAAGAGCAGAAGCAGGGTCGTCAGACCCTCAGCCCGGCACAGTTCCACCTCATCTCACCGCGCCCCCGAGCCGACACCCGCAGAGGGGGCCTGGGGTGCACCGCGAGTTCGGAGGAAGTAATTTTGAGTTTTAAAATTAGCTGTGGATAAGTCACACATGGATAATCAGGAGCTGACTGCAGCCTGGGCTCTAACTGAGCTTTAAGTCAATATTATAAGCTTGAATATTTATGGGTGTTTTGGTTTGTTTCCAAAAGTGGATGAAAGCGCCATCCTTCCTCCTGTCACATAAATGGAAAACACCAGAAAGGCAGGATTTACAATGCTTTCCCAGCATTTGTGCGGTTGATGTTGATACGGGTGGACTGAAATCTGAAGGAAAGCACAGAGGGAAGAGGGCACCGCTAGGTTTTCGGTTTTAAGGAGTGGGGGTAATTAGGGAATTCCGAATTCTCAGAGCAAAAGGTGCCGTTTGGCTGAATAATTAGCTATGAAATTTGCAAAGCGTGATGGGGCATTTTACAAGAATGCCTTTGAGCTCTCTGGGGGAAA
Source organism: Ursus maritimus (assembly GCF_017311325.1). Lineage (NCBI taxonomy): Eukaryota > Metazoa > Chordata > Mammalia > Carnivora > Ursidae > Ursus > Ursus maritimus. The sequence goes on from NW_024423319.1 coordinate 91,027,428, forward strand.
GGGGTAAGTTTCGGTCCCATCTCCTGTGTGGCAGTCACCTTCCCACCTTGGCTACGATATTCCACGGCTACTGGAAAGTTGACCCTTCTCCCCATTTCTAGTAGGACTTCAGATCACTTTTCCAATTAATTACATCCTCAAGCGATTGTATTTTTTCCTTTGATAACTTAGCAATGATCTTGAGATCTTTAGAGAAGAGCAAGGGCTTTCGAGGGGAACTCTGGGATGGTGGCCTTGCTCTATAGTTTACTAACCAAGTGACCTTAGGTAAGTCACCTCTTGATAAGACTCATCTGTAAAATGAGAGTCTTGTATGCCCCATGGGCTTGTCTGGAGGATTCAATGAAGGAGGGGATGGCGTGCTTTGTAAACTGTAAAGTGAGGTACCCTAGAGCTTAGTTCTCCGTCATCCCGGGTAAGTACTGGGGCGTCCTGGGCTATGATATGGCCTGGGGTGGGGATTATGTGGCTCACCTTGTCACCTAGGATGGGCCCAAGGAAATGTGTCATAGGTGAGACTGGTCTAGAACAATCACCTCGTCAGATCTCAGTGAAGGTGATGTGAGCACTTCTAATGTGTCAGGCATTCTGCTAACACTGTGCATGGATCACATCGTGAATTCTCACAATCACCCTAGGAAGACAGAAGTCTTCTTCCAATTTTTCTCACGTGGAAGCTGAGGCACAGAGTGGTCAAGAAATGCCTGCGGTCACACAGCTAGTGTGTGTCAGGGCCAGGAAATGACACCAAGCAGGTCCTCAGGGTCCTCGCTGTTAACTACAGTGGCAGACGGTGATATTCTCCAAAGGTGGCTGCGTGGGAAGCACCCATCCCCCAAGCAACGGGGTGGTGGGACCTCCCATTCATTCCCCCATCAGGAGAGGGAGTCGAATTCGCCTCCCCCTGAGTATGAGCCAGGCTCAGTGTCTCACTGGTGACCATGGAATGCGGCAGACATGATGCTGTGGGACTTCAGAGCTAGGTCAGAAAGAACCACACAGCCTCTGTCTGGAGCTCTTGGGACACCTGCTTTCTAGACACTCTCTTTTGGGATGTTCCTTCTCGAAACTCAGCCTCTGCACTAGGAAGAGCCCAGGCCATAGAGACAGGCTGTGTGTGGGCTACCTGTTGCCAGTCCCAGCTGAGCACAGCCTTCACATCCTCCCAGCCCCCATACCAGACGTGTTGTGAAGAAGCTTCCAGATGATCTCAGACTCTTGCGTCAAGTTTTCCCAGCGGACGCAGAGACAAGCCACCGCTGCTGGGCCCCATCTGAATTTCTGACTCGCAGCCTTCATGAACAGATAAAATGGTCGTTGTTTCACTTCGCTAAGTTTGGCGAGCTTTGCCACACAGCAACAGATCACGGGCACAAGCTCTCTGCTCTTCTCCCTCCGCTCTTGCAGGACAACACCCTCCCGATTGATCAGAATTTCCCCCTGTGATGTCCTGGACAGCCTCGGCAAAATTGCTCTCTTGTTTCCTGTTCTCTTAAAGCCCACAACTCTCTGGGTGACAAAAGGAAATTTCCAGAGTGTTTGCTGCACTCAACCCTGCTAAGCCTTTTCCTGCCTGATCACCAGCCCTTCAAGGTATCAGAGGGCCTTCTTCTGCTCATATGCCTGTCTTCATAAGAGATTCCAGAAGGCAGGCCGGCCAGCCAAGGGTGGGAATTCCCAGCCCTTCACTGGACAGGTCGGGGACGCATTTCTGCATGGGGGTCTGCTTAGACCAATAGAAAGGCGGCCCTGCCCTGCCTTAATGCTGGCTGTGGGAGGAAGCAGCCAGGAATGGCTTTCCCCCGGAAAGAGTCAAAGCTGTCCTAAGGGGAGCCACCCAGACACCAGGGGCCAGACTGGTATCATCATGTCCCAGACATTTCCCGTCTTGCTTCATCTTATCATATCTCTCAGCCCTGCTCTCTACGCTTCTCTTGGCCTGCTGGGAAACCCAAGGGTAGGACTCCGAGTCAGGAAGATGGTCACCTGCAGACGGAGCACAGTGACTGGAAGGGAGCGTGCGGTGGGAGGGGGGCTTCTGGGGGCCGATCAGGTTCCGTGTCTTGGTCTGGGTGCTGCTTGCTCAACGCGTTCACTCCGAGCCTCACCGAGCTGTGCACTGATGACTGGGGCATTTCTTCAGCATGTATGTTATACAACGATAAAAAGAAGAAAGCAGCCCGGCAATTCAGCTATGGGGACGAAACCGAAAATAAATGCCCGAGGAACAGTCACGGAGGAATCACGCTGTACTAGAGTGGATGGGGCAGTGCCACTCAGCAGGGGACTCCCTCAGGGAAGAAGCCAGGGCCTCCATGTTTGTCTCAACAGGCCCAACATGGAGCCTGGCCTACAGAAGGCGTCCGACAAACATCTGCTGACCCACCACCTTCAGCCTCCCCTTCCTCCTTCCTACTCCTGACCCCCAACTGACAGGAAAAGCCTTTTCAGAAGGCCCTTGGCTGACAACATCCCGCGGTAGCAAGATCTATGCCTCTTTATACCTGTTCCCTGTCACTGTCCATACCTGAGATGATGGACAGGACAGGTCAGGCCAGGACGAATGAAAACCCTAAAATTCCCCAGAGGGGGCTTTAATCAAGATCTTTGCCTGCTGCTCCCAGCAAGCCTACCGTATAATGGGTCCATGCTGTGCTAGGCGCTTTACGTGTATATACTCCTCTCATCTTCGTGCCGACCCTGTGGAGTGGGGACTGCGATCGATCCCTTTTGATAGGCAGCTAAACCAAGGCTCAGAGAAGTTAAGCAATGTGTTGTAGGTCACACAGCTAGTGACCGACAGAGCCTGGAGTCAACCCAGCCATCTGGCTCCTGCAGCCGTACGCTCGGGCCCTATGGGGTCCCGCCTTTACAGAGGTGACAAGAATATATATTTGGGAGCCATTTTCAAAATATGTGTTTGATAAATGCTAAGTAACTGAACAGAGAAGAGTCTATCCTACACCATAAAAAGAACCAGTGCTGGAGACGGTGGTATTTATTTTTAGCAATTGGGGGTCAAGGTGGGGGTGACCAGACCTCTGGGCCGGGCAAATACATGCTCCTCCGATCAGAGAAAACAAAATCCTACTCACAGAAGAAAGATCCCTCGCTATTCCCCCCACACAGCCCCCCCTCCAGGATCTGAACAGATAATCAGAGCGTGCAGACATTCAACAGTAATCAATTAGTACCTACTTTAGATTAAATTGAGAATATGTAAATCGGGTGCCTCATCAAGGCTGCACACAGCCAGTGATTTGAGACGCAGGCACCCCAACGACGTGCTGCAAACACAGAGTCTCTGCGACACAGAAGGGCATGCAAATCTTGTCCCATGACCGAAAAATTTCTTAGACTGGGAAACCTGCTGTTTTTTACATGCACGCACGCGCACACACACACTCTTCCTTATCCACTTTCCTCCATCTTTCCAGGGGCATACACTTCCTTATATCATCAGAAAGCACTGTCAGTGTAAAAACCCAGTGTTGGGATCACGAACAGCAGGGCATCCTTGAGCTTGACCCTCCCCTCCCTGTGGCCCCAATGGTCTAGAAGTTAAGCCTTGTTTTGGTTGTTGATGACTGGTTTTATTTTTGAGAGCCGTGTAAACAGAATCAGCAGCTAAGTATGACTAGGGCTCTTCCTGGGTTCCTCTTCAAATTCCCAGAAAGGGAAATGAGAGAAGGGACACCTATCAGGTTTCGGAAGGGAGTTCTGAGAGCTGGCCTGACGTGCGACCTGAGAGACAAACATACTCCAGTTTCAAACGAATTGGGAAAACAAGGGCCCCAGATAAACATGTCTGGGAAGGCAAGGAGAATCGAGGCAGTGAGAGAGACAGAGGCCTGCCTGGAGCAGAGGCCTTCATCATGAGGCTGGTCTGGTTTTCCACCAGCCTGTCTGTGGAGGGTCACTGCTAGCAAAGGGGAGGAAGCTGCCAGACAACAGTCCAGCCAGCAGGAAAAGGGTATTTCCAGACTGCGGTCCCTCAAAACTGTCCTTGTCAGGGCCTGGAAGACTGGTATTTTTCACGGAATGGTCTTAAAAGGCGTGTCACGAGTGAGAAACACTGGTTGCTGGCCATGGAAATACGGCGTTGAGCCTACAGAGTGACAGCTGAGGGCCTTCAAGAGTGGTCCATGTGAGGGGCGCCTGGGTGGCTCAGTCGGTTAAGCATCTGATTCTTGATTTCGGTCCAGGTCATGATCTCAGGGTCTTGACATCAAGCCCCGCGTCAGGCTCTGTGCTCAGCGGGGAGTCTGCTTGAGATGCTCTCTCTCCCTCTCCCTCTGCCCCTCCCTCTGCACGTGCACGCTCTCTCTCTCTCAAACAGATAAATAAAAATAAAATCTTGAAATAAAAAAGAGTGGTCCGTGTGGCCAGGGGGTTGAAAAAGAGCTTTCTGTGAGGAAGCCCACAAGATCTCACTGAGCCCAAGGTTAGGAGAAATATTTCAGTGGGAGCTGTGATTCTCACCTAGTCAGAAAGCTGAAATTATTACACCATCTGAGTTTCCCTACCACCTTAGCAGCGCTGAGGGCTATATTTATGTGTTTTTTTAAACCCAAATGAATTTAAAAGAAAAATGGCTGTGGGGAGAATTCTGAGTTCTTTCTTGATAGCAAATAACTAACAAGTATTATTAGGCACCTCCCAGATGTTGAGCGCTACGTGAGGCCTGGAAATAAAGATACATGAAAAGCATAAATATCTATTTCATAAACAAAAATTATGAAAGGCATTCCTTGGGTAATTTGCATTCCAATTCAGAAGACAGACGTGAGGTCGAGACGTGATAGGAAAATGACAAGAAGTAAGGGAGGGGCCAGACATCAGAAACGACAGAGAGCTGGTGATGTGGGGACTCTTTGAGCAAAGTTCAGAGAGGAGGTAAGTTGGCCCTAACATTTGGGAAGAAAAATCTGAATTAAGGGAAAAGAGCTGAGAGTGAGGATGTTCCCATGACAGGACGGACAAGAAGAGAATACTAATGAGACCCACTCCCACTTCATGCTGAGTGTGGTAGATTATAAAAATGCTTACAATTATTCGCCTCTCTGCATTCACTTCCTTGCAATGTGACATTGCAGCTCCTCCCCTCAAGATATGGGGTCTAGTTCCCTGCTCCTCGAATCTGGGTAGTCTACGTGACCGGCATTAGCCAAAGGGGCATTAACCGACGAAATAGAGGCAGAGGTTCGAAAAGGACTTAAACGTCGTGGCTCGTCCCCTTGCTGCACTTGGAACCATGAGACCACCATGCCCATGAGCCTGCACTAACCTACCGGAGAGGTTCCAGGGGGTAGAACTGGGGCCCTCTGGCCAAACAACATGTCAACCAACCACCAAACCTCCGAGAGGGATCCTTCTTGATGATCCACCCCACCAGATGATTGCGGACGCATAAGGCAGCATAGCAGAGAAGCCATACTTAGCCGACACACAAAAGTGAGAGCTAAATAACATAGGTACTATTTTAAACCACTGAATTTGGGGGTGGCTTTTTATATAACGACAGCTGATGCACTGGGGAGTAGCTAGGTTTTTATGGAGGACGGTATGATCTCGAAGGGCCAAAAATAAGTTGGGTGGTCAAGAGAAATGAAGGTCCTGAACGTGAGGAGGAGCAAAAGGCAACCAAGAGCCCTGGGAGGTTCCCTGGCAGAGGGGTCCTTTGAAAAGAGCAGCATCTTAAGCAGTGAATGACAGACCGGAGGGGAGAGCTGAGCGTGGAGAAGCCCAGCCCGCGGGGGATCAGGGCTTGTCCAAGGGGGCATTTCAGAGGAAGGAATCGCAGAACATTAAGACAGGCAAGCTTTAGAGTAGGAAAGGATGGTTTCCAAGATGCCTCCGGAGTTTATCCTTTTGAAGCCTGGGAAAAACCACGATGTCCAAGACACAGCAAGGAAAGTGGGGATGGGCAGGCAATCAAGTACGATTCGGTCAGAAATTTCATGGTTGCAAAAAAAAAAAAGTGAAACTCACTTAAAATTGTCATGTCCTGGGGGAATCCGAATCAGGGTATCCTGCAGTGTACAGGGGGGAGCTGACCATCCTAGCCTTAGAAAGTGCAGGGAAGGGGCTAAGCTGGGAGGTCTCTGCAGCAAGATGCCGTGGATTTGCACCCCACTGTGCCATCTTGGGACGCCCTTGTCCTCCACTGAGTTCAGATTCTGGAGAGTGAGGAACTGATAGGGCCATGGGCCACCCAACAGATTAGCTCCTGGGTCAAGTGTCCCTGCGTCCTTACCTACCAATCAGCTGTGGAGGAAGACGAGCATGATTAGTACCTAGGGTGTATTCCCCAGAGCCGCAAAGAGGCAGATGAGGGGTAGGGAGGAAATGATGAGCCTGTCCATAAAACAGGCGGGGAGAGTGGAATGGGGTCTAAGCAGGCTACTGGAAGGGAAAGTAAGAACTCCAAATGTAGATGTCCTGGTGGAAGTTTGAAACACAGTGCTAACAGGCCTAGGCTTCAGCAGTGAGCGCCTATGAGGGAAGGTGGACGCCAGCAAACAATGACGAATTCATCTTCAAAGAGAATGGAGGGAGGAGAGCCCAGGGCAGAGACCAGGAGGCGTGGGCAATGCCTATAGATGTGAAAGGAGAAAGGGGAACCCACTAAAAGAGAAAGGGCAGTGTGAAAGAGTCTTCGAGAGAAGTGGTATGGAAATCGAGGCTCTACCCTGTCTCAGCAAATGCAGGTCAAAGAGACCAAGGACCATGAAACCAATTCTTCATATGTTCAGGTGATAACTGGTGACTTTTGGGAGAAGAAAATAGGAGAATGGTTTAACCCTTTCCCTCCAGGGAAGGCAAGAAGTAAAACCATGGGAAGAGTCTGGAGGCAAACTCACACCAGCTGAGTTGGGACTACACAGAAAGCAAAGGGGCTGGTTTTCTTGGAGGGCATAAAGATGGAGAGCGAGAGAACTGGGGGTACCTTCCAATGGCCACAAGTCAACCCGATGAATGTCTTCGGGGAAAACAGCACCCGAATCCAAAGGCTGCACAGAGAGACTTTAGCTTTCTGTGTCACCCGTGGAGGTGTCATCCTACGGTTCTGGACCCATTTCCAAAGAGACTGGCTAAGACACGTGTGATTCGCAGAGTCCAAGTTTCTGTAAAGCATTTAGTCAAGCGCTTTGGTAACAATCGAGTCCAGTGGACATGCCCTTACTGCTCATGGGGATGCCCCTGGGGCTTCCTTCAGTGCAGTTAATTTCCAGGACATGGCGCCACTAAATATTAGCATGTCCCCTCGTGTTAATGGCAAATGGCAAGAGGCTCTCATAATTTAGATATTTTTATGGCTGTTCTGTGGAAGCTAATTTTGTCTAACAAAACCCCATTAAGTTTTAGCTCTATCCTTTTCCCTTCCTCCAACTCCCAGAACTGGGACTTATATGTTAATTGCAGCCAGTCTATGCTAATTAGATTTCATTTCTGTTTCTTAAAGAGACAGATGCCACCAGGCCCTGCCCCAGTCATCCCTCCCTCCCACCTCTGTAGCCAGCTTTTCAGAGGTTAAACTCCAGACTGGATGAAGAATTCACTTAAGGCTCACACTTGAAGTTGGAAAGCAAAGGGGTCAGGTGCTTCCCTATTCCTCACAACTTCCTTTGAAGACGAAACGCTTCTTTTCCATGAAATTCTAAGTGTAGCATTTCTAATTGAGAAACAAATCAAAACACTATTAGATTCCTTAACTACACACAAAACTCGACGAAACACCCCAAGGCCTACTATAACCATTGCTTTGAACAGAAGACCCTCAATTCTAGAGCTTTCATCTGCGCTGTGACAAGTTCGGGCTCATCACTGTGGGCTGAGTAAGGATTTACGGGACAAGAACTGCCCAAAGAAAAGAGTAACTTCCTATATTAATGCTTGGTTCTGTTCACTGAATGAGTGCCTTCTAGGAGCTCGATAGGCATTCGGGAGGATAGAACGATGGACAAGACAAAGATCCTACTCACAGAGGTGTCCAGTCCAGTGGGAAGACATAATCACAATGCTATAAAATAAGTTACCTGCCATTTACCAAGCACGACTGTGAACGCAGCGTATGGTCATAACCCCATTTTAATCATCACAGCAGTAGCATGAGGTAAATATGTTTACACCCATGATACAGATGGGGAAGTTGAGGTTTAGAGAGGCAGAGTGTATCAGTTACCTAGTGCCACAAATAATGGTGTGCAGCCAGCCACCACAAAGCTCAGTGGCATACCATAATCAGCCTTATTTAATTTAAATTGAGCATGGGCCTATGGATGTGGTAGGACGTTCTTCTTCAAGATGTGGGTCATCTTGGCTTGGCCGCAGGCTGAGTTCAAGTCTGTTCTGTGTGTATCGCACCCTCTCTGGACCCAACAGCTAAACTGGGGTATGTTCTGCTCATGGTAATGGGAGAAGCACAGAAGGACAACTAGAAACACATGATGCCTTCGAAGGCCTTTGAAGGTCTACACTCAAACTCATACTGTCACTGTCACCCATACTCCATGAACCAATTCAAGTCACATGGCCGAGACTAATGTCAATGGATAAGGAAGTGAAAGAAACTGCAAAGCCACATAGAGAAGGCTGTGAATTTGTAATTCTCATAGAAAGAGGGTATGAAAACTTAAAAGCAGTGATCTAATCTGCATGCACAGATCCAAACTGGTAGAACTGGCATTCGAACTTGGGGTGATCAGGTCCCAAAGCCCATCCTTCTAACCACTCTGCTGCATGCAAACACCGAACAATAATGAAGCTGGGCAGTAGCAAACGAAGAGAAAGGACACATTTTGATCGGGGGACTGGGTCAGGCTTCACAGAGGACACACCGGGGTGTAAGGGTGACGAGGATTCTTGATAGGCAGAGGCGCGGGTTCGGGCCCTGCTGCTGGAGGAAGCAGCGCGAGGATGGATGGGAGGCCGTGAGTCACCACGAGCCTAGAGTGGAGGGTCCCAAGGGATGACAGGGAGTATGAGAGCTGAGCGTTGGGAAGCTGAGTTCAGGGTGGGATTCTGAGCACCAACCCGTGATGTGATCACATCTGGAATCTCTTAGGCCAGCTCTTCGCAAACCTCACGGCACGTACGAATCCTCCGAGAATCTTGTTAAGATCCAGATTCGGATTTGGTAAGTCCTGGGTGTGAGGCCTGAGATTCTGTATTTCTAACACGCTCTCCGGTGATGCCGATGCTTCTGTCTCACACTCGAAGGAGCAGGCAGTGAGCAAACAGGCTGCCAGCCATTCAAGGTCAGGGATGAGGTTTTCTGTCTCTTTGTTTCCACACAACATCTCTCGTGCTGGCAGATACATAACAGACCCACCACTGTGGGTTGGATGCTGCTGCTGCTGCTGTTTTCCCTTCTAATCGACCTCCTTGCCCTCCCCCAAGTCTTCCCCACTCAGCGGTAAAAAGCCAAGGCTCTCGGACACCTTGTTGGGTTAACTGCCGGCACACCTATGCTTTAACTGGTTTTCTCGGAAGGGAGAAAAACAAAGTGCGGCAGAAAAGCAACCTTCTATTACTGGAGGTCTACACAGATTCATTAGAGCTTTGGGGAAGCCATCAGAAGTTGATTGTGCTTGAAGGGGTTGCTCGTCTCCTCCCATTTCCTAATTTGATTTCACGGCTCTGCAATGAAGTCAGAATTAGAGCCACATTAAAGACGGGAAGAGGGAGGAAAAAAAAAAATCCCACCAGCAATCAAGTTCTGAGACTTGCAAGGTGCCTTCTTCTCTCTGTCTCCCCGAGGAATCACCCATTTTACGAGGGTGAAGGTGACCTCAAGAGAGACCACGGGCTGAAAACGCACGGCTTTAAAGTTACTCACAAAGCAGAGGGAAGATGGATTACTGAGAAGGTGCACACTTGTGGGCAGGGGGCTCTGGGAAAAGGCCAAATTCTGGAAGTCCTACTTCAGTTAGGGCTCCCCTTGGGAATAGGTTTTTGTTTTTTTTTTTTTTTTTTTGGTACCAGGTGAATGGCACCGGGGCTCATGCCTCAGGATGTCCCAACCCTCAGAGGTGTCCTTGAGTTTAGTTAATGGTCACAGAGTCATTCCTTTCTGTTCAAATAGTCCCGGCGCCTACAGTAGATGTTGTTGATACCCTGCCCTCATGCCCTTGGCACTCGCTCCTACAGCCTGTGGGTGTTTACGGCGAGCACCTGTTAAGGATTCTATTCATGGGACTACGTTCGGGACTCAAGGCAAGCTGGAGTTTCTACTCTGGGAAGCAGTCCTCCACCAAAGGGTTGGTGGATAAGTACCCCAGCTTCCTCACCTCTTGGGTGGGATAACTCCGGGGACATATTCTACACTGTCTCCCAGGGGCCCCCGGCTGGACTGAGCTCCAGGGGGGAGCCCACAGAGACCACCTGTGTCCCCTCTTACCCTGTATCACCTCTTCATTCCTCTATCAGAGCGTCCTGGGATTAATTTTCAAATAACCTACTTGCACTCACATTTTTGTCTCAGGTTCTGCTGCTGGGGGAAGCTCAAATGAAAACAGTGTCCCAAATTTCTTCCATGAAATTGCCTCCACTCCAGGCTGGCAAGGAGTTGGGGTTCAGGAAGGAGCAGGGCTTTCTGAGTGAACATGTTATGAGTGAAAGGTGGGGGAGGAACTCAGGACAGTCCCCCAGGCAAGGATGGGAGTAGGGGGTGTGTTGGGGAGACGTGGGAACTAGGTGTGGGAGGCGCAACACGAGTCAATGATGGCCAAGTGGAAAGGTGCCAACTCATCCGTCATCGCAATTCTGCTTAGAGCTTATCCTATTCTTGGGTTTTCACTGCAAAATGGGAAAGATTAATGGGTTCCCATAAGACATAGGATTTGAGTTTTGCCTTGCCTCTTCCTGGGTGTATATCCTCGTCATTTTAGTTTTCTAAGCCATACTGTCCTTGGATGTGATTGGAGATAACGATGCCCATTGATCCAAGCTGCATGGAGCTTGGGCTCTGTGGGCCTGGGTATAAACCCAGATTTGCCCTTTACTTGCTGCGTGGCCTTTGGGCAGCTACCTAACACCCTGGGGACCATTTATTTATAAAAGGGAGAAATAACATTAATTTGAGTCACACGAACCAGCCTGTGTTTGATATTTTGAGGTACAGACATGGCGATTTCATATGGTTTAACCTAAGACCTGCCTGGCAGCGTTGATGTGAGGATTTAAAATATCTGAGGGGCGCCTGGGTGGCTGTTGGTTGAGCATCTGACTCTTGATTTTGGCTCAGGTCATGATCTCAGTCCTGGGGTCAAGCTCTGGGTCAGGCTCCATGCTGGGTATGGAGTCTGCTGGAGGTTCTCCCTTTCCCTCTGCCCTTCCCACACACCCCTGCATGTGCACACACACGTGCTCTCTAAAATAAAATAAAATAAAATAAAATAAAATAAAATAAAATAAAATAAAATAAATAAAATATCTGAAAAGCACCTAGTGGACGGACATGCACACAACGAGCACCCAATGTACCATTACAACCGTGGTGACTATTATCGTTGAGGGACACCTTATGGTGACCACGCCGCAGAAAGTATCGAACCCTACTCAGATTTTGAGTAAATAACAATAATAGCAGCCCACAGCCCAAAGACCCTGTCTACCTGTCTGACCACCGGCCACAATCACTGGACATCCAGATGTTGGGAGAACAACGCGGGGCTCTGCGCATTTCTGAGCTCCCTGTAGAACACAGGTGGGTTTTTTTGTTGCTGTTTGTTTGTATTTCCAAATGTCATACTGAAACCATTGTGAATAAAAGAATAAGAGATGATTTCAGCTTCCACCTTTTGTGATGCTCGGGTTTAAAAAATGAAGGAGGGCCCAGCAAAATTAACTTTATCATTTTAAGGAACAACCATGGAAACAGCCTGTCGTGAATATATTCATTATTATACAACGCCGAGCGCTGTGCACCAGTGCGCGCAGCATCTGTCTGCTCGCTAATTCTCCCGTTATTATTACCCACTGAAAGGGCAGGCGGGAGAGAATTCCAGGCAATCTCCCTCGGCAGAGCTTTGCAGGTTTCACGGAGCACTCACAACTCCCCCAAACGTGCTCCTTGAGCATTTGGCTTGCTAATCTTGTTGACGTGACAGAAAAAAAAAATCGAAAATAGCTAATGGCTTTAATTTTCTTATACCTGACAGCTAACCAATTCATCCCATCCTAAACAGTTACTCATCTAATTCCCCCTTCTCTCTCTCTCTCTCTCTCTCTCTCACACACACACACACACACACGTGTGCACACATGCATGCACACTCTTTTCCAAACCTGTCACTCACACCCGTGTGTGTGTGTGTGTGTGCGCGCGCGCACGCGTGTGTGCGATCGGGCTTAGTTTTATTTCTTTGCCTCTCAGGAAGGTCACAAATCACAGATGGAAAGAGTTTCTCAGATGGCAAGCAGGGCGGGACAGACAGAACTGTCTCGCCGAAGTCCTCTGGCAACCAGGCACAATCTGGGCAGCATGCGGTATAGATCACTCAAGGTGACCACTGGGAATAAGACGGAGAAACGGTGGAGTCGGGCCTGGGAGGCAGATCTGGGGAGTGTCTGCTGGGCTGCACAGCCTGCTGGGAACAGCTGCCCCTGCGGACTGTTTCCAGGAGACCCAGAAGCCCAGGGCAGGCGGGAGGATCTGGGAAGGGCACCAGGTACAACTGTGTCAAGATCCAGAATCGTGGAGAGCACGTCGGGAGGAATTTGGTGAAGAGGCATTTAGAATTCATCGCTTCTCTTTCCTTCCCCTCCCCTGGTTCCCACTGCTGGTTTAAACTCTTAAACTGGAGCCAGGGCTGCGCGTGTGAGCAGGAAAAGTGTAAGAGCAGCAGCTGCTGTAGCTGCACCAGATGATGTTACACTACCCTTTGTGTGCGGTGTGTGTACGTGTGCACGTGTGCGCGTGTGCGTGTGTGCATGTTAGGGGTGGGATGGTTCTGCATTTTAAAGGGATGGATTAATGGCTAAATGGCTGTTCTATGCTTTAAAGGGCCAGCTGTTTAGCAGTTAGTGTTACAAGATTTATCTCTCGGAATGGTTTTTTAAATCACCCCCCACTCCCCGGCTGGAGGCGTGTTGTCACTGGAGAAGAGAAACACTGTCTGGGTGCAGGAAACGCATCCAAGGGAGCATCTTCGACCGTGTCTGTAAAGTAGAAGCCTGGACGATGCCTCCGTCCGAGTGGCCTCTCTACTTTTCTTCCATGTCCTGGATTACCTGGGTAACAGGGGCTCTGCTCAAAAACACGGAGGCTCATTTACAAGCTCCCCTCATTTATATTTGCATGATCTCTGCCTTCCGTGTTCCTGTTTGCCTCAGGCTTGGAGCAGTCCCGGTGCCGCCGCTGTTACTCTCCCACCCCAGGTATACCTGTTCTCAATTCTGTCCTCTGCCCCCTACGTCCCCCTCAGGCCCAGAACCTTCCATGTCTACCTCTTCACAGGCCATTCCAATGCTTTCTGCCTTCCTCTCCAGACGCCTTTGTATGCCCTTTGGATAGTCACAGAAGTCTCTTCCTCCAGAAAGCCTTCCCTCTCTCCCTCCCCTGAGCCTCAAAGTCTCTAAGCACAAGCCTCCCCCCCCATCCCGCACCTGCCCCCAGAGATGCCATGCCGAAGAGCAGGGCCCCGTCCTTTCCCGGTGCTCTCCTTCCTGTCTTCTGAAGGCAGGGTCCTCATCCTTCTTTTCTTTCTTGCCCTCATCTACCTACAGCCTGCCTCCAGCTTGGGAGTGGGGTGTCCAGGGACTCCCCATGATCGATGACAGCCGACTGAGGGGCAAACCACAAAACAACTGGAACAAATCAGCCAAGGCCAAACATTAAATGCCTCTGGCAACCTCTCCTCTTGGGCCTCTCTCTCAGGCCCCAGAAATGCTAAAGGTTCACGTTGTAAAACCCAAACTCCCAGATCCTCGAAGCATCATTTTCAGCCCAAAGGAGACACCCAACCCGGCCTAATACTCGTGTATTCCTGGGCCTCCGTGAGTCAGAAAAATGCCCCCACCACCACCTCAGGGGCTTTTACTTTCACTCTCCTCTGACTGTCCCATGAGTGATGGTCAAATCGATGGTTCAGAAGGTTCTAAGGGAGAACTGGGTCTTCCCTGGAACTGGAGGTTATCGGCAGCCAATTCTGGGCTCCTGATCCGAAGGAGCTGGGGATAGGTTCCAGCCCCTGAGGCGGAGGCCAGAAGACTTCACACTTCCAACAACCACAAGCCAGGGTTTCCTACCCAGAGCAGAAGCAGCCTGAGCCGCAACCCGCCCGCACGTGTCCCGGATGGGATTTGCCCTCGCGGAAGCAGCTACCGGGAACCTATTCTTTCCAAAGGCTTGTCTTTCTCTCTTGAATGAGCACCCATATTCAAACACGGGACTTGGTGTCACAGACACATCATGAAGGGATTCTCCGCTTCGCAAAATCCTCACTAACGGACTTTTTTGACTGTGAGCTACGTGGCCCCCCACACCCTGTCTTAGCCTGTTCTAGAAGGCAAAAGAAGGTAGAAGTTGAGCCCACTGACAAGAGAAACTGCCAGCATTAGGCTCCTTCCTAACACTACCACTGACTGGCTGCGTGACCGGAAGCAAGCTCCCTCTCCTCTCTGTGCCTCAGTCTCTGCATCTGGTAAATGGGGGACAATGATCCCGACTGCCTCATAAGGTTAGTTTGAGGACCAAGTGTGATCATTCAGGCAGAGCGTGTGGCACGGTGCCGGGCACACAGTGAGCACCTGCAAAGCTTGGCTGTGACTGGAATTATGATTTTTCAAACCAACGATCACTCTGCACTTGGTCTGGGGGAAGGAACGAGGTCAAATAGGCTGATCACTTACCACGGTGAAAAGGAACAGATTTAGCCCGAAAAGACGCTGAGCAAATGGTTCACTTCAACCTTTTATCACATTGAACACCTACGATCTCTGAACCTCGTTTGGAGGTGGATCATTTTTTTTAAGATTTTATTTATTTGACAGAGAGAGAGACAGCCAGCGAGAGAGGGAACACAAACAGTGGGAGTGGGAGAGGAAGAAGCAGGCTCCCAGTGGAGGAGCCTGATGTGGGACTCGATCCCAGAACGCCGGGATCACGCCCTGGGCCGAAGGCAGACGCTTAACGATTGAGCCTCCCAGGCGCCCCTGGAGGTGGATCGTTAAACACAACTAGAATAGCAGGGCAACATCGTCATCCCTTAAATATTGTGCATTTGTGGGGAAAGGGAATAAAGGAATTCGGATGCAAATCCAGTGTTTTTGTCTATTTAGATTCTGCTTCCTGATTTCCCTCCGGGACACCAAGTGTTCCCCCACTCCCAGGACTACGACTTGGGCAGGGCCCTGAGGCAGAGTGCTGGAGATCACTGCTCCGAGCCCCGATGATGCCTTCTCTTCCCTACTCCGGGTTCAACGGGCATCAAGACAGCAGCCTGAAATCAGCCATGGTGGGGGTATTTATACCACTGAACTTGGCCAACACTACCCATGAGCATCTCCCTCCCCCTACTCCAGAGCCCGTCATGAGACGCTTACCAGCGCACCCCTGGGCTTCCCCTGCCATGCAGACATATGACCCAAGGACAGCCAGTCAGCATATTCCAACTTCCTGGCTACAGTGATAGGTTCAGAGAGGGATGCATGTCCAGAGCCAGACCAATGACAAGCAATCTTGAGATGTTCGCCAGAAAAATCTGGAAGAGAAATTTCTTCTTAGTGGGAACGTACAGAGGAAGCTGCTAGTGTCAAATTTAGCACTACGTGGAGACAGTCCTGCCTGAGAGAAGGAGGGAACGAGAGACCAAGGGCTGGTGACCAGGGCCACACTAACCCTTGGATTTAAAAAGAAAGTGACCCGATAAATTTTCCCTTCCTTTTTGCTGGGAGGCCGGCTGGAGCTGGAGTTCTGTCATGTGCAACACTCAGGAGTCCCCACTAACAGAGATGCGTTATATATTCTCCAATGTCGGGTTTGTTTTTAAGGTTTTAATTTATTTATTAGAGAGAGAGAGCGCGCGCACATGAGTGGGGGGAGAGGGAGAAGCAGACTCCCGGCTGAGCAGGGAGCCTGACTTGGGGCTCGATCCCGGCATCCCGGGGTCATGACCTGAGCCGAAGGCAGATGCTTCACCGGCAGAGCCACCCAGGTACCCCTCCAATGTCAGGGTTTTATCTGTTTACGGTAGATAGTTTAGTGGCTATGAATTCTTCCTATCCCGAATATGCACACTCCTTTTCAATGTGATTTTTGCAGCTTCTCCCTTTAAGGAAGAGAGTCTATTGACCCCTCCCTTGAATCTGAGCTGACTTCGTGATTTGCTTTGGCCAAAAGAATGTAGCAGAAGGGAGGCGGGATACATTCTGAAGCCAGGCTCCTAGAGACCCGGCAGCTTCCACCTCTGCTCTCTCGGAGCCCTGTGACCCCCATGCCCTGACACCACCATCCATGTAGGGGGAAGGGCCACATGGAAAGGGACGCTCAGCTGTCCCACTTCTCCCCCCTGAGCCCAACCCTCAGCCAGCCCTGCAGCTGAATGCAGCCCGTGCAAGAGCCCAGGCAAGAGCAACAAAAGAAACTGCAGCCCATCCACTGAATTGAGAGAAATAATAAATCATGGTTTGAAGCCACTCGGCACTGGGGTAGTTGTTACACAGCAAAGATACTTGATGATTTTTAGCCTCCAAATTTGATCTATCCACTAATGCCGGGATGAAAGTCTTATGCTTGGCAAGAGAGTAGGGGCTCAGGAGCCAGAAGGTTGGACTTGAGCCCTAGAGCCACTGCTCGCTAGCTTGTACTCTTGGGATAGTTATGTAATTTCTCTTTGCGTCAGTGTTCCCATCTGTCAAATGGGCACAAGACTAGCACCTATCTCATGGGGTTGTCATGAGGATTAAACAAGTGTAAAGCTTATTATGTGCCCGCTACCTGGCATATAACAAGCCCTCGAGAGGTGCTAGCTCGTCTCATTATTAGCGTAGCACCCATGCTATAAGAAAGAAATCGTTCCAATTTTAAGTATATGCACCGCCAAAGCAAACACTATGAGAAATAAATTGAAACTTTTCGTTGGATCCAAGAACAGTGATTCTGACCAGAGTCCTATCCCAGGTTGAGCTTAAGCCATAGTCGTGGGAGGATTCAAACTTGTCCAATCACGTGGGTGAGGAGCAGCGGGGCTTTCCATCAATCTGTTAGCGCTCTCGATCCAAGATACCCCTGGGAGAGAACTCACACGAAGCTCGTTCCATGGATTACCTCATTTAAAGTTCACAACAGTCCCATGAGGTAGGTGCTACCAAGATCCTTTATTTGCAGACAGAAAAACATGAAGCTCGGAGAGGTTAAGTTACTGACCAAAGTCACACAGCCAGTAAGGGTGGAGTCAAGGATTTCAGCCCTGGCTGACTCATTCTAGAGCCTGCACTCCTCATCGCTTACCGTACTGCCCTGATTCTTGGACAATGGGTCAGAGCTGGCCAGCACTGCAAACCTCCACTAAGACAATCACGGAAATTCTCTACGCTCGGTGGTGTGCTGAACACCTGGGGAGAGCCTGGCAGTTCTGCTACCAGCCCTTTTGTGGCCCACAGGAGATGGTTCCTCTACCCAGACACGAGCCATCTGGTATAGGGTTTTGACACTCTGATCACACACTGGTGGTTGCCAGCAGCAGCCAGGGCAGCTCTGGCAGGGCTGGGCAGCGGGGACAGTGCCTTTGACGAGCACCGAGGGTGAAGGGGACATTTTGGCTTAGGCAGAGATGAGAGACCGCCATGGCAGCTGCAAGGGAGGGGGGTGCTGGCGATGCCACAGGCCACCGAAAGCATGAGCCTGCTGGAACGCAGCGGGAAGTCTCAGAACCATTTGGGAGCAACCTGAGGGGCTCCGCGTGCCTGCAGAGCAAGTGGGAGTAGAGCCGGAGGCACTCTGCTTTTCAGGGCTGGGCCCGTGATGCTCTTCTTACTCCCAGGAACTCCAGACTGTAGAACAGATCAACCACAGATCCAGGTGTTGGCCAAGTCAGCAGCCACTGAAAAATCCCTATCCCCAGCAACATCTCCCCCACCCCCAGTCTCCATGCCTCTCGAAACACCAAGCCACTCCTCAGGGTTGAGATGACATCTTTCGAAATTGCCTGGTAGCAGGCAAACATAACAGCCTAGCCCACTGTTGTCATAATTATTACTATTAATAATAGTAACCAACATTTATATACTACTCCTGGTTTATCAGAATTTTTCCCATTTAAAGGACTCTCTCATCAGTCCCTGACAAAGGTAGTATCCTTATTTCAAAGATGAAGACACCAACTCAGCCAAAAAATGTGCTCAAGATCCAACCAAGAGTGAGAAGCAGGAAGAACTCCGTTTCACTCCTTTTATCTTCCATGGGGGTTAATTTTACTGTCAACCTAACTGAAGCATGGGGTGCACAGATATTTGGTCAGACATTATTCTGAGTGTGGCTGGGGGTGGGGGGATATTTCTAGATGCAATGAACATTTGAATCGGTAGAGTGTAAAGCAGATTGCTCTCCTGATGTGGGCCTCACCTCATCAGTTGAAAACCTGCCTAGAACAGAAAGACTGGGTAAGCGGGAACTCCTTCCGCCTGACTACTTGAACTAGATGTTGGGGTTTTTTCCTGCCGTCATGCTAGCTTTTGGAGTGGGCCTTTGGACCCAGACTAAACCAAACCATTGACCCTCCTAGGTCTCCAGCTTGCCAACTGTGTATCTTGGGACTTTTCAGCCTCTATAGTCACAGGAGCTGATTCTTTATAATAAGTTTATATGTACATACACACACACACACTATTGGTTCGGTTTTTCTGGAGAACCTCGGCTAATACACTTCTCAGTCTGAGATGCCTGCATCACACGCCTGTTAATATCTCAGCAGATGCCAATTTCTGACTCCCGGAGAGAAGAGACGTGTGGCAGATTAAACGCGGCCTCACGTTCCTTGGCACTTTTCCCATGGAGAAGGAGAATCTAACTTCCTTCCTCTTAAATCTGGGTTGATCTTAGTGACATGCTTGTAACCGAGAAAATGGAGTGGGAGCGACACCACGTGACACTGAGGCTAGGTCAGAAGACATCCTGTAGCCTCTGCCTGGATGTCTTGGAATGCCAGCTCTCCGGCCACGCTCTCCCTGGCCACCCTCTCTTGGAACGCTGTTGCCATGCTGTGAGCGGCCCAAGGCACAAGAGAGGACCCCTCTGTGTCAGTGCTCCCCAAATGCCACTGTGCTTAGGGATCACCTGAAGCTCTTGGGAACACACAGGTTCCGCTTACAGAGGCGGGAGCAGGGCCTGAGAGCTGGCTTCTCTAACCAGCTACCTCTTCTGCTGCTGATCCGAGGATCGTGCTCTGCGTCGTGGGGCCCCATGGTCCTCTGTGCTGAGCCCCACGGGATCCTGGTCATCTCCGGGTCTGACCGATGGAGCTCTCGTTTTGTTTTGTTTTTTTTTCCCCCAGCAGCCATGAAGGCCCATAAGTAGCATCACTTTGCCCTTTTGCTAAAGTACATATTTAAATTACATGTACTTTGAGACTAGTGTGAGGCAGTCACTTGGCTTCCATGGGGATGTAGTTCTGGAGAAAGCCTATCTAAACATTTCTCTTTTCAGAGACTCAGAGATCCATAAAAGACGCAGCCGTCACACATCTCAGGGCTATATAGTTCTCCAACTGTTCTTGCCTCTCTGCCCTTCATCGACTTGTCTAGGAAGCGAAACAGTTCTACAGGCATTCATTCGTGTATTTATCCATATACTTATTCATAAAACAAATACTGATTGAACACCTTCTCGTTGTTCGGGTGCTGAGTGGGGGGGGGGGATGGCTAATTTGTCACAGTCCCTGAACTCATGGAACGTCCAGTCTAGGGAGGGAGACAGACAGGAATCCCATAGGCACACTGGTGGCGTTGCAGCCCATAAGGCTGCAGTGGAGCTGGGAGAGCAGGTGTCAGGGAGGTCTGGGCCGTCTTGGCCGTCAGGGTTGGGCTTGCTGCGGGAAGAAGAGCTCAAACTGAGATCTGAAGGACGGATAAGACTGGGTGGGTACAATGGCTGGGTGTTAGCCAGAGCAGGGCCACTGCCAAAGGCCCACGCATTGTCCTTACTGGCTCCAAATCCCATCTTCCTGCGAGTGGGAATGTCCCCTCCCCCACGCTGTGGCTCTGGCCGTGTGATCTTTCAGTCTTCGCCAGTCTGAGTACATGGCTGTGTCCGGGCCAGCCGGGTGTCTGGCCAAAGCCAGGCTACCTTATTCCCCAAGTCTATGTGCTCCCGCTACCCACATGCCCTGTGAGGACAGCCACAGACCGGTGGGACACCTGGATTCTTATCAGCATGACGTCCACAGGACGGAATGAGTTCCCTCCCCTTCTTCCTGGAAAAAGATGTGCCGAAGTCCTAAGCTCCAGTACCAGAGAATGTGGCCTTATTTGGAAATGGGGTCTTTGCAGGTGATGAGGTTGAGGTCATTAGGGTGGGCCTTACTCCAATTTGCCTGGTGTTCTTACAAAAAGGGGAAATTTGAACGGGCATGCAGAGAAGGCTGTGTGAAGACACAGAGATACACAGACACAAAGGGAAGACGGCCATGTGAAGATCAAGGCCGAGATCGAAGGGATGCATCTCCAAGCCAAGGAACGCCTGGGGCCAGCAGAAGCTGGAAAAGGCAAGGAAGGATCCCCCCAAGAGACTACAGAGGGAGTACAGCACTGCTAACACCTCAACTTTATGTCTAGCCTCCAGAACTCTGAGTCAATCGATTTTTATCATTTTCCATCACCCGGTGTACAGGACCTCGTTGTGGCAACTCTAGGAAATTCCGACAGCTACGGAACTGCCCACAGGGCTGTGGTTAGGGATCGGAGGCAGCAGCTCCTGCCCTGGGACAGAAGCGTGATCACCCAGCTCAGACTGCCGTGTGGGAAATGGAGCGCAGAGGACGTGAGCGGAAATTGAGAGGCAGGAGGCTTCTGGAGCAGTCGTGCCCCATCAGAGATCGAGGAGGTGACACAGACGGAATTGTATGATTTTTATGGCAAAAGAAGAAGTTGAAGGTGTCAAGGGTGACCCCCCCACTCCCCCCTGGCCAGTTTCGGACTTAAGGACCTGGTGATAGCAAAGGTAAAGAGGGCCACGTGCTTTCTCTTCTGCCTCATCTCACCAGAGAACTTAATAACTATATTCTCAAAACTCTTTGGGCTTTTCTCTCTCACTTGATGGCTAATTGAAAAATGAAAAATGTCTTCTCATTAGAGAAGGCATTACTCACAGGGAATGGCAAGAAGAGAAAACAACTGAAGTCAGGTCAGCTTCTTCCTCGTGCTGCGACCCTCCTCCCGCAGCTTGTAGTTCTCAAAAGAGGCCAGTTGGGGTGGTTGTGAGGCAGAATCCCGAGAAGAGCCCCAATGACCCAGGCCCTCTCTTGGGGTATGGGTGGGCCTGACCTAATCAGGCGATCCCTTTGGAGCCAGTCAGAGATCTCAGTCAGAGAATCTGTGGCTGGCCTTGAAGGAGCAAGCCATCAGAAGCAAGTCCTTTAGGTGCAAGGAACTAAATGTGCCCCATGGCCATATGAGCTTGGGAGAAGACCGTGAGCCTCAGAAGCGAACCCTAGCCCTAGTCGACACCTCGATTCCAGTCGTGTGAGATCCTGAGCAGAAGACTCAGTCAAGCCGTGTTGGACTCGTAACCCAAGGAAACCGTGAGATAATAAGTGGCTATTCTTTCCAGCGTCCAGGTTTAGGGGAATTTGGGATGTAGCAGTAGGTCACTGATCCAGAGGCAATCCTGACTTACCCCCGGCCAGATTAAAAAAATGGAGCCAGCCCTTCCTTATCTCCTTCCTCCACAGTACTCCCACCCATGAAGTGCATGCTAGACGCGGTTGAGGTGTTCTGGCAATAACAGCAGGTGCTGGAGTGCTTGGCTGAAGGCATGACGGGCAGGCGGTAAAAGCCTAATAAGGCCCCAGTGGGATTCCTTTCCTCGAGGACGCAGGTGGACTTCTCCATGCCTGGGGCTTCTGCTGGCCAGCGTGGGTTTGGGTGCTGGGGAGGGGCGCTGGGAGACAAAGACCACAAATGCGAGAAGGGGCTGGCCGTCCTGGGTCCTAGAAGGTAAAGAGAGAACAATGGTTCACTCTTCCCAAGAGAACAGCTGTCATCTGTGGCCTCCGTGGCCTCCAAGGTGGAACAGGGAAGCTTTCTAGAGTTCCCGTGAGCCCAAGGGTCTGGGCATCACTGTGCGGGGGAGGCAATCCTCCATAGGTGGGGCCTGAGTTCGGGTCTCTGCCCAACTCTCCCGGTGTCCTGATCTGCTTTTCCAGAAAGCAGAGCCTGAGACGGGGTGCAGGTTGTTTATTTCCAAGGTGATCCCAGCGAGCAACGCAGCAGGAAGTGTGCACTGTCAAGGTGTGGTCACTGTCGGGAGTTCGATGGTGGGGGCACTTCTGGGAAGTCCGCCTTCTGGAAGAGTCCACTGAGGGCAGCTTGGTAACTGGGCGTTTATCTACTGGCTTCTGCGCTCACAATGGGGGGGGGTGTTACCCCAAGGGTGTTCACTCCTTGACACTTCCAGGTGATTCCTGCAGGTTTCCATAGCTTTGGAAAGAACTCGGAAGTTAGGAGAAGCAGAGAGGTCTCAAGTGAAAGGGGCCCTGTGTTCACAGAGGCTGGCCCCTGCCGCCTCCCAGGGATCACAGGCGGCCAGGGAGGTGGCCCAGGGCACAGAGAACACCTGCTCCATCTGAGACCCTGAAGGAATCCCCAGCAGCTGAGCAGAGCTCCTTTGAGAAGCCAGTTAGGAAAAGCTCCAGACCCTTCCTTCTCTTCCCCATCAACATATGCACAAAACTGCACCAAAAACTCACAGTTTCAGGCAATTCACCGAGCTCACCCCAAGTTCACTCAGGGACCACCCAGGTTCAAAATCCCTACTCTAGAGGAAGAACAGGATTTATTTCCACGTTTCACTGCTAGAGGGACTATCTTTTTTTTTTCTTTAAGATTTATTTATTTTTGAGAGAGAGAGAGGGAGAGCACATGCAGGGGGAGGGGCAGAAGGAGAGGGAGAGAGAAATCCTCAAACAGACTCCCCACTGAGCTCAGAGCCGGACATGGGGCTCAATCCCACAACCCTGAGATTCCAACCTGAGCTGAAATCAAGAGTCAGATGCTTAAACGGTACCCTAGAGGGGCTCTCCTGATGCCTTCGAATCCTGACAGGCTGCTTTGTAAAAAGGCCAGTAGGCATTTTGCCTCTGGGACAGTCGGACTCCACTGAGAAGGTGCTGTGACCACACCGCACGGCCCTGTTAGCCCAGCGGGAGCTCTGACTGTGGCCAGGGAAGTCGGTGTGCGTGGTTCTTCAGGGTGGAGGGTGAGGCGCAGCCCTTGGAGGAAGGAGGATCCAGATCAGAGGGTTCTAGCGACTTTAGTGAAAGGAAAAGTCACAGAGATGTGGGCGGGGCTATGGGCAACCAACAAGGAAAGCCAAGACACCCAAAGACTCACAGCAGGCATCGGGAAACCAGCAGAAGGGAAACAGTCAGAGGTATCCGACCCGGTGGGACCTTGAGCCACAGAGAAAGGGTCCCAGAAAATGGGCTGAGCCACCAAGAGCTTGCATTTTTTTTTCCTACTGCCACTGCAATGAGTTACCACAACGTAGTGACTTAAACCAACACCAGTCCACTATGTTACAGTTCTGGAGTCTGCAATGAGTCCCATGGGGCTAAAATCAAGGTGTCAACGGGGCTGTGTTTCCTCAAGAGGCTCCAGGGGCGAATCTGTTTCCCTTTTGCAGCTTATGTAGAGGCTGCCCGCCAGCCCTGGCTCATGGCCCCTCCCCTGCATCACCGGAGAGGGCTTCTGTTCTCACATTCACCGTGCCTCTGAGCCTCCCGCCTCCCTCGCACCAACACCCCTGTGGTGACGCTGGGCCCGCCCAGATCATCCAGGCAATCCCCGTCTTGAGATCCTTAACTTCATCACGTCTGCGAGGACCACTTCTTTGGTTGCTGTGAATTAATCGAGGCACAGGTTCTGGGGCTCAGCCCATAGACAGCTTGGGGGGCCATTTGCCTGCCCCACCGCAGAGCTGGAGTTGCGCCACGCGGCCCCTGCCGATGGTGTGCACTCAGAGTGGGGCGGGACCCAGGGTTTCCCATTGTCAGAATCTAACCCGAACTCACCTGGCAAAGGCGCCAGGAGACGCAGTCCTTGAGGGTGAGAACGGCGGAAAATGGACAGGGGTTGGATGAGGTGAGGGAGAGGAGAGTAACTAGCCAGTGACTGTGGCTTGAGAGGGGTGGCATGGACTCTGGAAATTTCAACCCATGGTCTGCTCGGGTGAATAAACGCCGTGGGGACTCCTACCGCAGTTCCTGTCTCTGCTTCCTCGATGAGGGCCAGCCGGGGCAATGATCCTGACTTCTTTCAGCAAAGGTCAGCCGCATATTAAACTTCTACTAGTTCCCACTTAGGCCACTCCTTCCTGTGCTCCAGAAGTCAGCTTCGGCTTCACCTTCTCTGGGGATCCATCTTTGGTGGCTTCAGTCAACGACCGTCCATTCAAGCGACATTTACTGATCATCTGCTTTTGCACCGGGCACTGTGCTAGGCCCTTCGGACTATGGCCGTTGAGCAACACGCACTCCCTGCCCCCAAGAAGCCCACAATCGAATAGAGAAGAAAAGAAACACAAATTGTCCTCAGAGAAGGCTGAGTGGAAGGAAGAGCATGTGAGGAGGAGCCCACAGGATCTGTACAATTCTCAGGACAAAACGGGAAACGAACAACATCCCGGGGTGAGGACTGGCCATACGCAAAGGTACCAGGGGGTGAAAAGTCTTGGGGTGTTAAGGGGAGGCAGGGAAGTTTGGGTTGGAACCCAGGGAGCCATGGGGGACATGGTGGGAGATGGGTCTAAACTACAGGCTGGGGGGCCACATCGAGAAGGACCCGCATGGCAGCCAAGGACTCCGGATGGTTTTATCTGTAACAGGAAGCAGCACGCGTTTTTCAGCAGGAGAGTTGCACGATCGGATGTTCATTTCATCAAGTGGAGGCAGGGAGGCCAGGTGCAAAGTCGTTATAGAAGTCTCGGTCAGTTGGTTTCAAAGGGTGTCCCCTAGAGCCCATGCGTCCACAGGTCTGACATTGGAAGGTATGGGGGCCACCTTCGCCCTCATCCAGAGCGACAGCTTTCCACAGTGTGACACCTTGGGTCTTGGTGTGCAATCACATTCGGTGGAAGGGTTGCGCTCTGAGATTGGTTAGATCCCACGGTGACAGGAGAGGTGGGGTGCTAGTGAGGCTGACAGGCAAGCAGAAGCCAGATCTGAGCTCCTCTTGTGGGGCTGGCTGGAAGCAGACCGGACCCAGGGAAATAGAAGAAAGACGTCGAGCAGGAGTGGGGGGGTTCTGGCCCTGGTTAGTTCGGTCTGGCTTCAGGGGGAAAGCGTTTGTTTAAATCTGGCATCAGGACCCCTATTTCCACAGGGGTAGGTATCTTGAGATACACCCCATCCATCTGGCCCCTCGAAAGTCAAAGGGGCTGCTGCATCCGGGAAACGCCGGGGCATGACAGACATTAGCTGGCTCGTTCATGCCTTCATTCGCTAAGCATACTCTGAGCGCTGCTAGGGGCCGAGGACTCAGAAATAGGTCAGCCACAGTCTTTTGGTCTGAGAACATTCCCAGCCTGGGTTATTATGGTCTGCAGCAAGGCGGCGAGCAGGGGAGGGAGGCTGTCGCGTCCCTGAAAGGAACTGCAGCCTGGTTGCCAGGGGTGAGGCCACCCACACCCCGCTGCATGGGGTTCCCAGTCCTCCCCATTCCTCCCACTGCAACAGTGGCGGCTCTCAGCCTCCCATCACAATGAAGAGGGCTGGGAAGAAGCCAAGCCCTGTCTTTGCCCCAGGCAGGGAATGTGCTCGCTCAGCTGGGACTCAAACCCAAGACAATCGTGGGCTTGTGAGGAGCTTGGCGAGGAGACTCAAGGAGGGTTTCTCTTTTCTTTCCTTTTAGCCTTTGAGAGCCACTCTAAAACTGTTGTTTGCTACGTAATTAGAGGTCTCAAACTACCCCGTGTTTGAGAAAGCAGAAAAGAGGAGGAATAAAATGCGTAGATTTTTGTTATGGTCCCAGATGACCAATGAGAATGGCCTCAAATTTTAAAGTAACACAATCGAAATTGCAGATGTTCAATCAGATGGAAGATCGCGGGGCCAAGGGAGAAGGGCTATTTACCAAAGCGAGCAAAGATTTTGTAAGCAGCAGGCCAAGAGTCTTACAAAGAACCCGCAAAAATTGCGCAATGAAGCCGCCCCCCAGCCCTCCCGCTTTCAGCACACAATCTCTTCACACCATGAATGATTTGAAGGCTGCATGCTTGTGGATCGCCCTGGTGAAGATTTCGTTTCCAGCTCGAGAAAATCCATGTCAGAAAAGCGTCCTTCAGCGTTCTCGGAGGAGAAATAAAAATGATCGCTACTGAGAGACTATGGACTATGAGAAACAAACTGAGGGCTACAGAGGGGAGGGGGGTGGGGGAATGGGATAGACCGGTGATGGGTAGTAAGGAGGGCACATATTGCATGGTGCACTGGGTGTTATACACAACTAATGAATCATCGAGCCTTACATCGAAAACCGGGGATGTACTGTATGGTGGCTAACATAATATAATAAAAAATCATTATTAAAAAAAAAACAAAAAACAAAAAAAACATGCGTATAATGAAAGCAGTGCTCAGAGGAAAATTTATATCAGTAAATGTCTACATTAAAAAAGAATAAAGATCTCAAATCAATAACCTAAAAAAAAAAATGATCACTACTGAAAGAGTCCAATTTGGGCTTTGCAAAATGTATGTGCAAATAGACATAAAAAAAAGATGGGAATGATACAATCAAAATGTTATAAATTGTAATCTATGGGTTGAGGGATTACGAGGACTTCTATTTCCTTCTTTGAGCTTTTAAATTCTCTTGGAAATTAACTTTTTTCGGTCATGATAAAAAAATGGTGGTTTTTTTTTTAAGATTCCTTATGAAAATCAGTCCCCTTCCCTGTAAAAAGGGGATAACCATGCCTTACACAAGATTCACGAGAATTCGATGACACAATCTCAAGACTGACTCTGAAACGCAGGAGGCATGGGATAGCTGGGTAACTGATGCCGACGTAACAGCATCAATCCGGGTTACGGGTTTTTAAGTTACATACTTGTTTTTTAAACAAAAGCACGGAGCGCAAGCTTTACACCAACATGGCAGGATACTTTATGAAGGGAATACTCTGCAGTTCGACCTTGTGGCTTTAGGTATTTCTCCTTCTCGGATCCCTGCAGGAAGATGAGCCCGGCGCTCCGCTGCAGCTGGGGCTCCGTGCAGGAATGCTGACCGTGACAGTTGCCAGGCCCAGGGCGAGGGGGATAGGAAGTGCAACTCCAATGGGTTGTTTTGCAGAAACTTGGAGCCACTGAAAAGAATTGCCTTGATAAAGTGGGGCATCTGTGCATGTGTGTATGTGTGGCGGGGGGAAGTTAGCGTGAGGACGCAGAGGAGGATGTTTGAAGTTCAAGGATTCTAAGATGGAGAAAGCCCCCTTAAGAGGGAAGAGAGGTAGAGACTATTTGAGACACTCTGGGGAAAGGGACTGGGTTTTTGCACGTCCTGCTAGTGGCAGAGGGGTGCCGAACCCTGTTTCCACACACGGCCACTGAGTCGGGTCAGGTCCTCCTATGGGGTGGCAAGGATGAGGGTATCTGTAATTCACTCTAAATGATTTCAGCATAGACCACGTACTTTTCTGTATGTGATAGTTTCAACTTGAACCCAGGGGACCATCGGTTGCATAATGGAGATGCCCCACCCCAGGAGCGCTCCACTGACTTAGGTCAGAAAGGCTGCCTTCCCGAGATGGGTCCTCCCAACACAGCATGCATTGTGTTTCAATCCGCACTTGAGACTTTCCCCATTAGTACAGAGTGTCAGAAATGGGTTTTCATTGGTGGCTTGTTAGATAGCAGGAGGAATGCCAGATATGGGCTCTCCTCCCACCTGTAGCAGATGCTGATGGCATGTGACCCGCATCCCCTCGCCCTCACACTTTGGGCATCCGAGGCAATGCCAAGCGCCAGCAGCTGCCTTGCATGGCCTATGGGCTTGCTCTTGTCACTGGAGCCCACTCTGCTCCAGTGTGTGGCTGCAGCCCGTGTGGCTGGCCAAAAGTGCCTGGAAATTAATTCCTCTAGAGTAGCCCTCATGCGATCGTTAACCAGAGTTGGCATATAAATTCTCCAGCTCCCTTGCCCTTCAGATAGGATAATTCTCATGCCTGTGCTCCACACTGGCTCCCAGGATTTTTCCTACAGGTTTAAGCTCTGGCCACCCCCAGTGGTGACTGGCTTGACAACATACCCTTTAGTGGCTGGCCTTTTTCCTGAGGCTCCCTTAACCATTCTCTTACTGGTGGCTCCTTCACCCCCGAAGTGGACGAACGTGGCTTAGGGAAGAACCAAATTGTCCCCGGCTTGTGGGAGAAGCCCATCAGAGGCCCACATGCACGGGCAGCTCTAGACCCAAGGTCTAAGTGATCTTGTCCCCAGCCTTGAACAGGAGAAACTCAACTGCCTGACTTGAGAATCCTGCCTCTGGAGTTTTGAGATGGGCCTTGGGTGAACTTTTCAAGCAAGGTGGGGGTTGCGGGCCCCAAAAGGACAGAGACTCGGGGCTTCTAAGTGACGGTTGTCTGAACTGTGCTTTCCTTTAAAAAAAAAAAGTTAATAAATTTCCATGCAAGTGGCAGAATTTGTTCAAAGCCTTGCATTCTGTTGGCAAGGTTATAGGAAGAGGAGCTAATGCTTCCTCATCTCAAAGTTTCCGGTGGCTACAACTGCCTACTGAAAAGAACCTAAGAGCTGCGCAGATTGGCAGAGACTGCTTTGGAAATGCAGGGAAATGGGTTACTGAACACGAAGATACAGATATCACTGAGCACTGAACATGCCCCAGGGTCCCTCCTCAAATGTTGTCTGTGGGAAGCACTCAGACCTTTCGTACAGCCTTGGGAAGGGGGCATGTAGATTCCTAGTAACTTGAGACTGAATTTCCCACCAGCTCAGAGCAGATGAGGCTCAGTACCTCAAATAGAGGTACATTTCACTTCTTGCACTCAGATCTGTAAGTGAAACCTCGTAGTTACGCACACTGACAATGTACATTGTTCGTGTTTGTCTACCATTAACTGACCCTGTGCTGTTGTCCTGAGCTGCTGAATTTTCTAAAACGTCCACCGACTAAACCTGTTCTTGAATTCTTCCCACCTCCATCCCCTCCACCCTAGACCAAGTGTTTGTAGTCTCTGGCTGGGACCCTGCCACACCCTCCAACCTGTTCCCCTGACCACTCATTCTTGCGACCCTCCAGCCCACAATCTCTTCTCCTCACTTAAGCCAGAGTGATCATTCAAATTCCCAGCTCTGAGCTTACGACAGCCCCTGGCTTTGTCCATTTGGGCTGCTCTAATGAAATACCACAGGCTGGTAGACTGGGGTGGGGAGCTTATCGACAACAGACCACTATTTCTCACAGTTCCGGAGGCTGGGAAGTCCAAGGTCAGGACGCTGGCAGGTCTGGTGTCTGTTGGGAGCCTCATCCATAGACAGCTGCCTTTCTGCTGGGTCCTCACACAGTAGAAGGGGAGAGGGAACACTCTCAGGCCTCTTTTACACGGGCACGAATCCCATTCATGCAGGCTCACCCTCATGACCCAGTCACCTGCCCAAGGCCTCACCTCCTAATGTCATCACCGTGGAGCTGTTTCCATATATGAGTTTTGGGAGGACATAATATTAAGCCTTATAGCACCCTCCAATGTCTTCTCATTGTCATAAAGGAAATCCTTACAACCAAATCCAATTGGATTCTTCATAACGTGGCCCCCACTGACCACCCCTGGCACATCATCCATCCTTCAGGCCCATACTGTGGCAGAGACCTTCCAGCTTCCAGAGTTCTGCCTGATTCAGTCCTCCTATCTAAATCAATCTTACGTGCCTTTCCCACCCCTCCCATCTAGTTACTCTCACTGTTCCATCACTTACCAGTCCAAAGTCTCTTCTTCACGAAAACCATCCCTGGCACCACATCACCAGCCCTAGCTCGGATCAGGACTTCCGGTCAACTGCGGTAGGGTGAAAAATGGCCCCTCCGAAGATACCCACATCCCAATCTCTGAAGCCAAAGGTTTTGCAGATGTAATTAAACGAAGGCTCTTGAGATAGGGAGATCATCTTGGGTTTTCCAAGTGGGCCCTAAATCTTTATAAGAAAGAGCCAGAGGGAGATCTGATACACAGAGAAGAAGGCCACGAGAAGACAAAGCAGAGAGATGGGAAGATGCTGGTCCTGAACTTTGGAATGATACGACCATAGGCCAAGGACCACCAGCAGGCACCAGAAACTGGAAGAGACAAGAAATGGATTTTCCTGTAGACCCTCCAGAGGGAGCAGGGGGCCAGTGATGTTAATTTTGGCCTTTTGGACTCCAGGGCTGAGACAGAATAAATGTCCTTGTTTTAGCCACCAAATTGTATGGTGAATCATTACAACAATCTCAGGAAACCAATATATACCCGTAGCATGCTTCAGAGTGGGTGCTATTATTTGGTTGAGGCCCGTTGAGGCCCCAAACCAAGTGTTCTTAACCTGGGACCCACAGACTTAGAACCCAGAAGACCCATTAATTTGGGAAAGAAAGCAATCACATATTTCTTTTCACTAAATCTTATTAAAATTTAGCTTTTCCTTCTGTTCGGTATGTAGGCAATAAACCACCGCAGTATTGGCTGTACCTGTGACTTTGTCACCAATGGAAATCACAAATATTTTTACGATACAGTCTTTGCAAGTATCTCAATATATTATATTGACTCAGCACCACCTCAGAATTTATTGGACTCACCACTGGATCTTGTTATTTAATGAAACACATGTATTATGTTGCATAGGTGTTTTTAAGATATTTTGGTAACTACTGCGATATAACTCATTTCCTTCATGAGCATATTATTTTATGTACTTAAAAATACTATCTGAAAAGGGTTGAAAGAGCTCACTAGGCGTCAAAGGGGTTTGTGACATGAAGACGATTAAGACCCACACACTGGACTCTGTCTCCAGAAAGGCAGAGATCATGTAGGTTTTGCTCCTCATCATGTCCTGAGCATCTAGAAGAGTCCTTGCTAAGCAGGAGGGTCTTCACATATATTTCCTGGATAGGTAAATGAACTCATGCACAAAGCATCAAAAAACTGCAAAAACAGGACAGAGAAAGGAAATTCGACACCGAGAACCGGTCTTTGCGTCAAGAAGTCAACACACAGTGAAGAACAATCTAGAGCTCCCACAGAGAGGCTTGTTTTGTTGCTTTCACCAGAAATACAGAACAGTTTGCTGGTTTTGAAGAAATGTATCCTCTTTAACCAAATAATTTCTCACGGACCTGGGAAAGGAAGCAAACATTACCCTAGTCTGCCAGTGTTCCAATTATCTATCGCTGCATAATAAACCCCTCCAAACACAGTGACGTAAACAACCATGATTTTCTTGTGCTCATGAGTTTGTGGGGCAGGGTTTCAAACGGTGCACAGCAGGGATGGCTCGTCCCTGTTCCACCATGTGCCTCAGGTACAAAGACTTGAATGGCGGAATGAGTCAATGACTGGGGTCTGGAATCATCTGGAGGCTTCTTCACTTACATGCTCCATGCCTGGGCTGAGGGGATTCAAAGGCTGGGTTTCTCTGGGATGGTTGACCAAAAAAATAAAAAATATCTATCTATCTATCTATCTATCTATCTATCTATCTATCTATCTCCTGTCCTTCCTTGTGGCTTGGGCTACTCTCAGCATGATGACCAGGATCTGAGGGGAAGCATCCTAAGGGAGAGTCTTCAGAGAATAAGCATTACAAGAGACATAGAAAAAGCTGAGCAGCGTTTTATGACCAAGGAGAAGTCAGAAGTCACATACACAACATAATTCCCCCGTTCTCTATTGGGCAAGGCAGTCCGAGCCCGCCCAGATTCCTGGGGAGGGGACCCAGACTCCCAGGTCTGAGTAAGAGGAACGTCAAGGAAATTTCAAGCTCTTTTTTGTTTTGTTTTTATCCTATCCACCACGGCCAGGTTGGGGTAAGAGGTGTCCGAGGTAATCATCCATGTGTTTGAAATCCTATAGGAACTCCCCTTGAATGAGCCGAACCCTCACTGAATGCAGACGAAGCTCCGGATGTTTGATATCGACTCAGTTCAGGAATGATTCATGTGATTGTTGCTGCCACATCCAGAGAATGAAATGCAAGGGGGAGACAGCTGAAATATTAATCTATGGAGGCCTGTCTTTTCGTGGGGTCTTATAAATTATACAAAGCGAGTCACTGGTTCTAAGTGGATTAGCTGCCCATCACGTAGGCAAGGTCACGGCCTGCGCTCCAGTTCAGGAAGGTTGTTTCCCTCCAGTTTAAATGATAATATATCTGGAGAAACTTGGAACTCAAATGCAAGGAAGCAAGGGAAGCTGAAATCTTATCACGAAACCAAATGCATTTCCTCTCCTCGAGGTACGGCGGAACTTTCTCCAGCTCTGGAGGAAGGAAGTACGAAGGGAAAAACAAACCAAGACTTTAGTTAGTTGCCGTCCACACAACTGCAACCTCACTGGTTTCCCCAGAGCCTTCTGGGAGTCCCGATTCGGTGACTTCACAGTGGTGGATCCCAGGCTTTGCAAGTTATTCGATGATTAGCATAATGCTATTAGCATGATGATGATTTTCATAATTATGTGATCATATATCATATCTGAAGAGTTCTTTTAAATTTCTGGAGGAATCTGAACAGCTATTATCTCATTTTATCTACATAATCGCTCGGTAAGATGGGAAGGACTAGTAAGGCCATCTCACAGAGCAAGAAAACGACACGTTACTCTTTATTTCAAACATTCTCAAAGAAGCTTTCCTGGGCTTCTCCTGTCCCACCCCATCAGTCCCCCCCCATATCTGTCATCTATTGCTGTGTAACAAATTGCCGAACGAATGAGCCTGTCTTCTCTCTCTGTGTCTGGAGGTCGGCAGCCGGCGCCCCCGGGCTGCGCTCAGGGTGTCAGCCAGGTCTGGGGGCTCATCTGAAAGTTCCTCCCTCTCCCTTCCCCTTCAGTCCTTCTCAAGGTAGGGGTGCATTGCCAGTCATCGGCCTCCTTCCTCTCAGCTCCCTTCCTGCCCTTCTGCCTCGGCTTTGTGTCACTCGGGGCTGGAAGCCTGCAAAAAACAATGTCCCGGACGCCTTTGCCAGCTGGCTGCCAGGCAGGCTCTTCTAATGGGAAGAAATGGTTGGCGACTAGGAAGGCGAGGAGGGGACAGAAGGTGTTTTTCTCTTTTCTCTCTATAGTGGCGTCTCTATCAGCAGTGGGCGGCTCTGGGCTCCAGCGGCTGTGGTGATTTGGTGGGAGCGGGGGCGGGGGCGGCTTCTGGAGTTTCAGCCATGGCTCTATTCCAGCAAATGCTCCAGACTTGTCAGCGGTGAGCAGGCCCCTGGACTCTGATGACAGGCCGCCTGCCCTCTGTTGCTCAGTCTAGGGGTGTCCGTGACTTTCAGCAGTTGGTTACTCATCTCTGCATTAACAGTCTCAGGTCACAGGTCAGGGTTTCTGGAAGCCGATGCTGACACAGAGTCTGGCAACGCAAGGTATTTAGTGACGGTCACCATCTGTGGGAGGGAGCAGGAGGCGGCGGGTTTGGGTAGAGGGAGAAGTCAAGCTGTGAGGCCAGTCTGACCAGGCCTCAGCCAGCTCCCCAGGGAGATCTGGAGTAGACGGGACCCACAGAGGCCTCTGGCAGTGGGCCGGAATGGTGCCCTGGGAGGGCATGGCCTCAGGCAAGTGCTTTCTGCCGCTGAGGCCAACCCTGGAGAGAGCTGACAGCTATAAGCTGTTTGCCCCCAGCACCCACAGCACTCCCAGCAACTGGCACAAGTCCTTCCCGGAAGGGGGTTCTGGGTGATGGGTCATGGTGCCCATCCAAAATTTTTGTAACCAAACCTACGTAGCGGGGTGCTCCTGTTTTGAAATACCTAGAACGTGTTATGCTGTCTGGGCTGAACATTCACTGAAGAGCAGGGGTAGTGCCATCTATGGAATGAGAAGGTCATGCATGATTCAAGAGCCGTTACTACCAGAAAGGAGGGGCGGACAAAAGCGCTTGTGATGGAAAGAGGAGTCTCAGGAAAAAAAAGAGAAAAGGGCCAGAAGTCAGACGCAAGCATGCCTTCACACACCTACAAGGGTCACATGGGACGAGGGCAGCCATGGAGGGAACTAGAAACACCAAGAGAGACTCAGAGGGTTCCAAGCACCAGGCAGGTACATTGCTCCCTGCTTCCTCCGGTAAGGTGCTAGCAAGCCCTCATAGTGAGCCCCGGGGCCAGCATGATGCTGGGGCACTGTGGGCCCGTAAGGGTGGTAATTTTAAGCTGGAAGAAGGGGCCAGCGGCGGGGGGTGGGGGGTGGGGGGTGGGGTGGAGAGAAAAAGACTAGTCGGCCTCCTTTAGGCGCTGTCCCAGATGCTCTGCTCAGTGACCAACAGAGGCTGGAAAACGTGGTTTTGATTTGGCCATATTGCCACCCCAAATAAAATAGCATTCTGTTTATCGGGAGGAAGGGGAGAATGGATACTCCGTAGGCAATTAGCAGCCTTCACCACAGATGGTGATAGTAAATTGGCAAATTTTGAGTACATTTTTTCTTGCCAAAATTAAAAGTTGACATCATTATGGCAGTCCTCTTGTTTTTTAAAACATCGTATTGGTCCGTGAAATCCAAAGCCCAGGCCCAACGCTCTTAATCATCTCACTCCACAAGCTTGGACTAGGATACATGATTCTTTGATAAAAGCTGGGGAATGTGACAAACTCATCTGGGCTGAGTTGCTGGTGCGCAGACTCCAGGCCACCCGCCCACCAGCCACTCAGCCTTACCTCCTGCTATTTCAAACGGCTAGGTCTTAACCGTGGCCCTTGGAGACACTTCTGCCCTCCCCCCTCCTGCCCCTCCTCGCTCAGCCTGTGCTCCAGTCATCTTGAGGGGCCTGCCCTTCCTGGCCCTCATCCAACGTCTTGCCCCCCTGCCCTTCCTGAAGCCGGGCCTGCTGACAGTCGTATCTCTTGCCAATCCCCCATGGCCAGCCATGCGGGAAAAGCTCTTCCGTCCCTCCAGGCTCCGCTCAAAGGCCATCTCCTCAGCAAGAGTTTCTCAACTCCCTCCAGCTTGATGTCCCCCCTCTTCCCTGAGCACCCAGAGAACCTCACTGGTACCTCTCTTGGAGGCCAAGTATTGGGCTTAATCCGTACGATGGTTGTTTGGGTGTGTGTCGGATTCCTTGAAGGAGCACCTTTGTCTTATTTATCGGTGGAAGCTCAGGAACTTGAGTAGCAACCTGAGACACAGAAGATACTACGTTTTTGTTGAAAGAAGAGACACATAATATATGCAGAACGAGTGGCTATTATAATTCATGAATGCAGGGTGAATGGATGAACGAATGAATGAATGATCGATCCTGCAGCTCGTTCGAAGTGAGCGCCTGCTGGCCTGAGCATTGACAGCCGTCCTCCACTCCCCGCCAGGTAGGTAAGTCACAGACTCAGCAGTGTTCACAGCTTCTCCGTGTCAGATTTTTCCTGACAGGAACCCTCTCTCATCTTTGCTATCTCTGAACTGTCTTGTGTCCTCTTGCCCACAGATAAAGAAGGAACTCCGACTCTGTGGGCTCAGCATGACCAGTGGGTATGGGCGAGCCTCAGCCGCCCGCGACCAAGGGCAGCTGGAATGATGGCCCGAGCGCAGGTCGTTCCAAGGCACATGAAGCCGGGAACAGAATTCAAGAGAGTCCAAGCAGGCTGGACCTGGCACTAGGGGTGCGGGAAGGCCTGCGTCTTCCCACAGCTGGGGCAGGGGATCGGGCCGCATTTCAGGCAAAGAGAAAGAGCCACCTTGGCAAAATACAAGAGTTGTCCTTTGTTGAACTTGAAAATAACAGAATGCCGCCAATCAAGCAACCCACTAAGCAGATAACCAAACAGGGAAAGCAGAGTCAGGTGACATACTTTCTGACACCCTAACTTGGAACTTGGGGGTGGGTGGGCGGTGGAGAGAGTAAACCTTATCTTT
Source organism: Ursus maritimus (assembly GCF_017311325.1). Taxonomy (NCBI): domain Eukaryota; kingdom Metazoa; phylum Chordata; class Mammalia; order Carnivora; family Ursidae; genus Ursus; species Ursus maritimus. The sequence goes on from NW_024423319.1 coordinate 91,063,696, forward strand.
CCTAAGACTACATTCGTTTTCAGCAGGTTTCACAGAAATAGAAGGGTAGGCTACAACTCTGATCCTGGTAATAAATGGAATTCTCTGGCTCTCATCCTCTTCCCCACAGCCACCCCCTGCCTCCTCCTTCTCGTGAGTCTTGCCCCTGTGTCTCCTTCTCTCTAGGCCCCTCTCCCTGCCTGTCCCTCACCATTGGGCAAGGCCCTAGTGCCATTCCTCTTTTTCCGTGTGTCATCCTTTGATTAGCATGGAAGCAGCAATCACAGATCACACACACACACACACACACACACACACACACACACACACAGGCCCACTTTGATGTCAGCCAGGAACTCTTTCCTTCCCGTGATATCAGACCTACGGCTATAATCAGATGGAGTATTTGGGTACAGGAGACAATTCATTTCAAAGCATTTAACAGCCATTAGCTAATCCATCCTCCTTGGTGAGGGAGGTGGCTTCCCGCTATCACAAAGGGGCCGGGGTCTCAGCCCCTTTGCACCCACTGCGCCTCACTTCACAAAGGGGGGCAGAAATGAAAAGGAAGAGAAAGAAAAGGAGGAATGGGTCTGCCACATTCGATTGCAAGTCCTGTTGCCAAGAAAATGCCTCCTTATCAGATTCCAGACCTGAGTCACATCTTCTTCTGTTTGAGGCTTGAACTACACAGAGGTCGTTATTTCGACCCATTTCTCCTTCTGGCTAATGGAAGCGCAAAGGGTAGGAGGTGGTTTATACACTGAGATTCATAAAGCAAAAACCCACACCTCCACCAGCGCTGTAATGAGGCAGTGCCATGCAAATGATGCAAAACAGGGAACGAGCTGATTGGTGCTGCTCTCCAGGGAGGATGACATCATAGCAGGCTGAGCTCTCAGTGGCTGGGAGAAAGCACGCAGAGGAATGACTCCACTCCACGCTCCAGAGAACGTGTGTGCACACGTGCACACACACGCAGGCACCCATGCGCGTTCTTGTAAAGGACGTGGAAGTGGGGGGACGGGTGCATGAGACCAATGGCGCCCGCGAGTGTGCCCTCGCCCATCATTTGAAGACCAAATCCAGTCATCCCAACAACCTTCTGCAAGAAGATAACACAGCCTTGGGGGTAAAGCTGGTTTTCTATTTTTAAAATATTCTGCTTTGTAAATTTTCCAAGTTGCCTTTGACTATACAAGGCTCGAGGCCCCTGAGTTGCTTCCAAAGCTCTGTGTATCTGCATCCTCACCCCCAAAACACATGCTTTGGCTCGAAAAGCTGGGACACTGTGGTTTGGTTGTGCTCAAGGCCCATCTCACTGTGGGACCCACCTTGCTTTCTCCTCTATGCTGAGCACCTTCAGCCCACGCCGGAGACTCAGACCATCTGGTCATATGATGCTGGGCACGATGCCATGAGGATGTATGGACACACCACCTCGGCTTTCTCTTTCCCTCCGAGGCCCAGAATTCCCAAGCTGGAAGGGCTGTTAGAGGTCACCTGGGGTCAAACTGCTCATCTTCTATTTGAGGGAACTGAAGCCCAGCAAAGAGCAGCGGCTCTCCAGAAGCCACCCAGTTAGACCTTGCTGCAGGATTCTCTTATTGAAATCCCAGTCTTCCTTGTAAGGGTGTGCCTGTAAAAGGCACCACTGCTCCAATTCCTTTCTTCTTGGCCCAAATCCACTGTAAGCTTCTTGAGGGCAGTTCAAGCAACTTGTTGGCTACTTTCCCTGCACTTCTTTTACCTTCTTCTCAAAGTCCCTCCTCAGAGGGCAGCCAGCCCTATCACCCCCTCTGCTAGCCTTTGTTGGGGGGATCAAACATGGACAGCTGACCTAAGATGTGCTACCTGATACTTCTCTTCCAGGAACTGGGGATTCAAATAAGCATCTAGTGTGTCTACATGGGGAGGACATGGAAGGCCCTCAAGGGCACCTGGTCTGGCCCATGTACAGGAAGAAACAGAAAATGCCAGTTGCTGAGACAGAACAGTTTAAGGGCCTCATAGACAGAGAGTCAGAAGCAAAGGTGACTCACTACCAACAGGTAGCATTTTAAGTTCCGGTTCCAGTCCCCATGAGTCCTGCTGCCCTTCTAGGCCTTGAGTTCTGGGACACAACTACAAATCCTTCCAGTAGGTCCTCCTTTCTGCTTGAGACAGTTCAAACCGATTTCTGTTACTTGCTCCTAAGTCCATGCGCTACTCATACTTTCACTGACAGCTTCTGATGCAATGTCTTCTGTATCAGTTAGCCATTGGTGTGTAACAAGTTACTCCACACCGCAGCAACTAAAAAGCCAAGAAACAATTATCTCACCGTCTCTGAAGGTCAGGAATCTGTGCATGGCTTAGATGGGTTCTCCAGCCCAACATCTCTCATAAGGCTGCAGTCAAGACGTTATCAGAGCTGCAGTCCCATCTCAAGGCTCAAGTCCCAATCTGCTCCCAAGCCCACTCCCACAGCTGCAGGGGCAGGCCTCAGAAGATCCACTTCCAAGCTCGTGCCCATGCGTCTCTTTTGAGGGTTGCCTCGTGACATGGCAGCTAGCCACCCCTAGAGCTGGCAACACAAGAGCGAGGGAGAGAAAGCCAGTCTTTTCAAAACCTAATCTTGGAGGTGACATTTCATCATTTCTGCCATGTTCCGGCTCCTAGAAGTGAGTTATTAGGTCTAGGCTACACTTGAGGGGGAGAGGATTTCAAAAGGACACAAATGCCAGGAGGTGAGGAATACACGGGGCTGTCTTAACGTCTTCCTTCCATATCTTAGCTGGGAGGAATAGTCAACGTTTGCCGAGTGAATGTTTGCCACAGGCGCTCTGTATCTTCTGGGCCCTTTCTGTCTCTTCCTTCTGTTTTTGGAGTACTGTCTGAGTGAATAGGGTACTTAAGTCAGTCCCTTTTCTAGCAAGTACGTAGGATGACTAAACACCAAAATTCTCTCATCATCAAGACTGCAAATTCCTTGAAAGCAGGAATTATGTCTCATCCCTCACAATGCTACGAACGCCACGTGCAGTCAATAAACATACGATCATTGGTTGAACGGATCTGTGTGATACGGTAGAAGAGCTCGGCCATGAGCGGCTGACACCCACGTTCTAGTTTGGGCTCCATGTTCAACTGTTTTGACCTTGGGTAAATTCTTTTTTTTCCTTTTAATTTATTTTAAAATAATCTCTATCCCCAATGTGGGGCTCAAACTCATGACCCCAAGATCAAGAGTCACGTGCTCTTCCAGCTGAGCCGGCCAGGTGCCCCTAAGTCACAATGTCTTAGGGCCTCCTTAAAACAAGGAGATGAGACCAGAAGATCTTTAGGCCTAGTGTCATATGTTTTAAAAATTCCTCCTTGTTGATTGCCATTGGGGAAGTAAGTGCATCTGACCTCTCTGGTGACTCCCACCCTGCCCTTGGCCCACCATGAATTGCAGCAGCAGCTTCAGTGGGCAGACTCACAGCAAGTTCAGAGTGTCTGTCTTCTTTTTGCCCCGGGCCTTCTCCACTGGCAATGTGGGGACGTGCCTAGTCTACGTATGTATGTGTGCCCCCAGGGGCAATCCTCAACCAAGGTCAGATGGCAGCTGGTGGATAAATGCCCCGGGCTCCTGTCCTTCTGGTGGATAATTCTGCAAGGCACTCTCTACACTTCCTAGGAGATCAGCCCCTGCTGTCCTTCCTTCGATTCCTGTTTCTTCCTTTCCTGTCTCACTCTCTCCTTTCCCTCACTCCTAGTTGCTAGGATCTCTTCTCAGATAAACTACCTTCTCCCAAGGCCTTGTGTCATGCTCTGCATTCGAGAGAACTCAGTCTAAGACGGGAAGCCATTTCTTTCTCTGCTCATCCTCTGCCACTAAGGCTAAGCCATGGGGAAGCTGGGGTCAGAAAGGCACAGAATATGACACAGGTGAAGTCCCAACCAGACTGGAAAATGGCCTGCTCCTTCTGACTCTCTCTAGACCAAAGTTTCTGAGTGGGGAGCTGTATGATGGGGGTGGAGGCCAAGGCCCATAGCAGAAGTGCGTCTGTCCACTCTGTCTGGGACTCCGGGAGGGACCCATCCCGCACAACACACCAGCAGTAACGCAGAGCGGCTACGGCGGAAGTCGAGAGCAAGCCTGAGTTAGCATTCCTGAGATGCCCTCGGCTCTATCTGGCACGTGGGAGATCCCAGAGGCGTCTACAGGCCCGAGGTGAACACAGACGTTGGCAAGACACTAGCTGAAGAGCTCGCCAGAGGGAGTTACCACCACGGAGCGAAAAGGCTCCTCGAGTCGAGGCAGCTGATGGGGCCCCTGAATGGGAGACCAAATAGGGGTCATGGCCATGCCTTGGGGGGGCTTCAACAGTGGCCAGGAGTGAGCTGTCCGAGCCAGCAGGGAGGATCATGGAGCCCCAGGAGAGGGCACCGCAAGATCACTGAACTCCTAACTTTAGCAGCGGTTACCGGTGTGAGTGTCGATTGCCGTGGAGATGTGAAGGACCCACAGAGGGCAACGGTGACACCAGAGGAAGCCCCAGCCACCATGACCGCAAGGATATGGCACATTCCCATCCCATACCCAGGGGCCATCCTGGAGAGGATCAAGAGTGGGAGAATACAATGGAAAGAGTAACTATTAAAAGCCAACAAAGACTGAATTTCTAAGACAGACTGTTTAAGTTGTTGGAGTGGACTAGGCTGAGCGGATCGGAACCAAGTTTAACACTTCCTTCCAGGTCTTTCTCATGTGTGCACGCGTGCTCCTGTAGACACGTACACACTCACCTACAAGGCCCGTCAGGCTCTTGAGAAAGCGCATGTCTGCTATAGAAAATTCCTTTGCACGTTGCGTGGAGGGGGCATGGGTGCCTGCAGGGCAGGGAATAAAGCCTCCGTCTCTGGGAGGGACCCAACCGCACCTCTGGGGTCTCCCGCCTGGCAGAGCTGTCCCTGCTCAGGCCGGGCTCATGTGGGCTGGAAATGCCACATCAGCTGCAAACCCACCTCCAAGTGTCTGGTTTTACCTGGGAGGCAGAAGTCGGGAATCTTCACACACTCAGCAAGATCTGTGAAGGAACTGGGGTGGGGGGGGCTGGGGTGAGTTGTAGCATTTGCCCCTTTCATCTCCTTGGGCAGTCCCAATTTCCCTGCCCCCTCATCTCGGCTGTATCAAGGCTATCTGCGTCCCCCTGTCTTTCCTGGCCTCCTCTGGGATGCCTCTTCTGCCATGACAGTTGCTGAGGGTTCCCCAGGGCAGGTAGAAGCATGATTTGCTTTTCAAGCTCTACCCACTTATTGATCTCCTGTCTGAGAAATGTCAGCAGCAGCCAGGAGCTCTCCCTGCTAAGGCACTTAGCTTGGAAGCCTGTGGTATCTGCCTGTATAAACCCTCCCGGCTCCTGCCTCTCTGGCTTCAGAACTATCCCCACCCCCACCTTGGGAAAAGTCTTCTAAGATGAGATGGCAAGAATCAAACAGAGACGTGCTTTGAACACTGGGACGGGAACCAGATTTAAATTGGGCAAAAGCCGGGAGCTTGGAGCCGGTGCAATTCACTTCCTGCCATCCCTCTCCCTCTCTGCAGCTGGCTGCTGGGAGCAGGTAAGGAAACCCCCCCCAGGAGGCTGGCTAGGGCAGCCCGTGGGCCCAGGAGTCAGAAAGTGGGACTCTGGTCCAGGACCCGGGCAGCTAGAGGCAGCCCATCCTTTCAACTGCCATTCCCGCCTGCCCCCCCTCCCCCGCCCCGCACCCCAGCTCCAGTATAATTTAAATGCCAGATTGTCAGGAGGGGAGGAGAAGAGAAAGAAATTGTGTGTTTAGTGGTTAAACCTTTTAAAGTTTAAGTGCATAAACAGGGCCTTCTCCGTATCTGTCTATAGCAATTCCCATGACAGTTACAGCAAAATTACAGAAACTGGGTCGTTTATATAACCCTTTGTATTGTCAAAGCACATTAACTGTCTGCTTTCCTGCACCCCGCTGAGCTGTCTCCAGCTGTCAAATCCCCATACCGCAGCTCAGCACACTGAGGGTAAAGGTCTCTGGCAATGCCCACACAGGGGATGCCACACCCTCGGGGGCAGCAAAGGGAGATTTCACATTTCCTCTGCGCACCAGTCCCATGGTTTAAAATATACTGAACCCTGGGCTTTCCGGCCCAATGCACTGTTGCCTGACTAGTGGGTTTCTTCCCCCCCCAAAAGGGCAAATGTGACATGTGTCTCTTATTCTGGACAGGGTTGGAAGAGCTGATTCATCTATGCGTTCATTTGTTAAAGAAGGATTTACCGAATGTTTTCTAAAATGCTGGTGCTAGGAATAGCATGCACCGGCCACCATTTTAAGGACTTGCTATGTATTAACTCTTTTAATCCTCATTTTAACCCAGTGAGGGAGGCACTATTATTATCCCCATTTTACAGATAAGGAAACCAAGGCACCCAGAGGCATTGTGGATGTTGTGGTGTACTGCCCAGCTGTCCCATCAGGACGGGGGCACTCGTTCCCCCGGCTGCTGGGAGTGTGTGAAGCAGACAGTTCAAAGTTTTTTTTTTTTTTTAATAAAAATTGTATGTATTGAAGGTGTACGACATTTAACACCCTTCCAGAAACTGCCCCAAGGCCATGTTCTCTTCCTGGGGTGCAGCCCACATTCAGGGGCAGGGTCATACAGGACTATAGAGGCCGCCATCTTGCCTGGATTCTTCAGAACAATTCTGCAAGGCCCCCCCAGCTCCACTGCCCCCCTGGAGGGGGGCACACCCTGAGGTCTCCCTTGGCCCACTTCTGCCTCCTTTACCCTCCCGAGGGCACTCCTCAATAAACCTCTGCACTCACATTTCCGTCTCCGTGTCAGCGTGTTTCCCTGGGCTTTTGTCTGAGGTAGGAGGCTAGGGGATCTCCAGTTCCGTGGCCGGTGAGTGGTGGCGGATGAGTTTTAACCTTACTCTGCTGCTGCCTCACTGACTGAGCAGCTTCCGTCTGCTCAAGCCTGGCCCTGGCCCTTGACCCACAGCCTTTGCCCCATTGAATCCCACCCCCGTCCTAACATAGGGGCCTGAGGCTCAAGGTGCTAAGCAAAGGGATGGGGGGCTTCAGCGGGATCAGCGTGTGGGCCTCTGGGCTCGCTTGGCAGCTCCAGCCCTGGCCCCAGCCATCCCCTGTCCACATGGCAACTTCTACCCCACAGGGTTCTTTCAGCTCCTGGAGAGATGTGGCAAGGAAGGTGTTATCACCTCCATTTTGCCAGTGAGTAAATTTAAGCTCAGGGGGGTTAAAAGGATTTACCCTACTTGTTAACGCAGCAGAGGCTCGGACCCAGGCCTCCAATTTCTACCTGCCCCTGCCAATGCCCTATCCCCATCCAAGGATTTAGGTGGGGAGCAGGGCAGGACGCTCTTCTACGGAGGACTCTGGCCCCGCCCAGGAACTGGTGCCCCATCCAGCCTCACTCTGCCTCTCTCTCCCTGCCTGAACCCCAGGGCTCCGGAATTCTGAGAATCCGGGATGTTGTCCTGGTGCCGTCAACGCTACCACAATGCCCGCCCTTAGTAAAGTCCTTGCACACACAACCCCTCTGTCAGGGTTAAGGCTCCTTGTAACACTGTGAATCAGGCAGGATGGTCCTTATGATTTCCATTCCACGGCTGAGAACACTAAAACACCGGGTAAGGGGCACATCACCAGCGGGTCCATGCAGAACTGCATTTGAACTTAGGTCTTTTCATTGCAAGTCCAGCGCCCTTTCCATCCTGCCCTGCCCTACTCCATCTCCTTCCAGCCACTGCCTCTCCCTGGCTCCCTTCTTGTGCACAAGTACATTCCTGCAGGAAGGCAGGACACCACCTAGAAGGTGATGACGTGAGTGCTGGGGCTCTGGGAAACTCCCCCAACTCTAAATGCTCCCCTCGAACACCTAAAACTCCACCACTGCAGTTGGCTGGCGCCAAGAAACTAATCATTGCCTCTTCCGTAAAACCGCCTTTTGACATGCAAAAAGCAGCCCGAACGCTTCGACACTGCCGATGGGAATATAAAATGGTTAAAAAGAAAAAAAAAATCTTTGGCTGAGTTGGGTAGTTTCTTAAACATAAGCCTATAATTCCACGCCTGGGTATTTATTTACCCAGGAGAAAAGAGATATGTCCAAAGACTTGTACAGGAATGTTCAGAGCAGCTGAACAGAAGGAACCCAAATCTCCATCAACAGGTGAATTGAGAAACCAACTGTGGTATATCCGTACCTTTCCGCAATTAAAAGGAACAAACTATAGATATGAGCAACGACAGGGATGAATCTCCAAGCCATGATGAACGAAAGAAGCCCGATATAAAAGAGCATCTATTATATACTTCTATTTACACAAAGTCCTAGAACAGGTAAAACTCTATGGTGATAGAGGCCGTAATAGTGATTACCTCGATGGGAAGATGTTTGGACTGGAAAGAAGCACTGGGGATTTTCTAGCAAGATGGCAATTTTCTTTATCTTGTTGCAGTAGTGGTTACGTAGCTGTATGCATTTGTCAAAACTCATCAAAACATAAACTCAGAATGTGTGCGTTTTGTATGTTAATTATACATCTGCAAAGCTGACTAAAATCAGTAAGTCGCTGACACGGTAAGTGTGGTATCCTTGACCAGAGCTCTCTGGGGTGTCTGGCATCCATAAAATGACACTTATCTGGTGAGCCTAGGTGTATTTTACAGGAGAAGGGCTCTCATTTTCCTCAGGTTCTACACCTTTAAGCATGTCTGCAGCTCAGGGGCGCCTGGGTGGCTCAGCTGGTTAAGTGCCAACTCCTGTTTTGACTCAGGTCATGATTTCAGGGTCGTGAGATCGAGCCCCGCGTTGGGCTCTGTGCTCAGTGTGGAGCCTGTTTGAGATTCTCTCCCTTCCTCTCCTTCTGCCCTTCCCACTTGTGTGCGCTCGCTCTCTCTCTCTCTCAAATAAATAATCTTTCTTTAAAAAAAAAAGAACGTCTGCAGCTCACCTAACATGACACACAAGAAACAAAGCACCTCAAATAACCATTCTGCGCTACGTAGTCCAGCAGACAGGTTCCTTCACAGAACTCGAGAGCCCACGGGGGCTGGATTCCTAGGGATGGAAAGGGGGCAGGTTCTAAAAGGGGGCACAAGGCCAGTCTTGCACTGTGGAAGGGAAGGAAGGGCTGACGGCCAGGTCGAAGCCGGAAGCGTCACCAGGCTGTCTCACCTCCCCTGCCAGTAACACGGAGGAGAAGCCACAATCACGTAGGTGTCTACAGCTCACACAGGTTTGAAATCACAATCCTGTCATGCCTGTTTAAACCACCACAATGCAGTGAAATCCTATTGTCTGCCATATACTGCCGTGCTGACAGATGTGGGAGGGAACTGCGGACACCATCAGACACACCTCATTTCCTTGGGAACCAGGGAACTCGGGAAATTCTGTCCCAGCCAAAGCCTCTTTGAACAATCATCTGAGCACGCCAGACTTCAGCTGGGATGGGGACTGGGTCGTGCTGGAACAGCACCTGGGCTAGGGGAGCACACGAGCGTGCCTGTGGGCGCACGTGCCCGTGCCAGCAGAAGCTGGGCCGGCAGTTTGCGAGATATTTCAGAGACTAGCAACAGCAACGGCACTTGGGAAGTTGAAAAGATGAAACCTGTGAATCAATCCAAGTACAAAGCTCTCAGTTTCTAATTCGGTACCTGTTTCCAACACCTTGCGACGAGTCAATCTGTGCAGAACCTCACGCTCTTGGCATTTCTGATACTCAGTTCGAGGAGGATGTGGTAACAGCAGGTGCCTAAGCCATTGATTTCTTTTAAAAGATCCTACGCCATCAATGACACTGAATCTGCTCGTGCAAATATTCAGGAACTTTTCAATGTCCATACTTGGAAACGCTCGATAAGAAACTACAGCGTCTCTGCCTTCTACAGGCCAGAGTGGAAGCAGACTCACAGAGTATTTTTGTTCATTCTTTCAATATATATTTATCAAGCATCTAATACGTGTCAGGCCATGGGCGTAAAGGAAGAAACACACACACACACACACACACACACACACACACACACACACCCTGTCCTCATGGAGATCACATTCTGGATGATTAACGAATAAATAAATTATCACGTTAGGTAATAGAATAGGGGAAAAAATAAAGCAGGGAAAGGCAAAAGTGGGGCTGCAATTTTAGAGAGGGTGGTCACGGAAGGCCTCACTGAAAAGAAGACAGTTGAGCGAAGACTTGTAGAGGTGAGGAAGTCAGCTCTATGAAGCGCTGGGAAGACAGCCCCAGGAAGCAAGACCAGGCAGTGCAACAGCCATGAAGCGGGAACAGACTGAAGTATTAGAGGAACAGCAAAAAGGCCAAGTTGGCCAGAACCAAAGGAGCAAGGGGGACTAGCGCAAGATAGAACTAGTCAGGTAGTAAGGGCCAGATCATCTAGGTCCCTGTAGGCCATGGTAAGACCAGGCTTTGATTCTGAGTGAGATGGAGGGTTCTGAGCAGAGGAGGGCCTCACTCCGACCTGGGTTTTCAGTGGATCATTCTGGCTGCTCTAAGAATAGGCTAGAGTGGAGGTGCGCGGGGGGGAGAGTCGGAATGTGAAGACATCAACAGAAACTATCCAGTCTGAATAACAGACAGAACAAATACTGAAAAAAATGAAGAGAGCCTCAGGGACCAGTGTGGTCTAACATTTATGATTCAGAGACCTAGAGGAGAGGAGAAAGGGTGCAATGCTAAAAAAGTATGTATTTGAAGGAATAACCACCGAAATCTTTCCAAGTTTGGCAAAGGACATAAACCTGTGTCTTCAAGAAGGTGAGTGAACCCCAAATACGACAAACTCAAAGAAATCCATGAGTAGACACATCATGAAGTGGTGAAAACTGAAAATGAAGAAAAATTCTTGAAAGCTGCCGGAGAAAAACAATGTGTTTACCTGTAGGGGAGCAACAATTTGAATGACTGCAAACAGTTCACAGAAATGATGGAGGCCAAAAGGAAATGGCAGAGCATTTTTAAAGATTTATTTATTTATTTATTTGAGAGTGAGAAAGAGAGAGAGTGCAGGGGGGAGAGGCAAGGGGAGAGGCAGAGAATCTCAAGCAGGCTCGCTGCTAAGCTTGGGGCCTGTTGTGGGGCTCGATCTCACAGCCCTGAGATCATGACCTGAGCCAAAATCAAGAGTCAGATGCTTGGGGCGCCTGGGTGGCACAGCGGTTAAGCGTCTGCCTTCGGCTCAGGGCGTGATCCCGGCGTTATGGGATCGAGCCCCACATCAGGCTCCTCCGCTATGAGCCTGCTTCTTCCTCTCCCACTCCCCCTGCTTGTGTTCCCTCTCTCGCTGGCTGTCTCTATCTCTGTCGAATAAATAAATAAAATCTTTAAAAAAAAAAAAAGTCAGATGCTTAACCAACTGAGTCACCCAGGCGCCCCAGCACAGCATTTTGACAGTGTTAAAATGAAACTGCCCACAAAATTTTAAGTTGAGTAAAAATATGTTTCATGAATGAATGAAGGTGAAATAAAGGTATGCTCAGATGATGACAAATTAAGAGGATTTGTTACCAGCAGATCAGCTCAGAAAGAACTGCTCAAGGAAGTTCTTCAAAAAAGAGGGAAATGATAACAGAAGGAAATTTGGAATATCAGAAATAAGAGAAGAGCAACAGAAATGGTCAATATCGGAGTAAACGCAATTGATTATTCTTCAATTTTGAGATATTTAAAATATGTTTGGCCATTGAAAGCAAAAATTATAACAGCATCTTCAGGAGGGCTTAATACGTGTAGATGTGATATCTAAGACAAATACAATACAAAAGGGGAAGGGTAAATGCCCATAAATAATGGTAGATTGTGTACATTCCAACTGAAGTGGCAAAATATTGATTCTAATTTGATGGTGAAATGTTAAGTATGTGTTTTATAATACCTAGTGCAACCACTAAAATAACCATATGAGATAGAGTCAAAATCACAATAAACTAAAATCAAATATAAAAGATGTTCAAATAACACTACGAGTGAGTACAGTATGGTATCTTGGACTAAATCTCAGAATACAAAAATGAGATGAGTAGAGAAATTGGTGAAATACAAATTAAAGCCTGGAGTTCAATTAATAATAATGTAGCCATTATTGTTTCTTAATTTTGACAAATGTTACCAGAGTACTGTAAACTGTTAACATTAGAGGAAATGGGGTGAGGGCTATATAAGAACTCTATACCATCACTGCAACTTTTTGTAAATCTAAAATTTTTCCAAAATAAAAACTTTACTTAGAAAATGTTCAAATAACCCCAAATTGGGCAAGAAAGGGGAAACAGAAGAATGGAAAACAGAAGGAACAAACAGAAACTAAATAATAAAATGGTACAATTAATCCAAACATCAACAATTACATCAATATAAATGGTCTAAACCCATCAATTAAGTAAAAGATGGTCTGAATGGATTGGTAGACGAAAAACGTGACCCAGGTATGTGCTATCCACAAGAAACTTATATCAAATATAACGATACAGATAGGTTAAAAGTGAAAGGACAAAAAAAAAAAAAGATGCACCATGCAAATGCTAATCAAAAGAAAGCTGGAGTGGCTCTATTAATAGCAGACAAAAGAAATCTCAGAGCAAAGAAAATTACCAAGGATCAAAAGGGACATTATATAATGATGAAAGGATCAATTCACCAATAAGACATAACAGTGCTAAAAATGCATGCACCTAACAAAAGAGTTTCTACCACATGAAGCAAAAACTGACAGAACTGCAAAGAGAAATAGACAAATCCACAATTACAGGCAGAAACTTTTCGACACTTGCCTCGCGTATTAGATAGAACTCGTAGGCAGAAAATCTGCGAGCATATAGAACTGAACAATGATGCCAACCAACTGGATCTAATTGACATTTATAGAACACTCTACCCAACAACAAGAGAGCACAATTTTTCCAAGTGAACGTGAAACATTCACTACGATAGACAATATTTTACAAATCTGAACAAATCTAGAAGAACTGAAATTATACAAAATATGCTCTCAGACCATAATGGGATGAAACTAAAAATCAATAATACAAAGGTACGAGGGAAAGCTCCAAATACTGGGAAAGTTAGCCACATACTTCTAAATCAAAGAAGAAATATCAGGAGAAACTTAAATATATTTTAAACTGCATGAAAATAAAATGCAACATATTAGAATTTGTGTGATGTATCCACAGCTGTGGCTCAGAGGGAAATTTATAGCATGCAATGCTTACATTAGAAAAGGAAAGCTCTCAAACAATAACCAATAGCTTTCATTTTAAGAAATTAGGAAAAGAGGAACAACATCAATCCAAATCGAGCATAAGGAAGGAAATAATAAAGAACAGAAATCAATGAAATGGAAAACAAAAAAGCAATCGGTAAAATCAATCAAACCAAGAACTAGTTCTTGGAAAAGATTGATACAATTGGTGAATCTCTAGCAAGGCTGAGAAAAAGAGAGAGAAAATACCAATCTCTAATATCAGGAAGGAAAGAGGAAATATCATTACGGACCCTGAAAACATTAAAAGCATAAGAGAATAATAGGAACAACTCCATGCATATGAGAGAGCATGGACCAATTCCTTGCAAATTGTAAATTAGCAAAACTCACCCAAGATGAAATAGAGAACCTAAATGGTCCTTTGACTATAAAAGAAATTAAAGTTGTAGTTAAAACCTTCCAAAAAAGGATCTCTAGGCCAAGGTGGTAAATTCTACCAAACATTTAAAGAAAAAATAATATCAATTCTATAAAATATCTTCCAAAGAATAGCAGAGCATGGAATGCCCCCAACTCATTTTATGTGACCAGCATTACTCTTATTCTAAAGCCAGACAAAGAGGGCACCAGAATAGAGAACTGCACCCTGATCTCTCTTATGAACACAGACATACAAATCCTCGGTGAAATATTAGCAAATTGAACTCACCAATACATAAAACCGTAACATAATCAAGTGGGATTTTTCTCCAAGATGCAATATTCTAACATGGATAAATATAATTCACAATGTTGACAGTCTAAAGAAAAAAAAACCATAGGATCCTATCAACTGAGGCAGAAAAGGCACATGACAAAATTCAATATCCATTCATAATAAAAACTCGCAGCAAACTAGAAAGAGAAGGACTCTTCCTCAACCTGGTAGAGGGGAATCTACAAAAGCCCTGCAGTTAATATTATACTTAATGATACAAAATGGAATGCATTCTCCCTGTGATCAGGAACAAGGCAAGGATGTCCACCTTCACCTCTCCAACTCAACACCAGTGGATTAGACAGGGCCATAAGGCAAGAAGAAATAAAGGCATACATACTCGAAGGGAAAAAATACAGTCCTCTCTATTTGCCAGCAATGTGATTGTCGACACAGAAAATCCCAAGGAGTCTACAAAATAAAACAAAATCTCCTGGAACTGTAAGTTTATTAGCAAGGTTGCAGATGTAAGTTCGACATACGAAATGAAACTATAAGTCTGTGCACTAGCAATGTACCATTGTAAACCACAATTTGAAAAAGGAATACAATTTATAATCACTCCAAAAGAATGAACTATTTAGACATAAATATTACAAGACATGAACAGGGCCCGTTTGCTGAAAAATACCAGAGCGGTGATGAAGGAAATCAAAGAGGACCCTAAAAGAATTGGAGAAATGGAATGATGTACCATGGTCATGCATTGTTAAAGTTCACCATAATAAATATGTCAATTCCTCACTAAAATGATTTATAGATTTAATACAGCACCAATCAAAACCCTGGCAGGATTTTTATACATATAAACAAGCTGGCTCTAAAACTTATATAAAAAGGCAAAGGAACTAGAAGACCTACAACAAATTTGAAAAAGAATGAAGAAGAGGGAAATCATAGTACTCGATTCTCAGGCTTGCTTCATAGCTACAATAATCAGGACGCTATGGTACCGGCAAAGGGACAGATGTAGATCAGTGAAACAGAGTAAAACATCTGGAAATAAACCCTGGTAGCATGGCCAACCGATTCGCAACGAAGGTGCAAGGAGGGGGCACTGGCCCCTTTTAGCAGCTTGTGGTCGGGGCCAAGGTGGGCACGGGCAGCCCTGCACGGAAGGGACCCTCACTGTCCGCTGGGCTCCTGAGAAGAGAGCTACAGGGCCCTTCCCACCGTCCACAGCCTTTCTAGAAGCTGGCCCCGAGGTGGAGAGGGGAAGGCGCTGGCCTGTCTGATGGGAAGGAGGAGCTGTGTGGCTGGCACGCAGGGGGCAAGGGGAAGAAGAGGGGGTGAGGACAGAGGTCATAGGGGCCAGACACAGAGGGCCTTGTCAGTCCATGGGATGACTTGGGTTTTTCCTCTGAGGTGCGGCCATGAGAGGGTTTTAGGCCAAGGAGTAACACAGTGTGACTTAGCCTTTTCAAGGCTCGTTCTCCCTGCTGGGTTGAGAAATGACTGGCCAGGTGGGGAAGGGGAAAAGCAGGGAGACCAGCTAGGAGGCTGCTGGGACAGTTCTGAACATAATTGAAGGTAAAGAGTTTGTGTGTGTGTGTGTGTGTGTGTGTGTGTGTGTGTGTGTGTGTGTTAGGGGTTATAAGAATTTCTGAGTGTTGTAGTAAAAAAAAGTCTGAGAAACACTGCCCTGGGAGCAATTATATTTCCCCTGTGTTCTGCTCAATTGAAGGCCGACTCACAGATCTTGTAACTGCTTCAGGCCTCTGGATGCCGAAGCATCAAGAGGATGTGCCTACAGTGGGTGAGGCAAGAGGGCCATGGCTGTGACTTCATGGGAACCTCTGACCTTTTCCCCTGAGGTCTGTACAATAAGCAGTCCCTCTCCGCTGGCCTGCTGGATGGCTTGACATCATGGCCCAGCCAGACTTAGGTAGACAGGACCCACTCAACGGCAAATGGCTACATCTCCTTTTCTTCGTTTTCTAGATAAGAAGAGTGGGCGTGGAGCACTACGGCAACGTGCCTGGTACCCCAGATGAAGTTGGTGGCAGAGTTTCGGTTCCTGTCTCCTGCTCAGACCAGGCATGGAAGGTGTCCGGGGTCGGTGGCCATCTTCCAGTTCTTGCGTCCCTTACTGACCTTATCTACCTAGACAGCCAGAGGCCTTCCCTCACGAACCGGGCCAGCTGTGCAGTGGCCAGAGTGGTGGGGCAGGGAGTCGAGGCCGTCAAGAACTCTGCTTTTCAAGGGGCCCCTTGACAGCCTGCCTGCACGCTCAAGGCTTCCACTGACCCAGGCAGGGCAGGAGGGCACACAGCAGAAGCAGCCAAGGCCACTGCTTTGCGACACAGCTGCGGGGATGTCCCTACTGTCATTTCAGTTCTCAGGCTGAAGAGTTGTTACGGGCTCAGTTGGGTCCCCTCCCAATTCACGCGTTGAAGTCCCAACCCCTAGCATCCCAGAACGTGACTGTATTTGGAGACACAGCCTTTACTGAGGCCATGAAGTTAAAACGAGGTCATTAGGGTAGGCTGTAGTCCTATATGACTGGCATCCTTCTAAGAAGAGGAAGTTCGGACACAGACCCACAGAGGGAAGACCAGGTGAGGACACGGGCAGAAGACGGCCATCTATGAGCCAAGGGGAGAGGCCTGGAACAGATCCTTCTGTCAGGGCCCTCCCTCCCTCAGAAGGAACCAACCCCGTGGCCATCTTGATCTCTGACTTGCAGCCTCTAGAACCCTGAGGTGGTATGTTTCTGTTGCTTTATGCCGCCCCTTCTGTAGTCCCTCGTTACAGCCACCAGAGCAAACTAACAGGCGAGTCATCCTATTTTCTTAGGGTGTAAGCCCAGGCATGACAAGTGTGGTCCCCCCTAGTCCTGCCCCCACGTAGTTGCTCCCCTGGCGTCTGAAAGCAGCTTCGAGCAGGGGACAGGGGAGGAGATGCCCCAGAGGGCCTGCCTTCTCCCCAGGACCCCAGAGCCAGGTCTCCTGGGGTGGGCCCAGGAGTCTCCCCCACCGTCCTCAGCGAGGAGCCAGAAGGCTGTAGCCTGTGGGCACACCGGCTTGGCCCTCCTGCGGGGGAGCGGGGGGGCGGATTTTTGCACAGGCACCCTTTCCTCTCTTCCTGTCTTTTTTTTTCCCCTAAATAAGAGAAGGCAGTTCCTCAGGCACCAGGAGCGAGAAAGAGGGAGGGAGCCGAGCAATGAAAGGCTCGGAGAGCGTTACACATAACAGTGGGCGTATTTTATGGAAAGCAGCCGACAATCAGTGTTTGCAGACGCCTTTTATTTTATATTATTTCCTCATCTGTTCAGCTTTCTTGGGCGGGAGCCAGAAAGTTAATATTCTCAGTCAAAGTCGGTCTTTTATCTGTCAGGTTCAAAATGAAACCAAGCCGCTGGGGTTTTAAAGCGTCTCAGCCAAAAGGCAAACACACCTTCTCAGCGGCTCGGGCCTAGGGGCTGTCACTTGGGTTCTGCCACCCACCCTTGCCAGCAGCTCCCGTGGAGGCCTGGTTACTGGGGCTTTTAACTGGGGTGGGGGGGGTAGTTCTGACTCCCTAATCAGGACAGGGGTCAACCCTGGGCGCCTGGCCTGCCCTCGGCCTTCTGGTGTCTTAGCACCTGAGCACAGGGAGTGAGCCAGAGCCCGAGGCACCTTACCAGATGGGGGGGGAGCGTTCAGCCACTTAAAGGAGGCAGGAGGGAGGAAAGGTTGGGAGAGGTGGTTAGCCCCTGCCTGAGTCCTACTTGGGCTCCTGCCAGGGCTCTCCAGGAGAAGTGGTCTAAACAGCACTGTGGTGCTTTCAAAACATGCCGTGGAGTTTTCGGCCCCCCCACCCCGGCCCATGAAAAGGCAGGGGAGTCCTCCTCCCCTTGAATACGGGCTGGCTTTCATGAGTCACTCCGAACAAATAACTGCGAGAGTCACAAAAAGCGATGCTGTGTTATTTCCAAGGCCAAATGATAAAGGCCGATACACCTTCCATCTGGCTTTCGCTCACGGGACAGCCACCCCGGGGGCCCGGAGCTGCCATGTAAGCGATCCAGCTGTCCCCAGGCTGCCGTGCTGGACAGATGATGGAGGCGGACCCGCTGTGCTGGCCCCCCACTGTTGGGAGTCTCCAGAGCCCAAGCACCGGAGAGAAGAAGGTTGTGAGCTGTCCCCACCTCCAGCCATGGGACTGCAACACCAGGAGCGGTGCCAAGGAAGAGCTGCCTCGCTGAGCCCCGTCGCCCCGCACAATAGCGGCTGGGTTACACCGTTGGGTGTTGGGTTCGGGGTGCTTTGTTATGCAGCAATGGACGGCCAGCACATTGGCCTTCTCCCTGCTGATTTTGTCTCCTCCAAAGCAAGACTGGAAGGTGGGGCCCTTTCCGTCACACGAATCCTCCCTGGGCAGGCCAGACAGCGCGCGGGGACAGGTCACTGATCTGACCTCAGGCCAAAAGGCCTGAATTTCAGTTCTGATTCTTCCCGACACACCACCCTTGGTCCACCCTTCTCTACGCTTCTGGAACTCAGTTTCCACTTCTCTAAAATGGGGCTGACAGAGAAGATGAGCTTCACAGAGCTGTTCGAGAAGGGTCAAATGAGACTGTGGACGTGACAACAGGAGGTCTCCAAGCCTTGAGATACAAGTTCTACAAATGACACCTTCCTCCCCGTGGCAAGGGTAGCAGAAGGATACCCGCCACCTGAGGCCGGTGTAGCATACATGCCACACTGAGGGCTCTGAGGGGCTCTTTGTAAAACGTAAGAACCATTCTGAAGCTCCTGCTTATTTTTATAGTCTCTCATAGTTTCATGGGGGCAACCAATGAAGCCGTTCACCCCTGGGGATTAATTTCACTCTGGGAAGCCCCTGGCTTTTGTGGCCATCTCTGTTACAACCCAATCAAATCGAGGGCCTCTGCCGTCAATTCGGGGCCTCCCCTGGGTTTGGAGGCCACTTAAAATGCAGCGGGGTGTCCCTGGGGCTAGGGCTCCAGAAGCTGCTCCCCTCCCCCACCCCTGCACCCTGTCTCAATTACACCCCACCCAACCCCAGACCCAGCTGGACTCAACAGCATTTTCGGAAACCAATTGCAATTGGAAATAGGCACTGCAGGAGGGGATGAAGAGGGAGAATTTGACCTCATGCTACATTGCCCCCGCATTGAGCTTGGCCCCAGAATTCTGCTCGTCTCCCCGAGTGTTCCACCCTGGGCACCAACCCCTTGGCACTTCTGCAGGCCTCTCCCTGCCTTACAATATGGCTGCTGCTAATAAAGGCATAAATGCTGCAAAGCACTTATTACGGTAATATTATCTTTATATTATCCCAGCATTACCAGGCCGCGCGCAGGGGCAGGGGAGGCGGGAGAACCTCTTCGCTGCTGTCAGTAATCGGAGGAAGGCAGTTTAGTTTAATGATAATGACTCGCGCTTACATAGCTGCCCTCATCCCAGAGGACCCTGGAGCACTTTACAAACACACTCTCACTCTGAGCCTTTCTAACCAACCTGAGCCGAGCAGCAACGCTTATAAATAATATATACTCTGAGTGCCTCTATATACTGCAAATGCATGATATAAATATGTATAAATGTAACAAATATGATTTTTGCATGTTACATTTATAATCTTTAAAAAAAAATGGGTGACCCATCATGGGTGTGCAGCCACAAAACAGACTCTTAGGATACAAAGTCCAATAAACCTGCTACTGGGCAGCCATTTACAATAGGTACGGGCCCGGGGCTTTTTAAAGCAAAGGAAATCGTTCAGGCTCTGTGTTCACTGGGTTCCTCCTTTCGCTGGGAAGGTCATTCTCAGGTCAGGCTGGTTCAACCACTTCCAGCTTGGGGTGGGCAAACGCGCAGAGAGGGATGATCCTGGATGCCCGCCGGGGTGAGTGCGAAGACTTGACGCTGAGGCTGCGTGATTGCGGGTAAAGCAAGAGCCCTCTCTGGGCCTCAGCTGAATTCTTAACATAGCTGGATCGAAAGCTCTATAGTAGACTGTGGTATTGCTCCCGATCCTTCTGGCCCTTGTTATATTAAGATGACACGTTCATGCCCTCTGCCCTGTGAATCCGCAGGATTTCACATTTGGAGTAGGCAGAGTTTATTTCCTCACCCCCTGGATTTGGAGTTTGGCCATGTTTTCTGATTACTATTGTTATATAACAAACTCCCGCAAATTCAGTAATGTAAAACAGAAATGGTTTTATTATGTTCATGGATTCTGCGTGCCAGGAATTTGCTTAGGGCGCAGAGGGGCTGGCTTGTCTCTCGCCCATGATGTCTAGAAAGTCCACTGGAAAGAACTAGACGTCTGGGAGTGACTCGGTGGCTGGAGGCTGGGATCATCTGCAGGTCTGTTCTGTCACACGTCTAGAGTCTGCACTGGGCTAACCTGAAGACTTGGACAGCCAAAAAGAGTGAGCCGGCGGAGAGCCTCCTGGTGTGGTGGCCTCGGAGGCGTCAGACTGCCTACACGGCAGCTCGGGGCTCCAAGTGCAAGTGGTCCAAGGACAAGACGGAAGCTGCGTGGCCTTTCACGACCCAGCCTTGGAAATCTGTGTCACTTCCACTGCCCTCTATGGTCAAAGGAGTCACAAGCCCATCTGGACTCAAGGTCAGGAGAATTCGCCTCCACCTCTTCATGGGAGGAATATCAAGGTCACGCTGTAGGGGAGAGCGTGACATGGGCTATAGTGTGGCCATCAGAATGAGTTTCCCGTGCTGCATGACAAGTGACCACACACGTCGTGGTCTGCCACCACATACGTTCCCCACCATTTCCATGGGGCGGGAGTCTAAGCACAGCTTAAGTGGGGCCTCCGCTGAATTTCTGTAAGGCTACAAGTAAGGTGTCAGCCAGACTGTATTCCTTTCTGGGGCTCAGGATCCTCTTCCAAGCTCAGGTGGTTGTGGGCAGAGCTGTCTTCATCTGTGGAAAGGCCCGTGCTAAGCCTGGTCAGGGTCCATGGTAAAAACATGACGCAAAGGTGCTCGGGTGACCAGAGAGAGCTACATGCCTGTCCTTAATATTCTCCAACCACACTGCAGAACTCCCAAGGTCAGGGACACGGTGTTAAATTCACTTTGAACCACAGAACCTACAGCAGAACTGGGCACATGGCTTAGCCTCAAGAAATGCCGGCTGGCCACACCGAGGAAGGAGAGGTGGACGAGGAATGAACACTTGAGCTCCAGGGAGAATCTGAGAGCGTATGGAGGGATATGGGCAGGGCGGGGGGAGATATTTGGCATGTCTCTATTACTATCGCAGGCATAAAATCTAGCCACTGGGGTGACCTTAGAGCAAACTTATTTTATCTCCTTACTCTTGAAGACAGTCTGAATGCCTCTGGGGAAAGGCAGGGCTCCGGAAGTCAGACAGACTGGAGTTTGAACGCTGGTTCGGCCGTTTTCTAGCTGAGCGACCTTGGGCAAGTCGCTGCACCTCCGAGCCGCCAGGTTCCGCACTGGTGAAATGAGGCTGACGACAGGGGTGTGTGAAGCCGCTCTCGTGGTAGCTGGCTATTTCGCACCAGCCGCCGTTATGACAGGAACGGAGGTATCATGCGTCGGGCCTCAGACTCCAGAACCGCACCGCCTGGGTCAAAGCCGGGCCGCTGCACCGCTTCGTGGCCACCCCCCCCCCACCCCGCACAATTTACATAACCTCTCTGGTCCTCCTTTGTTTGTATGTAAAATAAGGATGACAATTTTCTGTGCTTCGCAGAACAGCTGTCGGGAATAAATAACATAATACGTATCAAGTGCGTACAATAGCACGTGGCCCGTGCCAAGGACTCGATGGCTATCAGCTCTTGTGGACTGGCTACACCGTCTGCCTTGCTTTGTTCTTCTCTTCCTCCTTCTCCTTGTCCTTTTTCTTCTTGCTAGCTGTGCCTTAGCGAGGTCCCTCCAGTTCCAATCCTTTGCTGCCTGGATTCTTTGCAATGGCCCCTGAGATGCATCAGGACCTCTCTGATTCAGTTCAACAGGCATTTAGCCAACAGGTGGGGGAATTAAGCTTTACTGAGCACTGCTCATCTCTGTTCCTCCTCGAGCATCCCGCGGCCACTTTCGAGAACTGTTCTTCCCTCTACTGAGTTGTTTCAGCCAGAAACTAAGGAACCAAATCTGCTCACTTCCAACCAACGACCAAGTGTTATTGGCTCTGCTGCAAAGTCTATCTGGAACCTGCCCGCAGCTGTTCCCCTCATGACACCACCTGGTTGGTCCCAGCCACCATCATCTCTCACCAGGACAGAGCCATAGTCCCTAACACTACTCACTCATGCCCCAACGACCCGCCTCCACACTGCAGCCAGAGCAATCCCTGTCACTGTCCCCCTTAAAACTTTCTGGTGGCTTCCTACTGCACTGTGCATAAAATCCCAACTCCTTGGCACAGCCTTCAGGGCTCTGTGCCCGACTCCCACCACCTTTGCCCAGGATCCTGAAGGAACCAAGCCCTTTCCTGCCTCGGGCCTTTTGTATTGGCTATTTCTTTTGCTCAAAATGCCCTCCCCATCCCCCATCACTTCCAGAAGATTCCACATCCTTCATTCCTCAGCTGCATGTTTGCACCTGGAAAGAGCCCACTCCCATCTAAATTGTGCTCCTTTGTATCTTCTTTGGCCTCCTGCTTTGTTCCTTTGTAACACCATAATTCATAGTTAAATATCTGTGTTTATTGGACTTCTGACCTCCCCCCCATTAGACTCTCAAGGCCATGAGGGCAGGAAGGGCATTCCTAGCCTAACATATAGCTGGCTCTCAGTCAAGATTTATTGAATGAATGAAAGTGTTTGCAATTTCCTAGGTCCTTTATGAACAACTACTTCTAAGACTAATAGCAATTCCTACCGAGAAATGGGCTCAGGGAGGCAGAGAGAAATCTGGCCAAGGTCGCCCAGCTGGTGAGTGGCAGAAGTGGGAGTGCGGCCCATGGCCCTGTGAGACCCAAGCCCTCACGTTCCTCAGCAGCTTCTCTGTTGGATACCGGCTGGATACACGGTTATCTGAAGTGTGCTGACAGGAGTGAGAGGTCTGTGCCCCCGCATGGGGTGGGAGTGAGGACGGAGGTTCACTCTGGCTTCCTGTTTGCCTATGGCAACTACAATTACATAGTCCAACGTGGTGATGCATGCAGATCCCTTTTCGGGGAGGGACTCATAGCCCGGCTGCAGAGAGCGCCGTCCCTAGATCATCCCTCCTTCTAGAGGGAGACAGCTCAGCTGCTGACAGTGGCCAAGGCCAGGACCACGCCCCTCCCAGCCGGGCCCACGCCCAGTGAGGTCCGAAGTGCGGTGCAGGTCTGGTCATCTTGCCTCGACTGGCTGCAACTCTGATGGGCCACCCAGGGCTATCCCTGGGCCTTCATCAGAGCTTGACATCTCCTTCTGCCCATGCCTGCATCCTCCCCTCCCTCCCATAAGCACCGGTCCCAAGGGCATTCCCTAATAAACCTTCCAGCACAAGCGTCCTCCAACTTAAACGTGCAGGAGGACTTGTTAAAACCGATTGCTCGGCCCCATACCCACCATTTCTGATTCAGTGGGTCTGGGATGGGGCTTGGGGATGTGCACGTCTAACTCAATGGCAGTGACACTGTGCTGCTGTCCAGGGATTGTGCTCTGAGAACCACTCGTCCAGGGAAGCGAGAAATGGAAAGAGACGTGGTTCTCGGCTTCGTTCTGGCTTCTGACGTCCCTTGGCAAGGTAGCCCCACAAAGTTCCCTTCCAACTGGGAACTTATATTCAATTATGTTTAAATCATTGAAAAGAAGCCTGGCCTGAGTAGACCCTTGGCCGGGGAGAGAGGCCAGGGGAGCGAACCTAAGTACTCTGTCCTTCCCCTCCGGCTTCCTCGGGTGGTCATCCAGCCAGGGCTCTGCCTTCTAGTTCTCGTCTGCGTTCAACTCCCTGCCGGCCCTTCTGAGCCCCAGTTGCTCAGGAGGCCCTCTCCCCGGGCACGTGTGCACGAGACACTTGGGACAAAGCCGCTGAGCGTTCTAATCTACTCCCCCCGCCCTTTAGCTGGAAGTCTCCAGAAGAGTGACGAGAAAACAGCCAAGAGGTGGGCCGAGGCTCAGGAAACTAATTGAAGAACGACTCCTCTGCGGGGCGTTAATACCTTGCAAAGAAGTGAATCTACTGGCATTTTTTTTAGAGTTTAATAAAAATATATATGCACCGTGAGAAAATCACAGCAATAATTCCTTGCACCTTTGTTCCAAGAAGCCCAAAGCACTCCCCATATATTATCATATTCATTATCCTATTTTCTTCACGTTTCTCATTAATTTTTTTCTGAGGTGATATATTAATATGAAATTCTAAATCACATTAAGGAGACCACGAGCCCCGCTCGTTCTCCTCACCCTAACTCCACCTTTCTCTTCTCCCCTTTCCATCCATCATCCTCAGCACCCCCTCCTGCTCCCACCCAGGGGAGGGTAAGTCAGAAGCTGGTAAGCAGCTGATGGGGGTGGGGGGGTAGAATATTGGAGAAGGATGGGAGTCAAAGTGATGCCTTGCTGGGGGCGGCAGGGGGGTGCTTTCCCATGCCCCCTCCCCAGGACCACTTGATCAGACCAGGACTCTGATGCCCCTCGGGGAAGGGAAGCTGCTTTGTAGCCCAACTCCCCCTTAATGGGTGTAAAACCTACTCTCCTCCCCCCCCCACCCCTTGCATGCAAGAGGGAAAGAATCAGGCTCATTACAGATATTATCATGCAGCACTTCATATTTCAAAGAGCTTTATAATCGCTAATTAGTTATTGCCAGAGAATATGGAAATGGCACCTTGCTGGAATCCCGCAGACTGGGGGCCAGGGTTCCGTACTGCTGCGAGCAGGTCAGCCCGAGTCTGAGCCTGGCCACCCGGCCTGGCCTGCCCGCCTATACAGGAAGCGTGGCCAGCCCCGGGGCAGAAGGCGCGAGGCTTTTGGTCCTGGCCAGGGCAGTTCTGAGTGGATGCCCACCCCACCCCCGCCCCTCACTGGACGGCATTCTGTTGCTTAGGAGAGCCCAGGGACGGGCTAATGCCTCGGGTGGCAAAAGACGCAGCCGAAAACTAACACAGATTCTCAGCCAGAAGAGGCAATGAAGCATATCCCTCCCACTGGGCTGAGTTCAGTTCCCCCAACGGTGGCTGGAATGGGCCTGGGGGTTCACAGCCGGAGGCTGCTGCTGTGCACAGCAACGGTGATCCCACTCCAGAAGCCTCCTGACAATTGAAAGGGCACGCAGGTGTTCAGATCAGGTCCTGAAGCCCCTTGTCCCTATTCTCTTCTAGCTAAGGAATGGTAGCCCTGGGGCTTAAATGGACATCAGGGGTGAATCCCACTCCCACCCTGGCCTATATCCGCTCTGTCCTATCGAACCCCACTTTCAAAGACAATTCTTGAAGCACGTTGAGATCTCCAGTCCACAGCCGTCTCCAGAGAAAGGGGGGACAAGGAGCAGCCTCATTCACCCTGGATAACCTCAATCTCGTTTGAATTTCATTATAAATGTGCTCAGAAGCTGGAGTCCGAAGGGGCCTCCCGGAGGCGGGCCCTGGCTTGGCTGACTCGGGCTTTGGCGGAGGGACACTGTGTTGGCTGAGGGGGAGGATGCAGGGAGCGCTCTCCTTTAAGACCCACCCCTCATCGTTCCCTAAATGGGGACTGAGGAGGCTCTACCTGAAAGAAAACTGTGAACAGGGCAGCAAAAGTTTTCCTTCTAGCAAAGCAAGCCTACACAGGTCAGAAGCGGGTGGGACAAAGGCTCCGCCGGCCCTTCCGCCAGGCCCTGGACGTGAGGGGCTCCAGAGGGCCTCCAATTTCCAGGGACTGATCAGAAACCTCACACGCAGATAGGACTTTCGTCTTCCTGGCAACAGGACGTGTGGAGGCCACTCAGTCACCTGATTATCGTACTTCCTCTAATAACTCCGGTGCTTGTGCCACAGTGGGGCACAGACAAAGAGACCGAGGTGCCCGGCCGCAGGAATTAGGCGTCAGTCTATGCCTTTCTGCAAGCAGCGTCTGCAGTCCCCAAGACTGTCTCCGAGACAGTCATTTTGCCACTTGCTGGCCCGTTACCCATCAGAAGCCATTTGTTCTTAGCACGGACCTGTGCTGTCAAAGAGCCTGATGGTCTCTCAGCACTCCAGTGAGAGAGAGAGAGAGAGAGATTGAGCACACCTCCCCCTTGGCTGCATGGTCAATGGCTGCCCTCATAATGAGAAGGCGGTGAGGGCCAGCCTGTTTGGCAGGGACAGCGGCATGGGGGTGGGGCACTGGACCACACAGAGAGGACTCCCCAGGCCTTCGGGAACAAGCACTTATGCAATCTGGGTCTTCCCAGGACATGACAGCCAGCCCCTCCCCCTTCCTTCCTCAGTTTCATGCTGAGGTGACTGGCTGGGAGGGCCTAGCCAACCTTCATTTCCGACTTAAACTGCCCCTTCAGCTCCCCCAGCACCCCCTTCGGGCCCTCCCCTCCTTCTTTCCTGAGGTCCCACAAGTCAAAGGCGTCTGCCCTGGAGAGGGGTGGGGAAGCCTACCCTTCCTCACGATTCCTTGGTCAAAATGGCTTCCCTCTCCCTCCTGCTCCCCAGAACTGCCATGAGGTTCCCCAGTCCCAGGCTTCTCTGTCAGCCGGCCCCCTTCTGACACTCCAAGCAGATATAATACTCCTCCACCGGGAAGCCCACCCAGAGGCAGGTGCAGGATGGGCCCCGTGAAGCTGGGGTGCACCAGCCCTCGGCTGGCAGAGCTGCTCCCGGTGCAGGATGGGCCCCGTGAAGCTGGGGTGCACCAGCCCTCGGCTGGCTGGCTGGCTCCCGCTGCCAGCCCCCTGCATTGGGGGGAGAACCCAGTGTCAACTGAGCCCACATGAAAACCCCTTTCCTGCTCTGCTAAAAGCAGCTCTGCTCCCCGTTACAGACACTGAGTGTGAGGGCACCACCCACACCCGCACCCAGACACACCCTCCTTCACAGTCCCACAGGTACCTCACTGGTACAGGCACACTCGTGTGTGTGCGCGCGCACACACACACACACACACACACACGTACGCACACCTGGCCATGTCCTCAGCTCTGTGATCCCTCTAGCTTTAGATTTTAATTCTTTTACCCCCGGAGTAACTCTAATTGAGTCAGGAGGCAGGACTGGGAGCGACAGTGCAGGGAAAGGATGGGGGCCATTCCTGCCACCCCAACTGCTCCCCCTTCTGGCTTGAGCTGGGAGGGTTAGTGGCAGGTTGACCTGCAAGTGGGAAATGGGAAAAAGAAGGGAAGGAGAGGGAACAGGAGGAGGAGGGGGGGCAGGCAGGGAGGAGGGCTGTGGGCAAAGCCTAGTGGGGAGCATTGGCAGGCAGAACTCACAGCTCCCCTCCGACCCAGGCAGGGAGACACTGTTGGGAAAAGCACCGATGTGGGGATCAGCCGGCCTCGGGCCAGGAGGTCACTTAGCCTCTGCAAGTCTCAGTTTTCTTCTCTCTAAAGTGGGGGTAATGATGCTTGGTTCGTAGATGTGCAATGACATTTGTGAAAAGCCTGGAACCGAGGAAGGCCTCAACAAATGACCGCTCTTGTCACAGATGCCTAAATTAGAAGGGATTTTGGAAGGTGTGGGTGCTTAGCCCCATTCATAGGGGACTACTTAGGACACCTGGTGATGTGCTTCCTTCCTTTACAGCAAAGCTGTATCCTCCATGACTCATTCCGGTTGTCCAGTCCCCCAGGCACGAGTGCAACGAGTGGTGAGTGTCCCCCACAGGGATGGAAGAGCTGGGGAGGGCAAAGTATAAGGTTCCTGCAGTGGCACGGGATGGCTCCCAGGACCCGTGCCCCCAGGGGAGAAGAACCACAGATTTTTATCCCCACGCTCCGGGGGAAATAGGTTTCCGATAGTTTGCGTTTTGGCCAGAATCACCACACAGGACCAGAGACACAGGAACCTACAGACACACAGCCCACGGATGCAGGGAAAGGGTAGAGAGACACTCCCAGCTATGTGGCCACCTGCCCCAGAGAAATGGGACTGCCTCCCTGGCTGCTGTCTGGAGAAAGGAGTTCCAGGTCATTCTCTCTCCCATTCTCTGCGCTTATGGGGCATCCTGAATAGCAAAACACTCAGTGAGGAGAAGTTGTTGGAACAGTGGTTAACAGCCCAGATCCTGAAGCCAGACTTGGAGAGTTTGAACCCTGGCTCTACCACTTAACCAGCTGTGTGACTTAACTTCAGTGTGCCTCTGTTTCCTCATCTGTAAAATGGGGAGACTTCGCACCACACCAGACACGTGGTAAGAGCTACTGCAGAGGCCAGCTCTGACAACATTTATCCTCCTTGGCCAGTTGGTCTGCATGGAGAGCACCTTTCCGGAGAAAGGCGGGTCAACCATGACCTTGCAATGTGTACAAAGGGCCAAAGGGCAGCAAAGAGGGGCCCAATGCGCAACATTCGTCATCAGTTTACTTTTACCTTCTGGCAGCTACATGGTTCCGAGGATCGCAGCACATTCCTGGCTTAGCCATTCTCTGGCTGGGGCCGCCTGGCCAGGGGCTGTTCCCTGAGTCAAGATAAACTGATCCCCTCTAGACGCCCTCCTCTTCCACCCAGCTCCTCCTCTGCACCTTCCCCCAAGGGACACCAACACACCTTGGGAGGTGGGACCAGGTCCTTCTGGCCTCCCTTCCTGCTGTCCCCACCCCAGAGGGCCATGGAGGAGGGGCTGCCTGCTCAGCTGCCCTAGCCCGGAGCTTATGTGGGGGCTCAGGTGCAGGGTGAGGGGGGCGGCAAGGAAGAAAGGAATAGGAAGAGGGAGGAGATAAGGGGGAGGGCAGGTGATGGGGTAGAGCTGGAGGGAAGGGAAGAAAGCAGAGGGGAGGCAAAGGTGTAAGATGGGGAAAGAAGGAAAGGGGGATGGGCCAGGAACAGGAGGTGTGAGAGGGAGGGAAGGGAGAGGAAGGGAGGAGGAGAAGATGGGGGGGAGCCAAAATGGGACTGAAGGGGGGGATGGGACAGAGTGGGAGAGGAAGGGGGAGGAAGGAAGGGTTAAGGAGACAGAAAAGCTTTGGCTCTGCTTCCTGTCCTTTATGAGTTCAGTGCCTGCCTCCCTGCGCACGCACACACACATCCTCTGAAGGAATTTGTAAAAA